>NC_136428.1:65113765-65713765 GCF_052849685.1 Lactuca virosa | reverse complement strand
ACAATGCTCCAACCAAGCTCATGATCAAATTTCTAAAGAACCATCCCCTATTTGGTCCATTTGACGCATTCACAGATGTTGTTCCAGTTTCAACTCTCTTCAAGTGTGCCTTTTCTGCTTATCGCCCACTAGAAAACCCCCAAGAGGTTCACATCAACCTCATTAACGATTCTTTGGTCATCTTGTCCAAAGAAAAGTTCTTATCTGCCATTAATCTTCTGGTTCATCCATCCATCAAGATTTTCTCACCTTCAATGGCGGACGTTACATCTGCACTCTATCAAATGGGGTATCAAAAACCAATCAGAGGGATTGGTGAGTTCAAGAAGAACCAGCTACCTGCGGTTTGGCAGTTCGTATGCCACTTTGTCATCCGCTGTCTATCTGGCAGAACCGGAGGCATTGACAACATGGGATTAAAGCTTTTAGAATTAGTATGGAGCATATTCACCGGACATGACGTCAACTACGGGCATATTCTTTGGGACGATTTTCTTCAGTACATTCCCAAGGAGAGCCCAAAGGAGAACCCAACAGAGCTCACATTTTCTCGATTCTGGTCTCTCTGCATATCAGACCTACATGTGGATGCTGGACTAGATATGGGTAGTGACATCAACTTCTTTGTCACTAAGGATCTCAAAAGGTACAATCACTTCCAATCAATCTGTTTTTGGACCAATCCGCAGACTCCCTACTTACATTCTTTCAACCCTTGGTCTTGAGACTGTGGATGTCTCAGACCACATTGAGGCTACGGAAGGTATTGCCCCATACCCTCCTACCCCGCCTCTTCCTCAAATATCCGTAATTATAAACCCTGAGGGTACCGCAGTCCCCTCTGCCACTACACTATCCAATCTTTCTCAAAGAAGAAAGCAGTTGGCAACCAAGAAGCAGAGAACCCCAAAGAAAAACGCTCCCAAACCAACCGCACCCACGAAGAAACGAAAAACCAAACCTACCCTAATTCCATCTAGCAGTGATTTTGATGAGGATAGGCAACCGATTGCTATCCTCAAGAAAAGAAAAACCAATTCCCCTAGCCAAATGCGTGACCGGACCGATGCTGAAGCCTCTCAAAAGGCTCCAGTAGTCCTTGGGGTGGCCGCAGATCCATTCAACACCACCATCATTTTCCAGTCAGACTCAGAAACTGAGTCTGATTCACAACATCGTGGAGACTCCCCCCCAGTTCACTCCCAAGGGGATGATACTGGTGCACGCCCTAAGGTCTCCAGGGCTTCCCGACTGCATTTCTTTTCACCCGAGGAGTTGAGCTCCATCCTTTTGAACGTCACCCATACACTACAAACACCTTCCCACCCGCAGGGAACTTCTTCCGCCCATGCCAGAACTGAGCCGAGGCCACACTTGACCACGGGTCAAGGAGACCGAGGAAGCTCAGGAAATCCTACTATGTTTACATCTTTTACAGGTGGTTTAGGCACGGTGAGCACAAATGTGCTAGGATCCGTGGACCCGAAGGACACTTCGGTGCGTTTTTCAGGATTTGACGGAGAAGATTCAAATGATTCTTGGTTACGGTACACACCAGTAACCGAGTCAGATAAAAAGAAATATGCTGCATTCAGAAGGGGATTCCAAGCCCGCAAGGAACAACAGATCAAGCAGCAGCAGCAAAAGGAGCAGGAAATCCAGCTCGTGGCTAAGTATTGGGCAAATGCCATCAGCAATGCCAGTACCGTAGCCACCATTCAAAAGGTTCAAGCTTGGAGGGATGAGATGGCTGAAACAATTTTAAAAGCTCAAGCTTCAGGTGCAGCCACGGGTACCACCAACGTCCCTCCTACTCTAACTCCCAATCCAATTCCCACTCTAACAGTCCGTGAATCCCAAGACGAAGGTACTGCAGTCGAAGTCAGTTCTGCACCCACCTTTGGTCTTGATGATGAAGATATCCAAGAGGTCAACAAGCCCAGCCCCTCAGATGATGACTTAATGATGTTTGATGAGGAAGAGGAGTCCAGCGGTTCCCACCATCTCAGTCTAAGAAATTGATAGATGAGACTCATACTGCTTATGAGTCCACTATCTCTGTTCTTCAAGCCACAATTAACAGACTGCAGAAATCCCTGTCCTCCAACTTCCATGGTCCAGAGATCCTCCAGCTCACAAAGGAAATCCACAAGCTGCTCTTCAGCTCCTCCACACCTAACAATCAACAATTGGCAGAAGCTCTAAAAGCTCAATTCCAAGAAGTCTGTGCCAAGGTTGATGGACTTAAGCAATGGATTGAGGAAGCTCCTCCGTTGCATCCCTCAAGAGGGGGAAGTGAAGAAGAAGAAGAAGAGGAAGTCCATCACTCTGAATCCATTTCTCAACATCAGAGTCTCCCCATCACCACAGAAAAAATTCCCACACCGCAACCATCTCAACACACTCCATCTCCTCACACTTCACCTCGAAAGGAGTTCACTCCCAACAAGCCAGAAACTCCTCCCCACTTCAAAAACCTTGCGGAGAACATGTCATCTCCAAGCTCAACAGACTCTCCTGCCACCGCACAAAGAAAACACGACTGGAAGGCAGCCAAACTGGCAGAGCTTATCTGGAGAGAATGCGGTTTTGATACCATGATGGATGAATCCTTGATAAATTCTTGGATCAATCCTCACTGCAGGTTGCTGGATGAAGACTATCGACCCCACCTTACCTACGCTGAACCTCCCTCGGACGGGTACTGGGATGTACCAATTTCTCCAAATGCCAAGTACTTCACAGTATTTGAGCAATTCGACCGCAGCCTTCCTGACCACAAGAGACTGCCAATGGAGTTTGAGAGACTTAGTCTTTTTCACGCTAAACATGCCTCCTCCATTGAGAACATATGGTCTAACGACAGACCATCCGCAATCAAGAACTACAAAGTCCGGAAATTTATGAAGGCTGAATACATCCAGTACACCCTCACAAGAAGGGAACATGACTACGTCCGCAACCAGGCAAATTTTCCTTTCATGAATCCGGAAGAAATCTTCCTCATTGCCAAGGTGTTTCAAAACAAATCAGAAAAGCACCCTAAAATGAAGATTGCACTTGAAAAAGCCAACACTTTTCTGAAGGAAACTGTCTGCGATTTTGCCAAGATAGATGCGGATATCTACCCCACCATCCTCAAGAAGTTTGATCTCCCACCTCTTAAACCTGTGCCAATGCCTTCTGAAGGCTTTCAAGAAAGATCTCTAGGCGCAACAAACTTTCCTGAACTTGGAGTCATATTCAAAAGGAAGACCCACAATGTCAAATACTTCATTCCTATGACTGCCATGCATCGCCTCACCAGAAAACAACTTGACATCTGCCGAACCGCAGTCGAAAGATCGAATCACACCACCGCAGAAGTCAAGTTCGAGATCTCAGGAAGAATCACCTGGCTGGAAAACATCAGGAAGTTTTGGTGGATTCTGATCAAGTTTCTCAAACTTGATAGCTGAACCGAAGTTAAAGAGGTCACTTAGGGGGAAATTGTTGAATCATGAAAGTGACCCTCTTGAACTTTGCTACCGCAGCCACTTCAGCACCCGCAGTCAGTCTTTTCATCAGTAACCGCAACCGCAACCGGACTCTTGCTACCGCAGTCAACTTAGCTAGATTACTTCATTTGTCTTTATTGTATTACACTCTATTATCCAGTATGCCTTGCATGGCTACGTATAGAGATGTAATATATTGCATTTCTGAGTTTCTATAAATAGAGACTTATTCTCTTGTATTCCATACGGATAACTTATGCATCTATTCTGAATACATTTCTCTGAAGTTATCTTCTCTATTTCTCTATCTTTCTACTCTTCACTTCTTACTTGTTACTGGAACATAACTGATTATAACCTCTCTTCGGAGCAAGTCTTTGAGACTTAATCACCAAGTTTGAACTACCTTATTAACTCGGTTTGAATGCATTCCTTGTTATGAATCAACTTGTGTGTTTTATTGATATAACAATTGTCGTCATTTCTATTTCTTTACATTTCCGCAATTAACTCTCTAACTATTTAACTCTAACTTATTAATATTATTGTTGAGCTTTCAGATCCTTTGAGATTAACTATTCCGCAATATACTTGTTCTAACGTTTTGTTCAAGTGTGTCTCTAAGTTTTTCTCTCAACAGGTGGCCCTCTGTCCCAACATGGTTCACACAGAGGGAAAGAAGATCGAAAGGTACATATGGGGGCTGGTGCCTCCATACCAGGGCAATGTTTTGGCTTCAAACCCCACTACATTTGATAGTGCCAAGCGATTGGCACAACGGCTCATAGACCATGGGGTTTGTACCCCGGCCGCAACAACGACCCTGGCCATCTCAGAACCCGCCAAAACCGCTGATTCCAAGCGGAAGTTATGGGATGACAAAAAGAAGAAGAAGGCTGCCAAAAAGCAGTAGGTCGTGGCAGTTCATGCTGCGATAGCACCTGCCGCTGCTGCTCCGGTAAAGCAGTACGCTGGAAGTTTGCCTAAGTGCAACAAATGCAACTTCCACCACGTCGGTGCCTGCCGGGAAATGCTGTGTATGAACTGCAACAGGAAGGGGCACACAGCCCGTTTCTGTAAAGCTCCAGCGAGGCCAATCAACCAAGTCCCCGGCACAGGAGTGGGCCAAGCTTGCTACAGTTGTGGCGAGGTAGGCCACTACAAAAGAAACTGCCCGAAGGCAGGGAATGCCGGTGGAGTGGCAAGAGTTCTGGCCATAGGCCATGAGGAAGCGGTTGCCGACCCCACAGTGGTCACTGGTATGTTTTTCCTTGATAACTCTTATGCATGCATTCTGTTTGATAGTGGAGCGGAGAGGAGTTTCGTGAACCAAAAATTTGCTCATTTACTTAAGCAAAAATCACGAGCACTTAAAGAACCGTTCACTGTAGAAATGGCTAATGGAAAGACAGAGAGCACTAGCAGTATATACATAGGGTGTACCCTAACTTTAGATAGCCATTCATTTTCGATCGATCTCATGCCGGTCTCAATTAAAAGTTTCGACGTCATTATCGCCATGGATTGGTTGAGTCTTCATCGTGCCGACATCATGTGTTACGAAAAGGCTATACGCCTTAATCTGCCGTCTGGCGAAACCCTAGTAGTTTATGGCGACAAACCCGGCACGAACCTTCGTATCATCTCGAGCATTCAAGCTCAGAAATTCTTGCGAAAGGAATGTCACGCATTCCTTGCTCATGTGGTCGATGTGAGCCAAGAAACGAAAGACGTTCAGAACATTCCAGTAGTACGTGACTTTCCTGACATCTTTCCAAAAGAACTCCCAGGATTACCTCCGCAACGTCAAGTCGAGTTCCGAATCGACTTAGTTCCAGGGGCTACCCCCGTAGCCAAATCGCCCTATCGTCTAGCACCTGTAGAGATGCAAGAACTGTCCTGTCAACTTAACGAACTGCTCAGCAAGGGCTTTATAAGACCAAGCTTCTCACCCTGGGGAGCTCCAGTCTTGTTCGCCAAGAAGAAAGACGGATCGTTTCGTATGTGCATCGACTACAGGGAGCTCAACAATCTGACCGTTAAGAATCGTTATCCTTTGCCTCGTATTGACGATTTATTTGACCAACTTCAAGGGGCGAATTTCTTTTCCAAAATCGACTTAAGATCCGGATATCACCAACTACGAGTGCTAGGGGAGGATGTTCCGAAGACAGCCTTCCGAACTCGTTATGGGCACTACGAATTCGTAGTGATGACATTCGGATTAACAAACGCACCTGCTGTATTCATGGACTTAATGAATAGGGTGTGTCGTCCTTACTTGGATCAGTTCGTCATCGTCTTCATCGATGACATACTTATCTACTCTCGTAGTAAGGAGGAATAGTCAACATCTGCGACAGGTCTTAGAAACACTTCGTTCGGAGAAGCTCTATGCGAAGTTCTCGAAATGCGAATTTTGGATCCGACGGGTCGAATTCTTAGGGCACGTGGTTAGCGAAGAGGGAATACACGTGGACCCTTCCAAAATTAAAGCCATTGAGAGCTGGTCAGCACCGAAGACGCCTACAAAAATTCGTCAATTTCTAGGCCTCGCTGGCTACTATCGCAGGTTCATTCAGAACTTCTCCCGTATTGCAAAACCTCTTACAACACTGACCCAGAAGGGCGTGGCCTTTGACTGGGAAGAGAAGCAGGAGAGAGCGTTCCAAACGCTCAAAAGAGCCTTGTGCACCGCACCAGTACTATCCCTCCCCGAAAGGATAGAAGACTTCGTTGTCTATTGCGATGCGTCAAATCAAGGACCCGGATGTGTTCTGATGCAGCGAGGTAAGGTCATCGCCTATGCCTCGAGACAGTTGAAGACACATGAGGTCAACTACACTACCCACGATCTTGAACTAGGAGCAGTTGTGTTTGCTCTGAAGATCTGGAGACACTACCTTTATGGCACAAAAAGCACTATCTTTACAGACCACAAAAGCCTACAACATATATTCGACCAGAAAGAGCTCAACATGAGGCAACGACGGTGGGTCGAGCTACTCAGTGATTACGAATGTGAAATTCGTTATCATCCGGGTAAAGCCAATGTAGTAGCTGACGCCCTAAGTCGGAAAGAATATTCTGGTCGTAGAGTCAAATAATTGACTATGACTATCCATTCGCACTTGTCCACACAAATTAGGGAGGCTTAGCTCGACGCTTTGAAACCTGAAAATGTGGCGGGTGAATCCCTGAGAGGGATGGATAAGAACTTGGAGGTTAAGGGTGGCGGAGCTTATTTTCTCATGGATCGGATCTGGACCCCGAAATGTGGTGATTTCAGAGACTTGGTCATGAACGAGGCGCACAACACTCGTTATTCCATCCACCCGGGTTCAGATAAGATGTATCTGGATCTTAAAAAGTTATACTGGTGGCCTAACATGAAAGCAGAGATTGCTACCTTCGTGAGTAAATGCCTTACTTGCGCCAAGGTCAAGGTCGAATACCAAAAACCCTCCGGTCTTCTACAACAACCGGAGATACTGGAATGGAAGTGGGAGCGGATCACTATGGATTTCATAACCAAGTTGCCCAAGACAACGGGTGGACTTGATACCATATGGGTCATCGTCGATAGATTGACCAAGTCCGCACACTTCCTGCCTATCAAGGAATCAGACACGATGGAGAAGCTTACAAGAACTTAATTAGGGAGATTGTACGACTACACGGTGTTCCCATATCCATTATCTCGGACAGAGATAGTAGGTTCACTTCGAGGTTCTGGCAGTCGCTATAAAGTTCCTTAGGAACTAGGCTGGACATTAGTACATGTAACGCCCGTGTTTCTAGGCTAGGCATTAATATTGACATAATGGTCTAGGTTAACCTTTGTAACTCATTTAGAAGAAATGAAAAGGAATTATGTGAATATTATGTGTTTTATGTGTTTTATGCTTAATTATTAGGGTTTAATTAATTAAGAATAAAAATGAGCGTCAAAAATTAAATTTTAGATAAAGCCGATATCTATTAAGAAACTTGTAGTGGGTGTGACAAGGATTACACATATATAAAGAATGCCGAAATCCGAGTTATAACGAAGAAGTTATGACGTGTCGAAGTTTCGCGATAAACCAGCATGGTGCCGAATGTCATAAAAAGTGAGTTTTGATAAACTACTTTTAGCCTTAGTAATTTAAACGAAACTCATAGTATTCGTTAAACCGAGAAGTTCGATAAAAAGAACGATCAAATCTGACTTCGTATGAGGAAGTTATGATTTTTCGAAGTTTCAACTTAGCAGTAGACAGCTAAAAACTCGAATTTTAGATCGAGTGATTTTTAGCCGACACGACCTAAACGAGAATCGAAGGTCTCGTAAATAGCAGCACAACGGTAAAAAGTCTGACGAAAACGGACGTCGGATGAAGAAGTTATGAATTTTTAACAGATTTCCTGTCCTGGTCTGTTAAAAATAATAATATAAAAATTAAAGTCAAAATTAGCCGACGAAGTCTAAACGAAAGTAGTAGAGCGTAATTTTACCTACGCGTGCATATAAAGAACGTCAAAAACGGAGCTCGTATGCGAAAGTTATGGATTTTAGAAGTTTTGGCGCAAAAAACGAGAAAAATCCCCAAAACCGAGGAATTTCGCACACGTGGACTTCGGCCACGTGTCCTCGCTTCGCATCCGACGCGTGTCCGAAATCTGCTGAGTCACGAAGCCACCTGGCGAGGCGTGTCCTTCCGAGTCCGAGCTGCGGTCCAATCCGCTGACTACACGTATAAGCTTCGGTGGCGAGCCTTGCATCCGACGCGTGTGTAGTGACTCATCCGTCCGAGCCTCGCAGCCTGCCACAGACCCCTCTACTTCGGACCCTAGACCTCGGTCCAGTAGGAAGCTGCCAGCAAGCCTTCGCAGGTGCGAGCCATGTGCGAGCCATCCCCTGCGAGCTTCGGATCTGCGACGCGTGGCTTCTTCTCAGCGGTTGGATCAGGAGGCTCGCCCCTATAAATAGGAGGGTGCGAGACCTCCCGGGAATACTTTGAAAATTTGTCATTTTTAGCCCTTTTTTCAATATTTCTTTCATTTCAACTTCCCTCGAAGCCCCGGTACTGATCCAAAGCCCGGAATACGCCACGAAGTGCCCGAGAAGCCCGGAAAATTTATCTTTTCGGTTTTGAAGCCCGACCCTTCGCAGAGCCAGGTTTCTCAATAAAACTCCCGGTTTTATTAGAAACAATCGTTTTAGGCAACGAATTGCTGCCCGATTTTCATTAAATCAGGTGAGTGTGTAGTTACTTTCACCTTACACATAGATATGAAGTATTTTACATAAAATACGTGTTATGTGAATATATATATTGTTTGTTTATTTGAGATGGGTGTTGAAGGAATGATTTATACAGGTTTTTAAATAATTTAAACTGTATATATATATATATATATATATATATATATATATATATATATATATATATATATATATATATATATATTTTATCTACGAAAAATGTTGGGTAAAACATGGGTAGATGAAATAGTGGGTGTGATGAAAGGTGAGTTGGATAAAGGAGATGATCAGTAATATTGATCATGAGTTGAGGGTGAGTGGTGAAATTTGAGAGAATCACTTACCCAAAATGTTGGCCCCCGTCATTCAGCAGAGTAGGGATGACAACCATGGACTATTCTAGATGGACTGTGGAACACTATCAGGCCCGCAACCTGTAGGTGTAATGAACTATATGTTCATTTGGAGTACTCTAAAAACCTATTGACATGTATGACAGGGGTGAATACTGTCAATAATACTGTCAATAAATAAGAGCTAAGAATTTAGCCCCTGTTGTATAAACCCTGGTGATGGTGTGACCTTGTGCCTATTCCTTAGGATGAATCCTTAGGAAGGAGTGATAGTTGAATCTTAGGGTAAACCCTTAAGAAATTAATAAGATAATGGGGTTGGGGTAATTTGGTTGATTGATTGATGTTTAAGTACAATAAATTTATTTATTGTGGTTTGAAAACCCTATATGCTCACCAGGCTTCCAAGCCTGACCCATTCAGTTTTTTTATATTACAGGTAGTGGACCCCGAGCATAGTCGGATGATGATGATGAGTGATTTATGGATTATAGGCCAGTAGTTATGAATAACTGTTATAAGGCTTATAATGTCTTGTTTATGCTTTTGATCTGTATCGGAACATGACATCCCGAGGTTTTGATATAAAAGGAAATTATATATTTCTTAAAGAAAGGTTTTGACAAACTTTTATCATGTTTTGTTTTTGGGGACCAATTCCGCAACATCTTTTAAAAAGATTCTCTGATTTTATTTTAAAAAGCATAAATTAAATCGGTCTTTTCTGGCCGAGAAATCAGGGGATGTCACAGTTGGTATCAGAGCATTAGTTTAAGCGAACTAGGAAATTTCTAGGATTTCTAGACTTAAACTTAGAATGCTAAGGGATGATTGTGAGTTGAGTGTGTCTATTATATTTTAGGTAGTACACCTAAATTGACACGAGCACTAGTTTATTTTAGGAAGGATGCCTAAAATGCTTTTATGTGCTAAATGTTTTGTGTTATAGCTATAATGATGCTATTATTTGTTCGGATCTATGGTCTGTTGCCGACCGGATCTGGAAACCTTATGTGTGTAGGATTCTAAGCGTATGATTACGATATTAGAACTAACATATAAACGTTTCGGAGTAATAACGAAGACTTAACGTCTAACAAAAATGAAGATCTAAATTCACTTACGATTGGTGTATAGATCAAAATGGCGAGTACTCAAAGTGGATTCGGAAACGATAATCCACAGCCTGAGCCAATCACGATGGCTGGGGTGCAGGCAATGGTGCGTACGATGTTGGATGAACAGATGGAAGAAACAAAACGATTACTTCAACAAAGTAAGGATGAACTTACTATGCCAGTACGTCAGGCATCTGTTCTTGTGGCAACTATTAGGGTTGCTAAGTCTATTGAAGAAATGATCAATGACAGGATCGCCAACAAGATTGAAGTTGGCAAGAAGAGGAAATTTGAGGGGTCTTCAAGCCCAACAAGAGCAACATATCCTCAAAGTCTGGCAAAAGAAGAGGTAGAGGAAAATGGTGCGGAAAGTGCAAAAATAAACACTCTGGGAATTGTGACGGGAAGGTGAGGTGCTTTAGGTGTGGAGAAATAGGGCATTACGCCAATCACTGTACGATTCCCAAGAGGGTGTGTTATGTATGTAAGGTAGAAGGCCATATTTCTAAGGACTGTCCGAAGAAAAATGAAGTAACAAGGCCAAGTGCACCGCCAACGCCAAGGGAATTTCAAAATATCCTTGACGAAGCAATTAATAATGCTAGGAAGTAGAAGTAAAGACTTGATACCCGAAGATTAAGTTACGAAGTAGTAATGTGAATAGTAACAGGTGTTTTAGCCTATTAGAGGCATAGTATAGGGTAAACTTGAACTTTTGTGTAATCGTTTCAAGGAAATAATATAAACCCTGGTTTTGTCATCTGATGAATGGAATGGTTGGTGTAATTCTTGAAGTTGTCCCATCGTCTGGAATTTCCATCACCAACCAAGTTGAAGTAGAATTGATGGCTGAAGATACGCATGGAAGAAGTCCTAGTAGAGTCTAGGAAAATTTTATGATTAATTGGACACATTCGTATGTGTTAAATTGTTTTGTGATTTTAGGACTTGGGGACTGCGAGACCGTACTTGGGACGAGCATGAGTAGGTGTGAATATTAGTAGAGATCTATACTACTGGAAGCATAGGACTCACACTTGGATCAGGGAAAGTCACAAGGTTACCAAGGAGCTATTATTTGATTCCGTCTTATTCTAGTCTGTCGTTACCATCGTTTCGGTAATTACTAAGAAGATGATTGTTATTCCGACCTTAGAGGTCATATCGAATCGAGTCCGACTAAGATGAGTTTATTATGTGGTTCAGAGAACCAAGTTCGATGTAGTATTTGACTTAAGCCAGAAGATTGAAGTGAGAAATGATCAAAGAGATCAATAGAAGTAACACACTCATTGTTAAAGAAGTTGGTAGTTAGAAATGATACATGTTGAAATGTGATTGTATCACATTAGAACATGAAGGAAGGTATAGTTTGTTCCGAAATTTGTCCCTAGGAGATCTGAGTCTAAGTAGTGCAGTATACAATGAGAGATCATTAGAACATGACCCATCGGTCTGTTACAATAAATGAAGGAAAGTACTTATTCCAAGAAGAGGAAGGAGTCCTCAATAAGGATTTATTTTGTAACTCGAAGGTTACGATCGAAAGTCCTATGGAGATCTGAAGCTTTTTAGGATTAGTTGGATATTATCGCTGATTTATCCAAGGCTTTTCTTCGATCACGACTCCATTGACAGCTTTGACCCATAAAGGAGCTGTCTATACTTGGAATGAGAAGCATAGGAAGCTTTGAGAAGTTAAAGAAGACGTTGTGTGAAGCACCGATTCTTTCGTTACCTGAAGGAGTTGATGACTTCACAGTTTATAGTGATGCCTCTGCAGTTGGGTTAGGTTGTGTTCTGACCCAAAGGGATAAAGTGATAGCGAATGCATCGAGGCAATTGAAGGAGCATGAAAAGAACTACCCCACTCATGGTCTGGAGTTGGCAGCGGTAGTATTCGCCTTAAAGGTATGGAGAAGGAATTGAACATGAGGCAACGGCGCTGGCTAGAGTTACTCAAGGACTACGACTGTGAGATACTTTACCACCCTGGTAAAGCAATTTTTGTTGCTAATGCTCTCAGTCGGAAGGTAAATCTTGAAAAGAAAAGGCCAAGAGCGTTGAGAGTTGAAGTTGTCTCGACAATTGTGGAAAGTATAAAGAAAGCTCAAGAGGAAGCTTTAGAGAGAAATGACCGAAAGGAGGAACGTTTGGGAAAAACGTTGGTGTTTGATACAAACGGTCAAGGACTGAAGGTATTCAAAGATAGGATTTAGGTACCTAAGGCGGGAGGAGTAAGAGGTCTTCTGATGGAATAAGCTCACAAAACCATGTACTTGATTCATCCCGGCAGTACGAAAATGTATAGGGATCTAAAACCCTATTACTAGTGGCCGACGATGAAGCTCGATGTTGCAAAGTATGTGGACGAGTGTGTAACTTGTGCTAGGGTTAAAGCACAACATCAGAAACCGTATGGGAGTTTAGAACCTTTGCCTATACCCATGGGCAAATGGGAAGACATCACTATGGATTTTGTGACTAAACTGCCCAGAACAAGGAACGGTCACGACATGATTTAGGTGGTCGTTGATCGCTTCACTAAGAGTGCGCATTTCATAGCAGCCAACGAGAAATGGTCTATCGATAAACTTGCGAATTCTTACATGAAGGAAATTGTGAGGCTACACGGTGTTCCGTTAACGATTATATTCGATCGTGACAGCCGTTTTACCTCAAGGTTTTGGAGGAGTCTACAAGAGGAATTAGGTACCAAGTTGTGTTTGAATACAGCTTACCATCCGTAAACTGATGGTCAAAGCGAACGAACGATTTAAACATTGGAGGATATGCTGAGAGCATGTACCCTAGAATTCCAAGGTAACTGGGACGAACATTTACCTTTAGTAGAATTTTCCTATAATAAAAGTTTCCACTCGAACATCTAGATGGCACCTTATCACGCTTTGTACGGAGAAAAGTGTTGAATGTCGTCATGGTGACTGGAAGCTGGGGAAAAGCAGCTTATGGGACTTGAAATAGTCCATCAGACTGCTGGAAAGTTGAAAGTGATTAGGGAAAGGATGTTAGTTGCTCAAAAGAGCTATGCTGACAAGAAAAGTCAACCGATATCATTCGAAGTTGGAGATTCGGTTTTACTTAAAGTCTCGTCGTGGAAGGGACTTATAAGGTTTGGTAGAAGGGGAAAGTTGAGTCCAAGGTTTGTTGGACCATTTAAAGTTCTTCGGAGGATCGGGAATCAAGCTTACAACCTAGAATTACCGGAAAAACTAGAGGGTATTCATAACACATTTAATGTGTGTTATTTGAGGAAGTTCACGGGAGGTGTGCCCGACATAATTCCCATTTCTGAATTAAGGTTGGATGAGAGCAAGAGGTTAATTAGAGAACCTGAGGCAATCGTTGACCGTAAGACTAAGAAGTTGTAACGTAAGATAGTCGATTTAGTGCTTGTGCGTTGGAAACATATAAATGGGCCAAATCCCACCTGGGAAACGAAGAGTGACATGGTGAGTCACTACCCGTAGTTGTTTGTCGTTGTGTGATTCCGGGGACGGAATCATCCTAGGGGGGAGAGAGTTGTAACGCCCGTGTTTCTAGGGTAGGCATTAATATTGACATAATGGTCTAGGTTAACCTTTGTAACTCATTTAGAAGAAATGAAAAGGAATTATGTGAATATTATGTGTTTTATGTGTTTTATGCTTAATTATTAGGGTTTAATTAATTAAGAATAAAAATGAGCGTCAAAAATTAAATTTTATATAAAGCCGATATCTATTAAGAAACTTGTAGTGGGTGTGACAAGGATTACGGATATATAAAGAATGCCGAAATCCGAGTTATAACGAAGAAGTTATGACCTGTCGAAGTTTCGCGATAAACCGGAATGGTGCCGAATGTCGTAAAAAGTGAGTTTTTGATAAACTACTTTTTAGCCTTATTAATCTAAACGAAACTCATATTATTCGTTAAACCGAGAAGTTCGATAAAAAGAACGCCCAAATCTGACTTCGTATGAGGAAGTTATGATTTTTCGAAGTTTCAAGTTAGCAGTAGACAGCTAAAAACTCGAATTTTAGATCGAGTGATTTTTAGCCGACACGACCTAAACGAGAATCGAAGGTCTCGTAAATAGTAGCACAACGGTAAAAAGTCTTACGAAAACGGACGTAGGATGAAGAAGTTATGAATTTTTAACGGATTTCCTGTCCCGGTCTGTTAAAAATAATAATATAAAAATTAAATCAAAATTAGCCGACGAAGACTAAACAAAAGTTGTAGAGCATACCTACGCATGCATATAAAGAACGTCAAAAACAGAGCTCGTATGCGAAAGTTATGGATTTTAGAAGTTTTGACCCGAAAAACGAGAAAAATCCCCAAAACCGAGGAATTTCGCACACGTGGACTTCGGCCACGTGTCCTCGCTTCGCATCCGACGCGAGTCTGAAATATGCTGAGTCACGAAGCCACCTGGCGAGGCGTGTCCTTCCGAGTCCGATCTGCGGTCCAATCCGCTGACTACACGTATAAGCTTCGGTGGCGAGCCTCGCATCCGACGCGTGTGTAGTGACTCATCCGTCCGAGCCTCGCAGCATGCCACAGACCCCTCTACTTCGGACCCTAGATCTCGGTCCAGTAGGAAGCTGCCAGCAAGCCATCACAGGTGCGAGCCATGTGTGAGCCATCCCCTGCGAGCTTCGGATCTGCGACGCGTGGCTTCTTCTCAGCGGTTGGATCAGGAGGCTCGCGCATATAAATAGGAGGGTGCGAGACCTCCCGGGTATACTTTGAAAATTTGTCATTTTTAGCCCTTTTTTCAATATTTCTTTCATTTCAACTTCCCTCGAAGCCCCGGTACTCATTCCAAAGCCCGGAATACGCCACGAAGTGCCCGAGAAGCCCGAAAAATTTATCTTTTCGGTTTCAAAGCCCGACCCTTCGCAGAGCCCGGTTTCTCGATAAAACTCCCGGTTTTATTAGAAACGATCGTTTTAGGAAACGAATTGCTGCCCGATTTTTATTAAATCAGGTGAGTGTGTAGTTACTTTCACCTTACACATAGATATGAAGTATTTTACATAAAATACGTGTTATGTGAATATATATTGTTTGTTTATTTGAGATGGGTGTTGAAGGAATGATTTATACAGGTTTTTAAATAATTTAAACTGTATATATATTTTTATCTACGAAAAATGTTGGGTAAAACATGGGTAGATGAAATAGTGGGTATGATGAAAGGTGAGTTGGATAAAGGAGATGATCAGTAATATTGATCATGAGTTGAGGGTGAGTGGTGAAATTTGAGAGAATCACTTACCCAAAATGTTGGCCCCCGTCATTCAGCAGAGTATGGATGACAACCATGGACTATTCTAGATGGACTGTGGAACACTAGTAGGCCCGCAACCTGTAGGTGTAATGAACTATATGTTCATTTGGAGTACTCTAAAAACCCATTGACATGTACGACAGGGGTGAATACTGTCAATAAATAAGAGCTAAGAATTTAGCCCCTGTTGTATAAACCTTGGTGATGGTGTGACCTTGTGCCTATTCCTTAGGATGAATCCTTAGGAAAGAGTGATAGTTGAATCTTAGGGTAAACCCTTAAGAAATTAATAAGATAATGGGGTTGGGGTAATTTGGTTGATTGATTGATGTTTAAGTACAATAAATTTATTTATTGTGGGTTGAAAACCCTATATGCTCACCAGGCTTCCAAGCCTGACCCACTCAGTTTTTTTATATTACAGGTAGTGGACCCCGAACATAGTCGGATGATGATGATGAGTGATTTATGGATTATAGGCCAGTAGTTATGAATAACTGTTGTAAGGCTTATAATGTCTTGTTTATGCTTTTGATCTGTGTCGGAACATGACATCCCAAGGTTTTGATATAAAAGGAAATTATATATTTCTTAAAGAAAGGTTTTGACAAACTTTTATCATGTTTTGTTTTTGGGGACCAATTCCGCAACATCTTTTAAAAGATTCTTTTATTTTATTTTAAAAGCATAAATTAAATCGGTCTTTTCTGGCCGAGAAATTAGGGGATGTCACAGTACAGCCTACCATCCACAGACCGAGGGGAAAGTGAGAGGACTATCCAAACCTTGGAAGATATGTTGCGAGCCTGTGTGATTGACTTTGGGAAAGCATGGGATACTCATTTACCCCTTGTCGAATTTTCCTACAACAACAGTTATCACACGAGCATAAAGGCTGCTCCATTCGAGGCCCTCTATGGCCGAAAGTGCAGATCCCCTCTGTGCTGGGCTGAGGTGGGTGATACCCAGTTAGCTAAAGGACGAGTTCCTGACAGCACTCTCACAGGTCCGGAAATCATACGGGAAACGACAGAGAAGATCGTTCAGATTCGTGAACGATTGAAAGCCTCTAGAGATCGACAGAAAAGCTACACTGATAAACGAAGGAAACCATTGGAATTCCAGGTGGGCGACCGTGTTCTATTGAAGGTCTCACCCTGGAAAGGCTTGATACGCTTTGGAAAGCGTGGAAAGCTAAATCCAAGATACATAGGGCCTTTCGAGATTCTCGCTAGAATCGGCCCTGTAGCTTACAAGCTTAACTTACCGCGCGAACTCAGTAACGTACATTCTACTTTCCACGTCTCGAACTTGAAAAAGTGTCTGTCCGACGAGACTCTTGTAATCCCACTCGACGAGATCGAGATCAACGAGAGCCTCAACTTCATGGAAGAACCTGTAGAGATCATGGATCGGGAGGTCAAGCAAACGAAACAAAGCCGTATCCCGATAGTGAAGGTTCGCTGGAACGCCAAGCGAGGACCTCAATTCACTTGGGAGCGAGAGGATCAGATGAAACTGAAAAATCGTCGTCTTTTTACTTAGTTATTTGTAAATACTTATTTGCTTAAACTCTAATTTCGGGACGAAATTCCTTCTAACGGGGGGATGATGTGACAACCCGAAATTTCTATTATGTACAACCATTCAATTCAATAGAAGTTAGAACTGTTTCTGCTAATTTTCAAGCTTTTTGGAATAAGTTTGAGCGTTTTAAAGTTAGTACTTTAGGAGATAACAGGAGAGAGGATGCCCTAGGGTTTATTGTGTAACAATAATATCCCAAAACTCCAAGAGTTTGCAGTTTACGGCCTAAACAAAGGTGTTTACGGCCTAAACAAAGGTGTTTACGGCCGTAAACCCTAAAAGGGGGTATAAATATGACCCTTAGTCATTATTTACCACTTTTCACATTTTCAAGATCCAAAACCCATTTCTCTCTCAAGTATCATCCGACTTTTCTTCAAGATCTTCAACTTTGTAAGTGTTTCTATCCCTAAAAAGTTGATATCTTACTTAATCTAGTGATCTTACATGATTCCATCCGTGAAATCATTCCAAAAGTGTAGATCTTCAAGTTTCACCAAGAACACCAAGAACACACACTAGTGTTCTTGGACTTTTAGCACCTTTTCAAGCTTCTACCTAGTAAGTACTTCTATCCTAGTGTATTATAAGACTTGTTACACTTCTAATCATCAAGAAAACACCCAAGAATCAAAGGATCAAAGGTGTTTACGGTCCAAGAACACCTTGGACCGTAAACCCTAACAAAGGGGCCAAAGTAGCCCTAGTCCCTTACCAAGCCTTGGAAACTAGCCTAGACCCCTTCCTTGATGTGCTTAGTACTTGAAAACATCAAAAGACCATAAACCATTTGGGTTTACGGCCGTAAACCCAAAGACAAATGGTCCAAGGACCGTAAATTCCATAAAGGAGTGAAATGGTGCCCTAATCACTTCCTAAGGCTTAAACATGAAGTAGGAATACTTCTTATGACGTTTAAGGCTTCAAAACACAAAATGGTCAAAGTACCATGAGTTTACGACCATAAACGCATGGGTTTACAAACGTAAACTCAAGGGGTGATGGTCACAAAACCGTAAACTCCAAAGGAGTTTACCCTTGAAGCCCAAACTCAATTACAAGGTCCTACCACCCTTAGATGCAATCCTTAGCACTTATAAGCACTTAACTCAAGTGTTTTACATGTCTTAGGATGTCTTAACTTGGTTAATTAGTTGTTTAATGACTAATTGGATACATATATGTGTAATTATATGTTAACTAGGATCCTTGTGTGTGTTCAAGTCTTCACTTGACACCTAGCATCATCTACATTCCGTTAATCCAAACCACTCACTACAGGTGAGTTCATACTCCTTAATTAACCTTTTAAATGTTTTTAAATGCTTTTATGGGGGGAATAAAAGTTGAACAATTATAGTTATTATATCAATCACATGTGATTAATAACTACCAAACAAGTGGATTTCTTACTTTTAAAACTGTGTTACCAAACTGTTTTACTTCAAACTGATTTACAAACTCTTTTATATACCAAATGCTTTTATCAAACTCTTGTACATGTCAAATACTGTTACTTAAACTCTTTTAAACTTATATTCTGTTAAATGTGTATCTATATAGATATAGTTATATAAGTAGGATTGAAAGGACTTAGGACTGATAGCTCACCTTACTTCTTGTTCCTTGTTTGGTTGTGGACTTAGGGTATCAGGGTTATTTATCCGAAGGTCGTTTGAATCCTAGTTATATATTATGTATATGTATATAGATATAAAAGGTTACTTCTTCCATTTCAGTTCAATACCTTTGGGTAGCAAAGGTATACACAAACATGTTCATACATACAAACAACATTACTAGTAAGCTATAATAGGTATAGTTTAGGGAGATACTAATACTATTACTAGATCAATGAAACATACAATGAGTCAGTTCATACATGAGTCATAATACATAGTGATGAGAAACAAACATAATATATAGTGATGAGAAACAAACATAATACATAGTGATGAGAATCAAACAATACATTACAGAGAGAACATACATACAGGCTAGACAGAGGAAGAACACACAATACAGCTAGCACATACATTACATATACATTACTTCAGTTATGTGAGCCACGTAACGGGGCATGACACTACCTGCCATGACCGTTTTTGTATCCAGAATCTCCTTAAGTGGGGAGCGTATGAGTTTGTGTATAGATCTATACTGGATTGACTATCCTACACCTTGCTGCTCGCTACAGTGGGACTTGCAAGTCTACGGGTTCCAAACGTCATTTCTTACGACGTCTTACATCGTCGTTTTACTAGAGTCGGTAGCAGGATACAGGCCGATCACATGGTACCTTAAATAACAATTGATTTAAGGTAGTTAGTACAGCAGTAGTTACTTAATACAACACTACAGTACTATCTCATTTTCCCATTACATTCACTTTGTGAACATTCACACAATGAACAGTAATGTAAAAACTATATTTTTGGTTAATGATAGTCAGATTTGGGAAAATACATACTCTTACAAGAGACACACACACAGACACTAGATGCCTTGGTAGAAGGCTACTTTTAGTAGGAAACATAGGGTTTTCTAAGAGAATTCAAACTTTTACAAACTTATACAAACATCTTACAAACATTTTACAAACATCTTACAAACATCTTACAAATGCTTTCATACAAATACAGACACTAATATACTTCTGATCTCACCAGCTTTAAAGTTGATAAACTCTTTCAAAATAACTTGTATTCTCAGGTCACCAGTAGACAGGTACCGGTGCCAGGTTTTGAGAAGATGGAGCTCGTTCAAGACTCATCTTTTATTTTGATACATATTTTTGGTGTCTATTTAACTTGACAGAACACACTTGTATGAAATTATATTATTAATGCAATCGATGATGTTGTTGCTTGTTACTACTTTGCATTGTTGTGATACTGTACATGACGTCCTCCACCCCGAACGTTTCCGCCGTTCCGATTTTGGGGTGTGACAAATCGACTGCTTTTGGGGTATTAATCGAAGGATTTCAGTTTGTCGGCGTTTACGACCGAAGCTTACGGCCGTAAACTATGTTTACGGCCAAGAGCTTACTACCATGGGTTTACGGCCGTAAACCCAAAATGGACCGTAAACCCCAGTTGACCATTGTTGACCGTAAACTCCAAATTTTGGTCAAAATAATTTTTTTAAGGCCAAAATTAAATTGTTTAATTAAGAAAACTTAAAATTAATTGCTCAAATATTTGTTCTCTTACTTGGCTTGTTTTAGTGTAGATTAAATGGCAAATTTGAAGTTCGCTGACATGCACAACTTGGCCATTGTACTGGCTGATCCTCCTGCTGCTCATGAAGAATTCAGTTCGATGATCCATAGACTGAAAGATTGTTGCTTGGCGTCTGCTATTACTATGAATCCCGTGGTTTATCAGAATATCATCAAGGAATTCTGGCAGACTGCAAAGATGACAAGAGATGACGATGGTGCAGTTACTATTAATGATATTGTGAAGGGTTGCAAAATTGCGATTACTGAGCAATTTTTCAAAGAAGCGTTGCTGATTGATGATCAACCTGACTTTCCTATTGAGATTGGGATTGAAGATGCCCAGAAGGTTCTTAAGAAGATGGGTTACGAAGGTATCTTTCCTCCCACTGTGAAAAAGCTTCTGCCACCGTACTGGAGATTCTTGGCTCATATATTTATGAGCTGCATTTCAGGGAGAAGATCTGGAGCTGACCAGATTTCTCTAAGGAACACTGGAGCCATTGTTTCTCTTGCTGCCGGAATAGACTTCAATTTCTCGAAGTTCATCTTAGACGAGTTCATGGTGAACATCAACGCAATAACCCGGGATACTTTCTTGATGTATCCTAGGTTCATCCAATTGTTCATCAATATTCAATTTCTGGAGATGATCAAGGAGGGAGATACCCTAGATATGAAGTCATTAGGTCCCCATACTGTTGGGCTGATAAAGCAGAATCGCAAGGGAAAGGTCATTTTCCAAGGACTGTATCCGCTTGTGAAGTTTGGTAGATTTGCTGAGTTGAACGATGCATCCGAGTCTCATGGATCTTCAGATAAAATATCCTCTGAGCCTACTTCTTCAGAGAGGGTGATTTCAGAAGATGATGTTATCACCGTGTCAGATCATGAAGAGAGAGAAGAAACAGCAGTTCCAAATGCTTCTGTGGCAGAGGAACATGATCTGACATCTGTTCCAATTCAAAGTGATTACAATGAAGGGTCTTCAAAGAGTGGGACTGAGACTGATCTATACGAAAACCTTGATCTTTCTGGTTTCGATAAGGATGAAATTCCTCTGAATTTTGGAAGTAATGAAGATTTCTTGACAAATGAGAATCTCAACTCACTACTTGACAATATCAATGATGTTGCTCATCCAGCAACGGGGATACGAGAAACTGAAGACGTTCTTGAATCTACGCCTCCTACTACCAATCAAGTGGCGGAAACAGCAACTCCTATGGTGACAGTGTCTGGGATTCCTCCCCTTGATAGTGTTTCGCCTACATCTGAGCCGCTTGATAGTGATCGTACAACAACACAGACCTCTCAACCTCCTATGAAAAGAAGAAGACTTGACCCAAGACAGGGATTTCTTGTTTCTGGAGTACTTCAAGGCCTTTCAACTCAACTGACAACCACTCCTGCCATTGTCTCTTCAGAACCTTTCAGTGAAGGTCCTAGCACCACTTATGAAGTTGGTGGTTCTTCTATCCCAGCAAGATTTTCTCCTTCCAGGCCAGATCATGATGCTGCTTCTGTGAGGCTAGCCATGCATTTGGCTGAAGAACAATTCACAACGCATCCCTCACGTGGTAAAGGAATATCTATTGGGGATGGCAACTCTGGAGAAGAGAATTCTACAATCCTTGGACTTCAGAAGGAGATCAGTGTACTGAATCAGAAAAATATCGAGCTTGATATCAGGGTTTCAGACCTTCAGTCTGAAAATGCCAAGCTAAACTTTCAAGTTGCTGATCTTCTTGAAGATAAAGCTCTGAAGACGAAGCAGATCACTGATCTTCAGACGCATTTTGGTTTGTTGACCGCCAACTACTATGACCTGAAGAAGAAGCTGGAAGAAGAACTTGGTGACAAATTTAAGTCGTCTGTCGATGAGCCAAGGATCTATATTCCTAATCAAGATGCTCCCATAGTTCCACCACCTGTAAGAACAACCCAAATT
Source organism: Lactuca virosa (assembly GCF_052849685.1). Taxonomy (NCBI): domain Eukaryota; kingdom Viridiplantae; phylum Streptophyta; class Magnoliopsida; order Asterales; family Asteraceae; genus Lactuca; species Lactuca virosa. Next base: position 65,691,486 of record NC_136428.1, on the reverse strand, counting down.
GTCAATCGTTTTGATAAAGAACCAGCACAGGCTCCGAATGTTGTGGCTTTAAAACGTGCCAAACTGGCCAAAGCAGCTGAGAAAGGACAACTGTTGTTTAAAAGGAGCTCGGATCAAAATGCTCATGGGGATCAACCTAACATCACTGTTACAGACCTTGGCGAGAATCGCTTTAGGGATGTATATGGTGATAGGTCAGGGATCATTTCATGGGGATTTCATGATACTTTGAATATGTGGATCGTGAGAAGGAAGAGTGGCAACACAGAACTGTATAAAGATGCTCATGACTTCCATTCCTGGACCAGGGTTGATCTTACAGAGTTATCAAAGGCTCATTTTGCAAATCCTTCAAATAATCCCAAGGCATCACATTTCAAATTATTTTTGGAAGATCAAGTGGCAAAGGGCTTTCCTTCAATAAAGACTGCAGAGTCGATTATTAAGATATACCCAAGTGTCATTGATCCCAAAACCAATCAACCTCTCCGATCTGTGATGTGGCCTGCTACCAATCAAGTGAAACAAGTTCCTGTACTTCAGAATCATCCAAATGGATCTTTAAAGTCCATGCATTACTGGGTGTTTGATGAAACTACAGCCTCTGTTGTCATCAAGCTTGAAGATGGATGCATACGCTTATATGACAAAAGAGATTTGCTTCAATTTGGAAGGTGGGATATTCATCAGTTGAACCTGCATCAGATTAAGGTTGCTGAAGACATCTTTGAGTCTGCTGCTAAAGAGTACACTGCCATGGTTACTGAAATTATCAGAAAAGAAATGTGGTATGGAGCTATGGGAAAGTCAGACGTGCTGGTGGTTGATAAAGACTAAGTCCAAGCTAGCACCAAACCAAGGGGGAGATTGAAGGGTCCAGTTAATGGTTTGGTCTAGGCTTTCATTGTAATAGTTCTTTTTAGTCTTTATTGTGGTTTTAGTGGGTTATTTGGTAGTTTACGGCCAGGTGATGAGTTTACGGCCGTAAGCCTGTTTACGGCCGTAAACCCTGTTTGCGGCCCAAGTCCCATATATATAGAGGTTGTCTAGGTCATTGTTAGGTTGTTGATGCCACAGAGTTCACGGTGTTTTGTATCGAGTTGTACCAGACGTTTTTATAGCAATAAACGTGTGCAAGCTTGATTGATTTTCTTCTTCTACTCTTATTCTGATTGCTTTTGGTTGTTTGATTGCTTGATCACTGGCAAAGATCCATTTTAGGACCTTACACCTGTGATACAAATAAGCTTGAGTGGGTCAGGTTGGGAAACCTGGTGAGTACATAGAGTTTTCAACCCACAATAATATAATTATTATGTTTAAACATCAAACAATCAACCCAATTACCCATCCCCATTATCTTCTTTACTCTTAAGGATCTACCCTAAGAATCAACTATTCCTCGTTCATTCATTCCTAAGGAATAGGCACGAAATCCATTGTTGCTAATGACACATCTGTCAAGCACAACTGCTAATATTATCACTTAGGCGCATCTGCCAGAATTGTGACATTCTTTATGGGGCGCATCTGCCAGTATAGTCCTTTAGGCGCATCTGTCGGGGTTATGAGGTTCTCTATTAGGCGCTTCTGCCGGTAGAGTCCTTTAGGCACATCTGTCGGGGTTATGAGGTTCTCTATTAGGCGCTTCTACTGGTAGAGTCCTTTAGGCGCATCTGCCAGGGTTATGAGGTTCTCAATGGGTTTTTTAGAGTACACCGGTGAACACATCGTTCACAACACCTACAGGTTGCGAGCCTGCTAGTGTTCCACTGGACTGTCTAGAATAGTCTGTGGTTATCATCCATACTCTGCTAGATGACGGGGCCAGCATTTGGGTAAAAGGCTTCTCACATCGTCCACCTCTCACCCTTACCTCATGGTCTATATTACCTCTCAACTTATCATCCAACTCATATTTCATCTACCCATGTTTTACCCAACATATCATGTAGATATAAATACATATACAGTTTAAATCATTTAAAACTTGTATAAAATCGTTCATCCAACATAGATAGCAAGTATACATGTAATATGCACACATAGCACGTAATTTATATAAAATACTTCATATCTATGTGTAAGATGAAAGTAACTATGCACTCACCTGGTAAGGTGGTTACTCGGTACTCGGACAGCACTTCGTTATCTCAAAACGATTTTCCCTTGACAAAACCTAGTATCAATACCACTAGGGTTTAGTCTAACGTTAACCGCGACTAATTAATAGTCTAGCTATTATTACTATTATATAAGCGTTAAACAATACTTATATAACCCATAATAATAGCCCAAGTTCTTATTATAAGTTCCTAATAACATTACTATAATTAAATAAAAGCTATATTAAAAATAGTGTTGGCGTAGCTCACTTACAGCGGGTTTTATAGGAAACCGGGCTTCGCTTGGAGCAGCGTTTCTGAACCGAAAGACCCTTTTTCTTGGGACTCCGGGAGCCTCGGGGCTTCCTTCGGGTGCTAGGGGGTTTACCTAGACTTTAGGGGGCTTAAGGGGGGCTAGAGAGAAGTTCTAGAGAGAGAAGGAGAAGATGGGAAGGTGTGAGAATGAATGGAACCCGACACCCCTATTTATAGGCTGAATTCCTAATGGACTCGCCGAGTCGGGTCACTGACTCGCCGAGTCAGTGCCATGTGTCATCACCTGATGGCTTTTCTTGGGGAGAAAGCCTTGGCCCATATTCAGCCACGTCACCCCTTTTGCAGCAGCACCCTGCCGACTTCTAAACCCCGTAACTTTCGCATACGAGCTCCGTTTTTGAAGTTGTTTTTTTCCACGCGTAGGTAAAAACAAGATCTACAACTTTTGTTTAGACTCCGTCGGCTAACTCTTGACCGATCTTAAATTTATCAGTAGGAGGCGATTAGACTTGTTGAGATAAAAGAATTATAGATCGATAGATTCAAACAGAAAAACAGTATTTAACTATGCAAAGAACAGAAGAATGGATCAAGGATGTCGAATGATTAATCAATCACACCTCAGAAGAGCTCGATGGAGAACTTCGACTGTAGAGGTATGTTAGGGTTACAATGCATGATAATAATGATAATTACGACTCTTCTATTCACCGCTATACATGCATGCAATATTTATACTAACCCTAATACTTATCCACGGTTGGACAGGCCCAAACTAGGTAAACTATACATGGACTTAGAACCGAGCCCAAGACGCAACATGAAGACCCAACAATCTCCCTTTTTGCGTCAATTGAGGCGAGAGACTGCTTCGGTTGAGTGACCTTGACCTCCTTCAAAACCTTGAACAGCCGAGGGATGATCACAAGAAGTGTCTGCCGAAACTGAATGTACCATCGAAGCATATCAGTGAACAACTTCTTGTCTGCTTCACTGTTCTGATTACACCTGTGTATGATCTCCAGAATGTGCTCCAAGAAAGCAGTTGAGAACAAGTGTTTGTCAACCAGAGCGAACAGACACTTTTGACCTTCGCCCCTAATGAACATCACAGTATGAAACTTGGGATCAATTTTGCCCTTGACCATCGCATTCACATCGCCAGTCCTTCCAATCGGCTTCATCGTTGTTCGCTTGTGAATGGCAGATGCAATTTCTTGATCCATCTTTGCTACTTCGTGAATGTAACAAACAAGCATTCGCTTGACGTGATCAATGTTCGGCTGATACTCCTGAGGATCAGTCATCAAAATATTGTTGAGGAGTATCCAGTCGTGCGGGTTCAAGTTTGGTAGATCAGCCAGGGAAAAAGTATGAACCGAGCTATCCGAGCCTCTGGTCACTTTGAATTTAACATTAATGAATTTCCCTGCCGAATAGGGCTTCAATACCTTGACCGTAGTGATCTTCTGTGTGCTCCAGGTCAAGTATTGTGGCTGAGCGAACTCAAGATAAAACTTCAATAAATCCCGATCTACCTTCGGGTCATGAGAGGGAACGACAGCCGTTGATTCAAAGCAATGGAAGATAAACACCTTTCGGGTGATTGGCATATCAAATTGTGCATCCTTCGAATTCTCAAGACCGAACGACATAACAGTTTCAAGCCAGTGAGTGCTCGGTTCATCAATGACTTCCCTCTGGAGTGATTCAATAGTCCATTCCGGAAACATGGACTTCTTTTTCTCTAGGAGTTCTTTTTCTTTCAACTCCTTCTCGAGAAGTTCTTTTTCTTTCTGAATCTTCTCCTGAAGTTCTTTATCAGTAAGCTTAATTTTCTGATTAAGATTAGAAGGATTCCCTTCCATGATGTCTTAAACATCATCATTATCATCTTCATCGTCTTCTCCAATCTTCTTCTTTTTCTTTTCCCTCTTACTGACCGAAGCTACATTATCCTTCGGTTCAGTAGTAGCTTTTGGTTCTGGAGGGGGTTGAGATTGAGCCTTGCCAGCCTTGCCTTGTGTAAACTTTTCTCCCCCTTGTTGCAGATGAATACTAGTCTCTGGAACACCTTCAATCCTACTTAAGATATCCAAAGCAGGTCGTAGCTTCTCAGCTAAGTGGCGTCGTATGGAGATAGTCAACATGGAGTCATGGGCTTCTAGAAGATGCAACAAAGTTGAATGGACATCACCCACTGAGCTTCGAATCACCTCTCGCTCAGACTTCAAATCGTCAAGCTCTTTGGTTGCGGTTCGGAGCTTTAGATTCTGAATTTTGAGTTGGGAAGTTCGTTTGTCCAGCTCATCCATCACTCGGTTTTCTACTGCAAGCTCGGCCTCAAGCTGAGTTAAACGAGTATCAACTTTAGTATGAAGCTCTTTGTTAGCAGCTTCAATAGCTTTTCGAGCCACTTCAAGATTTTTCTTCTCTGCCTCCAGTGAACGCGTGAGATTGGCAACATATGCGTTCACTGTTTGGGCGTTCTGCTGAGCTGCCACCTGTAAGGAATCTGAAAATAGTTGAGCTTTAGAAATTTGTTTTTCGACTTTTACGGTCGCTTCCTTGCAGTCTTTGGTTGAGGCTTCAACAGCAAGCGAAGCCTACTGGCATTGTGAGGTGGAAGCATCAATAGCCTTTGCAGCATTGGAGATTGAGGTAGCATGTTCTTGTACAATTGAAGAGAACAAGGATTTAAGGGCTGCCTCGGAATATGCACCAGCAGAGGACGAGGACAGTAACTGATCAATCTTGTCAGTCACAACCTTGAGGTGCCTTTTGGTAAGTGGGGCGTCTTCATCCTCATCGTTTTAGACACGGTAAGGACTAAAGTAAGTAGAATCAAACTCCAAGTCCTCACCGCCTAGAACAGGTTCAGGTGATGGAGGTGGGGTTAAAGGAGTTAAGGTAACGGGTGGACTAGGACCGACAGTAGATGCCCCCGTATCAGATACGTTGACATGAACAGTGGGTTCAGGTGTAGTAGTGGTTGTGGTAGTAGTTGCTGTAGAGAACTGTGGTGGGGGAATAGGGATGGTTGAAGCGATTGTAGATGTTATAGGTGGACGACAAGGTGCAATGGTGATAGGAACCGAAAGTGGAACAGAGCGAGGAGGCGAAGTTCGGTTGCTATGATCAGTTGGTGAGGGTAAAGGCGAATTACCTCTTGATGAACTATCGGTTTCGGTTGCTTCATCATTAGTTGATTCCAGCTCAACATCTCTCGGATCTGGTTCCCCATCAGATGGAACATACTCATCATCGCTTGTAGAAGGCGAAGGAGACTTCGGTCGTCTAGCTTGCTTTTTAACCTTTCGCTTCTTTGGAGCAGAAGGTTCGACGTTCGCTGCCTTTCGCATTTTAGGGGTGGAAACCTTTGAGGATCGACCCACTTTTTCTCCTTTATTGTCAACCTTCTTCCATCTTTTGGTTGGCTTGTCCGCTGCATCCAATGAACTCTGCATCTCAGGAGTCAGTGGGCGTGGACCAGAAGGAGTCAACTTCCTGTAATCAGCCATGATCTTGCTCGCATTGGAGAAACATCGGTACATCGATTCTGGAATGGAACCGATGAAGATGAACTTTATGGGATCAGACACAATAATTTTTACTGTGTGAAAAGTTGCAATGGAGGACCGCAGAGCACCTTCCATAATAGGAATCTGAAAGGACTGAATTGCTCTGTTAGTAATCAGCGTCCAAAAGCGACCACAAGAGATGTCAGAATGCTTCGTTGAAGAGTTGAGACTCTGCACCAGTTGTGCCCATAAAAGTGAACCATAATCAAGATTGATCCCATTGTAGATACCATAGAGAATGGTCAGGAACCCCTTGCTTTCCCCATCTGACCCTGCAACACGTTCTGCTAAACCCTTGTAGAGAAGGGTAAGCAAACCATTCCACTGTGGTGGCAGACATGACTTCTTAAACTTCGTTACCGTCGTCAGAATGTCGGTGTAGCCCATATCATAAAGCATCTAAAACAACTAAGTCGTTGTGATAAAATCTGGAGAGATGACAGAGGCGTCTGCAGAAAGCCCTAGCAATGAAGCAAATCGAGTTTTTGAAACGGATCTCTTTTGGTTGAAGATGTCGAAGAATATGCGTTCCTTGCGCTTGTCATAGGAAGCTGTGAAGTACACCTGAGAAAGAAGCGACATCGGAATGGATTCAACCAGAGTAAGGGCAATCACCAGCGGAGAATATTTCAGGCACTCGACAACGTGGAGCATGTACGAGTCGTAGAGGAAAGGATCCAGTTGAATAATAAGGTTTTGATTAGGCTTGATCGTGAGCAATGATGATGACACAATTTGATCTTGAACTGAAGATGATTCCGCCATTGTTAGAGTGAAGGAGAAGATGAATAGTGTATAATCGCCGATGTGTTCGTGTGAGAGTGATGAGAGTCTATAAAGGAGCCTAAGGATTTTGTGAAAATCTTTTATACTATCTCCAGGAGAGAGAAAAAGCCTTTTGTGATGATGACTGAATTCTGAAATGTCACCTGAAAAAGCGCGATGTGACAGCCTGGTATCTCGAGAAAGACGTCAGCAGGCGTGGGTATGGAAACCATTTCACGCGCCTTTTCGACGTTACCCCCTTTTCAAAATTTCGAACTGTTTCAACTTCATGCTGACTCACCGTGATTCGCTTTGAGCAGATCAACCGTCGCCTTTTAATGAAATCAGCATATCTTTTAGAACCGAAAGCACATGTCCTAAAATTGCCATTAGACTGTTAACAAGAATTTGGAAAATCATAAAGACCTTCGTGTAAGAGTGTGCCAATAAAAAGAAATAAAGCAAGATATATATGGGATTTAAGTGATGTCTACTTAGACATGAAACTGATGATCCCGGGCACGAATCTCTACCTTCAAAGTCAAGAGAGATTGTGAAGTATCTGTGTGGTTTCCCGTGAAATACGATCAAATGTTTGTAAAGAAACATTGAAAGGCATCTTTTCAATAATAGGCTTTAAAAGGTGGCTTAGCTGCAACCGAACCTCGATACTTGAAATAAGACCGAAGGTGAGGTGAAGTACTTGTGAAACCGATGTGGTTTGTTAAACAAGTAGGTTGGAAAATGTATGTTGTGATTGGTAAATATTAAGAAATCTCAAAAATAATAAACTGGATCTTGTGGGTAGAAACGTCCTGGTGTTAGACATTTTCATAAAGATCACAGAAAGAAAAAGAGATTTCGTGAGGTAACAAGTAAGATCTTGAACATAAGAGTGTTCACCGTCAATTCAGTTAAGGTGTTTGATTTGGGGTTTCACTTAGCTCATCGTAGACGAAACTTAGATCATCAACATAGAAGTTGTGTAACCATAAACCTCAATGTTAATATCTGAGAGTCTCAAGGGTTACGAATGTGGAGCGAAATTAGATGGAGAGAGATGAGGTGGTTTAAGAACCGAAAGTACCTCTGCCATATAAGAGTGACAATGCAGAAAACTCTTAACTCATTATGAGAAGAGTAAGGTAGTTCAAGACTTGAGTGATTTTAACAGCCTGATTGGGAAGAAACGATTTCTGTTTATCGAATCATTAAGGCTTAACACAGAGTCATGGAGGCTTTAGTCAACATGCAACAGCATTCTTCTAGGGACTCTTAACTAGTACATAGAGAAGAATGTCATACCTGCCCCAATGTCACGATGTTTCGCTTTCTTGAACTTAGAAAAGATAAAAATAAAATAAACTTTAAAAAATTTGTAGGTTTTGATTTTTTTTTCTGAAAAATAATAAAAACAGAAATGAAAATATTTTTGGATTTTTGAGTTTTTCTAAAAAAGAAATAAAAACAGAAAAGAAAATATTTTTGGATTTTTGAGTTTTTCTGAAAAAGAAATAAAAACAGAAAAGAAAATATTTTTTGATTTTTCTTGAAAATAACTGAAATTAGAACTAAAGCATATAGAAGAATAGGAAAGATTTACAAAAAAGTACCACCGAAACCATACCTTAGAAAAGATGAAGCGAAATAGATCGAGCGATCGGTTCATTTCGGTTCCTAAAAAAATAAGAGCCGAAATAGACCGAGCGTTCGGTTCATTTCGGTTCCTAAAAATATAAGAGCCAAAATAGACCGAGCGTTCGGTTCATTTCGGTTCCTAAACATTTAAGAGCCGAAATAGACCGAGCCTTTGGTTTATTTCGGTTCCCCAAAAATCAAGAGCCGAAATAGACCGAGCGTTCGCTCTATTTCGCCTGTTCAATATTATTGAAACAAGAATGGTTTTGGTACTGACTCAGCTTCCATCATTCCTAAGCCTTGAAGTATTTTGTTAAAGCTTGCTTCAGGTAAGGCTTTAGTGAATATGTCAGCCAGTTGGTCTGATGACCGAACGAAGTGAACCTCGACATTTCCATCTTCAACATGGTCCTTGATAAAGTGATATCGCAGAGCAATATGCTTTGTCTTTGAGTGTTGCACTGGATTGTGACATATCCTAATCGCACTTTCAGAGTCACAATATAGAGGGATTTTCTTCATGCTTAGGCCATAATCTCTAAGTTGGCTTTGTATCCATATGACTTGTGATATACAAGATGCTGCAGCTATGTACTCTGCTTCGGCTGTGGATAGAGATACACACGTTTGTTTCTTTGACTGCCAGCTGACAAGTTTGCCATCTAGGAACTGGCATCCACCGGTTGTCCTCTTTCGGTCCAATCCACATCCACCAAGATCAGCATCAGAGAAGGCTTGAACAAAGAAGCCGGATTTTGCAGGATACCAAAGACCGAGCGAAGTGGTTCGCTTCAAATAACGAAAGATGTTCTTCACTGCAATCATATGAGGTTCTCTTGGATTTGCTTGAAACTTGGCACAATAACAAACAGAAAACATAATATCTGGTCTACTTGCTGTCAGATACATAAGAGACCCTATCATTTGACGATAGAGACTCATATCAACCGCCGGTTTTTCAAGTGATGGAGTCAACTTCGTGCCGAATGCCAGAGGAACCTTTACTTTAGAATCTCCCGTCATGCCGAACTTCGTTAATAGAGTCTTCGTGTATGCTTCCTGATTAATGAAGATGCCCTCGGCTCCCTGTCTTATATTCAATCCAAGGAAAAAGTTAATCGGACCCATTGCGCTCATTTCAAACTTAGTCTCCATCAACTTCCTGAATTCAGCTGTTAAGCTAGGATTCGTGGAGCTGAAGATGATGTCATCGACATAAATCTGAACTATCATTAGGTGTTTGCCTTCTTTCTTACGAAAGAAGGTTGGGTCAACCGAACCTTGCTTGAATTTTGACATTTTAAGAAAACGAGTAAGAGTTTCATACCAGGCTCTCGGGGCTTGCTTCAAACCATAGACTGCCTTATCCAGTATGTAGCAGTGATTAGGATACCTCTCGTTCACCAATCCAGGTGGTTGCTCAACATACACCGTTTCTTCTAGTTCTCCATTTAAGAAAGCACATTTTACGTCCATTTGGAAAACTTCGAAGTTTTTGTGTGCAGCATATGCCAAAAATATTCTTACTGATTCCAACCTTGCTACTGGAGCGAAGGTCTCTTCATAGTCTATCCCTTCTTCTTGACAACATCCTTTCACCACCAGCCTCACTTTGTTGTGAATGACATTTCCCTCTTTATCCAGTTTGTTTATAAAGACCCATTTTAGACCGACCACAGATGCATCCTTTGGTGTGGGAATCAGTCTCCAAACAGGATTTCTTTCAAACTCATTGAGTTCATCTTGCATAGCTTGCACCCAATCGGAATGATCAAGAGCAGCTATTACCGTTTTCGGTTCAACTTTGGAGACAAATGAATTAAACATGCATAATTCTACTTGAGAGAATAAAGCAATTTGCTTCGCTTTCATTTGGGAACGTGTGAGAGCTCCCTCAGATGATTCACCAATTATTTGAGTTTTAGGATGATCCTTTGTCCATTTTATGAGAGGGGGTAATTCAGATCATAGGCAGGATCCAGCTCAGCATTGACTTCTTCTTCTAGTTCTGACATATCGTTGTCGGCATTTGCATTTTCATTCTCCCCCTCAAATAGCGAACCGAAACCTATGTCAAGTTCAGAGCTCTCCCCCTCGATTGGATCTTCTTGGGTTGGGGTTGTTGATGGATTCTTCCCCTGGAAAGGCATGTCGGTTGTTTTTGGTGAAGACGTACCCTCCCCCTGGAATACAATCCTTTCGCTTGGTGGGTCATCTGTAGCTTGATGTTCACCCGATCCAGTAGATGTTGTTTGATTCTGCTTCTCGGTTGATTGATGAGGCTCGCTTTCCGTCACTTTCGCAGCGTCATCAATGATTTTTATTAGATTATCGATTTGGTTATCATCTGACTTCGCTTCTGAATTGATTGCTTTTTCCGGTTCATCAAAAAGTAGCATGAACTCATCAAACAAATTAGCAATCGGAACCATGACTTGACCAGTTGCGGGAAAGATCTCCTCTGTTGGACTTTCGGTTGTTCGCATTTTCTTCACATAGTTATCGTCAAAAGTGACATAGTAGGTTTCTTCAACCTTCTTTGATCATTTGTTGAGAACCCTATATGCTTTTGAAGTCAACGAATAACCAAGAAATATTCCTTCGTCTGCCATAACATCAAACTTGTTTCGGTTCTCTTTTGAGTTGAAAATGAAGCATCTTGATCCGAACACGTGGAAAAACTTCACATTTGGCTTATGATGATTCATAATTTCATATGGAGTGATGGCGAATCTCTTGTTCAGAAAGGATCGATTCTAAGTGTAGCATGCAGCAGCGACAGCATCAGCCAAGAAGTATAGTGGAAGCGAAGCGAAGCTCAACATGGTTCTGGCTGCTTCACACAAAGAACGGTTTCGTCTTTCAACGATTCCATTTTGCTGTGGAGTATAGGGAGCAGAAAAGTTGTGAGTTACTCCCTTTTCAGCTAGAAATTCTTCAAAATCTTTATTCTTGGACTCAAGACCATTGTCGCTTCTTATATTTCGTACCACCTTTCGCAGCTGGACTTCCGCTTGTTTGATAAAAACCTTCAGTTTTGGAGTCGCCTCTGATTTTTGTTTAAGAAAGAAAACCCAGGTGAAGCGAGAAAAATCATCTACAATAACAAGTATAAACTTACTACCACCGAAGCTCTCAATAGCCGAAGGACCACATAAGTCGTTGTGTAGTAGTTCAAGTGGTTCGATGATCTTCGTATTGATGCGTGTAGGATGAATTTTTCTGCTTTGCTTACCCATTTCACAAGCTGCGCACAGATGTTCTTTGTCAAATTTGAGCAAAGGTAGTCCACGCACGTGTTCACCAAGCACCAGCTTGTTAATGTCTTTGAAATTCAAATGGGACAGTCTTCGGTGCCACAACCAACTTTCATCTGTGTTCGCCTTTGATAGCAAGCATATTGCTGGTTTTCTTTTTATTGGGTTGATATTCAGAGGAAACATCTCCCCTTTTCGCTCAGATTTCAGCAAAACCTTCTTCGTTTGTTTTTTAATTATCTCTGAGCCCTCATTGTCAAAACGTTGATGAGGTTATGCTGCAATCCTTCCACGTAGGCGACCTTTCTTATAGAGAACTCTCCATTTGTGATCATCCCGTACCCCTGGATCGTTCCATAAGAGTTGTTACCGAACTTGACACATCCACCGTCCTTAAGAGACCGAAACTCCCTTAATTCTTCCCTCCTGCCTGTCATGTGACGCGAGCAGCCACTATCAATGTACCATTCTTCGTCAAACTGCTCGTCACTTATCACCTGCAAAAATTAAGCAGATTTAGGAACCCAAAGTTGCTTGGGACCTGGTGAGACTTTTACAGAGTAGGGAAAAGTAACCGAAAGATCAACCATATATGTTCTTTTTATTAATGTGGTTTCATCTTTTCGTTTGATGGTGTATACTTTGATTTTATCTTTGTCTTGTTTTGACTTGTGTGTTTTGTTGTTAGATGTTTTTACGTTTGAGGCTTTCTTGGGTGTTCTAGAGTTAGATGTCCTTTTGATCTTTTGGACTTTAGGTTCTGGATACAATTTTCCCTTTCCTTTGACATCCTTCACAGAGTTGGGTTTTGGTTGAGAGTGAAGAGGATGGGATTTGGAGCTAACACTCGCCTTTTGGTTCTGGGCTCTCGTGTTGGAACTGAAATTGGACTTTCGGTTCCTGGAGTAATAAGAACTAGGACCGAAACTTAACTTTCAGTTCTTGTGACTTCCAAAATTAGAACCAAAATGGGTCGTTCGGTTTTCCTGACTGCTCGACTGGCAGTTTTTGCTAGAGTTATTCTTGACCGGTGCTTCCTTTTTATGAATAGAAGCCTTTTCGGAGCGAACATAGGAGGGGTTTTGGGATTGCCAAAACTGCTTTCTCTCATTGAGATTCTTCATGTATCATTTGTTCCTCTGTTGTTTCTGTTCAGCAATCTGCTCTTGAGTCAAGTGTATGTTTGCTTTGGGTTTCGCCTTCTTCTCATGAGCTTCGGTTGTTGTTGATGAATCGCTGGTTGTTTTTAGTGGTTCGCTTGGTAAGTTTTTAGTACCACTTGTGTTGGGTTTATCAAAGCTTGAGGGTTTATTGAGTGGTTCAGGAATATATTGTCCCTTAACTCTCCATGAGGTTTGCTCCGACAATCCAACAGTTTCATCTGCATTATCGATTGGTGCTGACCAGAAGAAGTTATCACACCCTTCAGCATTATCTTTGTCAACTAGCGATGTTAACTCAGCCGTTTGTTTTTGGTTACTCATGTAACTGTATACACTTGATTGGGTGTTGTTTGTACCTTTTGATAAACAACAACTTTTTCTTTGAGCTTCTTTGACTTATCCTTTGTCACACGAGCACATTCAACCGAATTCTCAGATATGAGGGGTTTTGATGGTTCGGGTTCGCTCTTAAGAAATTCTGAACAATCGACCACGTCTTCTACAGAGATTTCACTAATCTCACTTTCCTCATCAAATTCAAAAGTGGTTTCCAAATTGATCTAGTTTTCTGAACTCAATTTGGCGTTTGATAAGTCAAACTTCTGTATAGTTTCGGTCTTAATTTTTTAACTTATCATTTTCGTCCAGCAAATTCTTAAGCATACATTTATGTTCTTTGGATTCAATGAAAGATTCGATTTTGTCCAGTCCATATTTGTAGGTGACTGAAATCTCATCTGATGACATTATAGATTCACATTCAGCAATGACTTCGTCTTCCTTAAATTCAAGGAAGGGCAAAATCATTTTGTGAATCTTTTTCCCTATCTCACAATCTAGATGCAACTGAGTGATGTTAGTATATAGGCGTTTAGCAATCAAACAGAAAACATTTCGTTGTTTTAAAATTTTCAAATTGTCTCGCTGTACATAAATAAGTTCGTCCCTAGCTCTACATAACTCTAACTCCTTTTGCTAAATCCACATCCTTCTTTCTTCACTCTTGGAAGACTCCCTGCTGAGTTGGTCAGTTAGGTTAGAATTTGTTAAGCGTGTTTGCATAAGACTTCCACTCAAGCTAGAAAACTTGGATTTTAATTCATTTAAGTCTTTTTCATAGTTTGTTGTTGGTACTTTATGAGATTCAAGGATAGTTTGTACCTTTTTGATCAACTGATCGCAGTCGCTGATCTTTTCGCTCATGGGCTTGGCAGCAAAGCATTTGTCTTCCACGACCTTCGCTTTCTCATGCTTACTTTCGGTTGTTACCATCAAGCATTTACCAGCCGACTCAGCAACTCCTCCTATCGCCACATACGCTCTACCATGCGTGGGTCGGCGAACCTCTTCATCCTCAGAGTCAGTTGACTAAACTTCCACTCCACCGAACTCATCATCAACAACGTTTTCCTGCATAATCAAAGCATTCATATAAACGTTACCTGATTTCTTCTTCTTGATCCCCTCTAGCTTTCTCATGTAGTAGGCCTCGTCATCTTCACCCTCCTTCTTCTCAGCCATCTTCCTTAGCATGCAATCCTTGGCAAAGTGGTTCTTGCCATGAGAGTAGTTACAATCGTACTGTTGAGAGAAAAACTTGGAGACACACTTGAACAAAAGTTAGAACAAGTATAATGCGGAATATTTAATCTCAAAGGATCTAAAAGCTCAACAATAATATAGTTAGATAGTTAGAGAGTTAGTTGTGGAAATGTAAAGGAATGGAAATGACAGCAATTGTTATATCAAGAAGACACTTAAGCTGATTCATAACAAGGAATGCATTCACTCCAAGTTAATAAGGAAGATCAAGCTTAGTGATTAAGTCTTAAAGACTTGCTCCGAAGAGGGATTATGATTAGCAGAATTATGATAAGATTTAAGTAAGAAGAGATGAGTGAAGAAAGATAGAGAGATAACTTCAGAATGTGTATTCAGATAGAATTCATAAGTTATCGGTTCTTCAGTATCGAATACAAAGAGAGTAAGTCTCTATTTATAGACTTAGAAACTACACTAGATTACAACTCTATAAGCAGCCGTGCAAGGCATATTGGATAATAGAGTGTATTACATAAAAGACAAATAAAGTAATCTAGCTAAGTTGACTGCAATAGCTGACTCCGGTTGCTGATGCGGTTGCTGATGAACAAGATTGACTCCGGGTGCTGAACCGTTGCGGTAGAAAGATGGTTGCGGTAGCTGAGTTGAAGAGGGTCACTTTTATGATTCAACAATTTCCCCCTAAGTGACCTCTTTAACTCTGGTTCAGCTATCAAGTTTGAGGAACTTGATCAAAATCCACCAGAACTTCCTGACGTTTTCCAACCATGTGATTCTTCTTGTGATCTCGAACTTGACTTCTGCGGTAGTATGCTTCGATCTTTCAATTGTGGTCCGGCAGATGTCAAGTTGTTTCTTGGTCAGGCGGTGCATGGCAGTCATAGGAATGAAATATTTGACGTTGTCAGTCTTCCTTTTGAATATGACTCCAAGTTCAGGGTAGTTTGTTGCGCCTAGAGATCTTTCTTGGAAGCCTTCGGTAGGCATTGGCACAGGTTCAAAAGGTGGGAGATCAAACTTCTTGAGGATGGTGGGGTAGATATCCGCATCTATCTTGGCAAAGTCACAAACCGTATCCCTCAGAAAAGAGTTGGCTTTTTCAAGCGCTATCTGCATTTTAGGGTGCTTTTCTGACTTGTTTTGGAACACCCTGGCAATAAGGAAGATTCCTTCCGGATTCATACAAGGAAAGTCTGCCTGGGTGCGGATGTAGTCATGCTCCCTTCTGGTGAGGGTATACTGGATGTAGACAGCCTTCATAAATTTCCTGACTTTGTAGTTCTTGACTGCGGATGGTCTGTCGTTAGACCATATGTTTTCAATGGAGGAGGCATGTTTAGCGTGAAAAAGACTAAGTCTCTCAAACTCTATTGGCAGTCTCTTGTGATCTGGAAGGCTTTGGTCAAACTGCTCAAATACAGTGAAGTACTTGGCATTTGGAGAAATTGGTATATCCCAGTATCCATCAGCAGGGGGTTCAGCATAAGTGAGGTGTGGTCTGTAATCTTCGTCTAGGAGCCTGCGGTGCGGATTGATCCAAGAATTGATCAATGACTCATCCATCATGGTGTCAAACCCGCATTCTCTCCAAATTAACTCTGCCAGCTTGGCTGCTTTCCAATCATGCTTCCTTTGAGCGGTGGCAGGGGAGTCTGTGGTGCTTGGAGAAGACATGTTTTCAGCCAAGTTCTTGAAGTGCGGAGGAGTCTCTGGCTTTTTGGGAGTATCTTTTGGAGGTGAAGTGTGAGGAGATGGAGTATGTTGAGATGGTTGCGTTGGTGTGGGAATTTTTTCAGTGATGATGGGGGGACTCTGATGAATAGAAGTATCAGAGTGATGGACTTCTTGTTCTTCATCACTTCCCCCTCTTGAGGGATGCAACCCCGGTGCTTCCTCAAGCCATTGCTTAAGTCCATCCACCTTGTTGAAGACGTCTTGGAACTGAGCTTTGAGAGCTTCTGCCAATTGTTGGTTGTTTGGAGTGGAGGAGCTGAAGAGTAATTTGTGGATTTCTTTGGTGAGCTGGAGGATCTCAGGGCCATGGAAGTTGGAGGAAAGAGATTTCTGTAGTCTGTTGATGGTTGCTTGAAGAACAGAGAAAGTGGACTCATAAGCAGTATGAGTCTCATCTATCAATTTCTGAGACTGGGAAGCTTGATCCGCGATGGCCGCTTGAAGATCCGTTTTGATTGCGGTCACCTCAGTGATGAGGCGTTCCGCTGCAGCCATGAAGTCCTTGTGGTCAGCCTTGCGGTTATTGTCAATGGACCGGATCCCCATCTCTACTTTGAGAGAGATTCGTTCAGCAGCCAGGCGTTCCCTTGTTTCCAGACGCTCTATTCTTTCAATCAGTGACTGCGGTCCTGGAGTGTCTTCAGGTTGCGGTTGAGTAGGCTGGACCGCAGCCAAGATCTGATCGATTTTGGCTTGAAGGCTCATGAACTCCTTTCGGGTGACAACATTCTTCTTCTTTTTCTTCTTCTCTTTAGGCTAGGAAGTCGAATGTTGAGAACCGCTGGACTCCTCTTCTTCAAACATCATGAGGTCATCATCAGAAGGGCTTGGCTTGTTTACTTCTTGGATGTCTTCATCATCAAGACCGAAGGTGGGAGCTGAACTGAGTTCGATTGCAGGTTCTTCGTCTTGTGATGGATTGACTGTAGGAGTGGGAGATGGAATGGGAGTTGGAGTAGGAGGAACTTTGGAGGTACCTGCAGCTGCACCTGAAGCTTGAGTTTTTGAAATTGTTTCAGCCATCTGATCCATCCAGTTCTGAACTTTTTGAATGGTGGCTACGATACTGGCATTGCTGATGGCATTTGCCCAATATCTAGCCACGGACTGGACCTCATGTTCTTTCTGTTGTTGTTGCTTTATTTGTTGTTCCTTGCGGGCTTGGAAAGCCCTTTGGAACGCATCATACTTCTTCTTGTCTGACTCAGTTACCGGATTGTACTGTAACCAAGAGTCATTGGATGCATCACCGTCAAATCCTTCAAAGCGCACCGAAGTGTCCTTCGGGTCCACGGATCCTTGCACATTTGTGCTCACCGTGCCTAAACCACCTGTAAAAGATGAAAGCAGAGTAGGATTTCTTGAGCTTCCTCGGTCTCCTTGACCCGTGGTCAAGTGTGGCCTTTGCTCAGTTCTGGCATGGGCGAAAGAAGTGCCCTGCGGGTGGGAAGGTGTTTGTAGTTTTTGGGTGACAGAAAGAAGGATGGAGCGCAACTCCTCTGGTGAAAAGAAATGCAGTCGGGAAGCCTTGGAGACCTTAGGGCGTGAACCAGTGTCGTCCTCTTGGGAGTGCACTGGGGGGGAGTCTCCATGTAGTTGAGAATCAGACTCACTTTCTGAGTCTGACTGGAAAATGATGGTGGTGTTGAATGGGTGTGCGGGCAGCCCAAGGACTACTGGAGCCTGTTGAGAGGCTTCAGCATCGGTCCGGTCACGCATATGGATAGTGGTATCGGTTGTTTTCCTTTTCTTGAGGATAGAAATCGGATGCCTATCCTCGTCTGAATCACTACTAGATATGGTTGGGGCAGGTTTTGTTTTGCGTTTCTTGGTGGGTGCGGTTCGTTTAGGAGCATCCTTCTTGGGTGTTCTTTGTTTCTTGGTTGCCAACTGCTTTCTTCTTTGAGAAAGATTGGATAGTGTAGTGGAAGAGGGGATTGCGGTACCCTCAGGGATAATGGCTGCGGATGGAAGAGGTGGGGTAGGAGGGTATGGGGCAATACCCTCCGTAGCCTCAATGTGGTCTGAGACATCAGCAGTCTCAAGACCAAGAGAAGAAAGGATATGAGTAGGGAGTATGCGGATCGGTCTAAATATCGTTTGATCAGAAGAAGGGTTGTACCTTTTAAGATCCTTAGTGACGAAAAAGTTGATGTCACTACCCATGTCTATTCCAGCATCCGCATGTAAGTCTGAGATGCAAAGTGACCAGAACCGTGCAAATGTGAGCTCGGTTGGGTTCTCCCTTGGGTACTCTTTGGGAATGTATTGGAGCAAGTCATCCCCAAGGATTTGTCCATAGTTTACATCGTGGCCTGTGTAGAAGCTCCATACCAATTCCAGTAGCTTCAGTCCCATGTTGTCGATGCCTCCGGTTCTGCCGGATAGGCAGCGGATGACAAAATGACACACAAACTGCCATACCGCAGGCAGCTGATTGTTTTTGAACTCACCAATCCCTCGAATTGGTTTCTGATACCCCATCTGGTAGAGTGCGGATGTAACGTCTGCCATTGAAGGTGAGAAAATCTTGATGGAGGGGTGAACCAGAAGATTAATGGCATTTAAGAACTTTTCTTTGGACAAGATGACCAAAGAATCGTTCATGAGATTGAAGTGAACTTCTTGGGGGTTTTCCATTGGGCGATATGCAGAGAACGCACATTTGAATAGAGTAGAAACTGGAACAACGTCTGTAAATGCATCGAATGGACCGAACAGAGGGTGGTTCCTGAGAAACTTGATCATAAGCTTGATGGGAGCATTATATGAAGGATGATCTTCAAATATTGCTCTGAAATTACTTGAAGCGATTGTTGGAGAGTCGGAACCTGTTGGATTTACAGAACCTGAAGCCTTGGATTGCTTCTTTGATGCACCTGATTTCACCATTGTTGAAGATTTGAGAGAAGAAAACAGAGTTCTTGAAAGTTTTGAAGGTTTTGAGGAATTTGGGAGAAAGAATCGATATTCAGAAAACGTAAAGTATTGTTGGGGAAGAAGATGGGTTTATAAAGGGGGGTGAAAAAGTGTTTAACCCTAGGTAAATGGTAAGGATAGGGTAAAACGTCGATTGGGGTTTTGGGGGGAATCTATGAATTTTGGATTAAATCTCAGCCACACATAATCAAAACGGGTTTGAAGAGATTTTGGGAGATTTCCAAAAGGGGTTTTGCATTTAATGTAAAGTCAGACGCATGTCAATACGTCAGGTGATCGTGGGATTGATGGGAGAGGAAGTTGTAATGGATGGGACGTATTGGGGAGAGGAAAGGACAAATTAAGGATGAGTTTATTGAAAAACGTTCTTTTTGTCATCATCCCTAAAATAGGTCTGATACAAGGATTATTCAAAAAGAGAATGTGACAGTTTCTAAAGAGAATGTTTTTTTTGTCTTTAATGTTTAACTTAATGAAGGATCATTAAATAGCACACAAAGATTCAAGAGTTGATAAAACAGTTGAGAAATTTTCACGATGATCGCGGATGGAAAATTCATTGCAGTTGGAAACGTCATCGCGGATGGAACTTTCATTGCGGTTGAGAAACGTCATTGCGGATGAACAAGGAAAGACTGTAGTGGGAAACTGAGAGGAAAACACTTGTACAAAGATTAGTAATAACAGACCATAAAGACCCATGAGAGATACGTATGATATATGGTTGCGGTACCTAGACAGCGGTACCAAAACCAAATATCACATGTAATTCTCAGTTAGAACCGCAACGGAGATCAAGGATGGTCTGCGGTAGCTAACAATTCAAAAAGAATTGCGGGTCTGGATTCATCATTCCTAACATTTGCAGGAAGATGTTAAGCTTTGTTGAATCGAGCGCTTTTGTGAACACATCAGCAATCTCTTCATGAGAAGGGACAAAGATGAGTTCAATATTACCTTTTAAGATGTGCTCTTTGATGAAATGATACCGTAGTTCAATGTGCTTAGTCTTGGAGTGCTGAATTGGATTGTGAGAAATAGCAATAGCACTTTCAGAGTCACAATAGATCGGTATCCGCAACATTCTATACCCGTAGTCCATTAGTTGAGTTTTCATCCAAAGGACTTGAGAGCAACAGCTAGCTGCGGCCACATACTCGGCTTCTGAAGTTGATAGAGAGACACAACTTTGTTTTCTTGAGGACCAGCTGACTAGTCTTTCACCCAAGAATTGACATCCTCCTGAAGTGCTTTTTCGATCGAGCTTGCATCCGGCATGATCCGCATCTGTGAAAGCTTGCAGGATGAAGTCATTGCCTGCGGGGTACCATAGACCAAGAGATTTGCTTCCTTTCAGGTACCGTAGTATATGTTTGGCTGCGGTCATATATGAGACTTTTGGGTCAGCCTGATACCTTGCACATACACCAGTTGAAAAGACAATGTCTGGCCTGCTTGCAGTGAGGTACATCAAAGAGCCGATGATGCCTCTATAAGTCTTGTGATCCATAGATTCGTCTGAGGGATCAGCAGAGATCTTATAACCGAAGGCCATGGGGACCTTAGCAGATGAACAGTTGTCCATAGAATATTTCTTCAATAGTTCAGTGGTGTATTTTTCTTGATGAATGAATATGCCTTGCGGTACTTGTTTCACTTGAAGACCTAGAAAGAAATTAATCTCTCTATTCATGCTCATTTTGAACTTGTTGGTCATGAGCTTAGCAAATTCATCCACCATGCCTTGATCAGTCGAACCGAAGATGATATCATCCACATATATCTGTACCATCATGAGGTGGTCGCCATTTGCTTTTCTGAATAGTGTGGGATCAATCACTCCTCCCTTGTACCCAGATGAGACAAGGAATTCAGAAAGAGTCTCATACCATGCTCTTGGGGCTTGCTTCAGACCGTAGACTGCCTTTTCAAGCTTGTAGCAGTGGTTTGGGAATTCAACATTTTCAAAGCCTGGAGGTTGCTGAAGATAAACCTCTTCTTTTAGTTCCCTATTGAGAAAGGCACTCTTAACGTCCATTTGGTGTACCTTGATGTTTTTGTGGGCTGCGTATGCTAGAAAGATCCGGATAGCTTCCATGCGTGCTACCGGAGCATACGTTTCATCGTAGTCAATGCCTTCAAGTTGACTATACCCCTTTGCAACTAGCCTTGCCTTGTTTCTGACTACCGCACCAGATTCATCCAACTTATTTTTGAACACCCATCTAGTGCCAACAATGGAGTGACCACGTGGCTTTGGAACGAGCTGCCAAACTTTGTTTCTTTGAAATTCTTCTAGCTCTTCTTGCATTGCAGCTATCCAGTCAGGTTCAAGCAATGCTTCTTTGATCGTTCTGGGCTCTACCGAGGACATGAATGTTGCGTAGTGGCAGTGGTCAGATAGGTCCTGGGAAGATCGAGTTTGGATGCCTGCGGATGGGTTGCCGATGATTTGACCTGGTGGGTGGTCCTTCTTCCATACATGTAGACGGGGCAGCAGATGATCAGCAGCTGCGGTAGAGGGAATATCTTGAATGTCAGAGGAATCTGCGGTTGGAGATGACAGTTCCCCTGGACTTGAGAACATCCTGCTGAGTCATCTTGATCTATTGGAACGGAATTTTCTTGAGCAGTTGGGAGAGGTTCCCCCTGGGTTGCAGATGGGAGTTCCTCTGGAACCTGAGAAAGTTCCCCCTGGACTGCGGATGGGAGAGTGACAATCCTTGGATCAGTTCTAGTGTCTTTTTTTTTCTATGAGTTCATCATCCGAATCCGAAGATACGTTTGATGGTAATGCTTCTCTGCGGACAGGAATTTGAACAACATCAAGTACTGGAACCTCGACGGTTGCGGCTAGATCCGGAGTAGATCTTTCCCCCTCAACCAGAGAGGTGGAAGTATTGAGAGAGGCTACTTCAGATAGAGATGGTCCAGAAACATCAGCATGTTGTTGTTGAGCTGCGGGTGACACAAGAACTTCGGATAGTTTTGCCGTTTCAACAGGATCGAAAAGATCCTCATAGTTGACTTCAACTAGATTCAAGGGACCTGAAGAGGTAGGAATGTCACTTTCCATGATTGCGGTGGTTTCAGTGGATGGAGGGGCGTCGCGGATGTGAGAATCATCAAATTTCATATCGAAGCTTTCAATGATCAGCCTTGTACGCCTGATGAGCACTCGATAAGCAACCTTGTTAGTGGAGTAACCAAGGAATATGCCTTCGTCGGACTTCGGTGCAAACTTGTTGAGCTGATCTCTGTTGTTGATCACGAAGCATCTACACCCAAAAATATGAAAGAAGCGAACATTGGGCTTGCGGTTGTTAAGGCCCTCATATGGTGTTTTATTGAGGCGTTTGCACACGATACTTTGGTTTTGGACAAAGCATGCGGTTGCTACTGCTTCAGCCTAGAAGTAGAGAGGAAGTTGGGCGAAGTTAAGCATGGATCTGGCTGCTTCTACCAGTGTGCGGTTCCTTCATTCTACTACACCATTTTGTTGCGGTGTGTAGGGTGCTGAGAAGTTGTGAGAAATGCCTTTGGACACCAAGAAACTGTTAAGAAGATGATTAGTGAACTCGGTTCCATTATCACTGCGGATGCATCTAACTGGAAGCTTGATCTGAAGTTCGATTTCTTTGATGAAGTTGATGAAGATTTGCGGTGTCTCTGATTTGAGTCTGAGGAAGAAGACCCATGTGAAGCGTGTATAGTCATCAACAATAACCAGTATATACTTCTTGTGGTGGAGGCTGGCTATGGTTGATGGACCGCAGAGATCAATGTGCAATAGCTCCAGTGGTTCAGAAATAGAAGAGTCCATTATCAGAGGGTGACTTGCTTTAGACTGCTTACCACATTCACAAGCCGGACAGAGAGTATCGTTGCTAAATTTGAGAATAGGGAGACCGCGGACTAGTTCTCCAGTGACTAAGTTATTGATGTACCGGAAGTTGAGATGAGCTAGCTTACGGTACCATAGCCAGCTGACTTCGGATACAACTTTGGACAAGAAACACAATTGCGGTTTACCAATGATTAGAGAAACATCCAAAGGGTACATGGTACCTTCGGATCGAGATTTGATCAGGCAAGTGTTTCTATCACTCGTCATTACGTAGCAAAACTGATCATCAAATTCAACACGATGTCCTGCTTTACATAGTTGGCCAACACTGATGAGATTGTGTTTAAGGCTTTCTACATAAGCAACCTTCTGAATGGAAAAGTTCCCCGTAGTGAGAACACCGTAACCTCGGATGACACCGTTTGCATTGTTACCAAACGTGACATTTCCACCATTGCATATAGGCCTGAAATCCCAAAGGTACTCTAACCTTCCGGTCATGTGCAAGGAGCAGGCACTGTCAATTAACCACTCTTCTTCTTGTTCCTCCTTGCACAAAGCCTGAGAATTACACGGTTAGTTTAGGCATCCAAACAAGTTTGGAGCCTTGGACAATTGATGTGTTCCTGAGTGATGCATGGTCCGAGGTTGCAGGGACAGGTCTCTTGTCAACTTTTGAGCCTAGTCCTAGGTGTTTGAGTAGATTTGGAGTGTTGTGATTTTTTGAAAAAATACGAGGTTTCTGACTCTGACTCGATTTGACATGAGATAAAACCTTTTGACAACTACACTACATTTACAAAAGGAGATTTTGTCTTTTGATCTAACACTGTGATTGGTCAGCGGTTTTAAGGATGTTTTGGATCTGTTACCGGTCGGAGATGGGTAATTCCTGACACGAGTGTTTTTGGGTTTTGAAAAAGTCTATTTATGAAAGGTTTTAGCACGTGTAGATTTCTGAATTCTTTTTGATGGATTTGGTAAGATACCCTTCCATTTGAAATTTTGACGTGACTTTAAAAGTGTTGGAGTGGGTAAAATACCTTTCCATTTAGGATCATTTGAAGAATAGACCTGAAAAACATAGTTTCGAAAAGACTGAACACCCTTTTGGGTTGTGTCAGAAGGAGTAGGAATGGCTTTTGAAACTGAACTTTCCTTTTTGTTTGTTTTCTTGAAAGAAGAGTTTTTTGAAATGTAGTGAGAGAAAACAAATTTTTTAGGACTTATGGATTTAGGAAATCTGACTTGCTTCTTGTTTTTTGAAAAAGTTTGTCTATTAGTACCACGAGATCTGATTTCTTCTTTAAAAGCCTTTTTTGCCAAAGATTTTGGTGAACCGCAGTCATTGTTGTTCAACTGCGGTTTCCTGGAATTCTTAGAATGATTTTGAAAACGCGGACTTGAGTCATCAGAACTTGAGGATTCAGGAATTTGGGAACATTGACCTACTTCAAAATTTTCTATAGGTAGTTCATGAAATATTGGCTGAAGAGTTACAGTTCCTTAAACTGATGACTGCGGTAGGGATGACTTGACTACCGCTGAGTAAGTCTTAGATGGGACTTCGGTGGGACATTTGTGGGACATTTGACTACAGTGAGAGACACTGCGGTCTGAGGACAGAGATGGAAAGTCTGTTGAGACTTCGGGGCCCTCAACAACAATCTCTTCATCAACTACGGATGAAGTTTGAGAATTTGGATAGATGGTGCCACAGATAGGAATTTGATCACATGTGTGACCCGAAACCTCCGGCATAATTTCCTCAATGACACAATTATTGCTTAAATTGTGCAGTCTACCGAAGTGAGTTTTAATATCTTCGGGAAAAGTTTTGTCATTGACAGGGAAATGAAATTCTCGGTCTGGAGGGACATACAGTCTGTCTTTGTTGAACCGGGGTGAGGAATCCATTGAGGTAGGATATCCATTTGACCAACCCCAATTGTATGTATTGTCCACGGTTCCATTGTTTACCAAATTTTCAATAGGTTCACTTTCATTAAACAATTTTTCAATTAAGAGATTTAAGCGTACAATTTCTCTCTGAGCTAAATCTCTCTGGTTCAAAGCTATCTCTAATTGGGTTTCACTTAACATTCTTGCATCCTTTTCTAACTCTAGGTCCTTCTCTAACATAGCCATCTTAAGTCTTTTGTTATCCAGTCGTCCTCTCACGTGGAACATCTCTTGGGACGCAATGTTCTTCTCATCTAAGGCTTTATTATAGTCTGTAAGGACGGCAGCATAAGTGTCATTAAGATCATCTATGTAAGGCTGACAGTCATGCATACTATAGTTTAGAGTTTGGATCATGAGTTTTACCTGTTCAACGATGCTTAGTGTTCCATCCTTTGCCATGTAGCAGTAGTTCTTGTTCAACATTGTAGACCCATCATCATCCGCAGTGGCCAGCATGCAGATTTTCCCTTTTCCTTTGACACTGCTGATGGCCTCATCTTCGTCTCCGGATGACCAGACTTGATGGTCTCTTTTGACATGGGCCACGTATGCCCTTGCCTTTTCAGCTTTTTCTTTGTCTTCCAACTCTTGAGCCATTCTAAGGTAGAATGCTCTGTCTTTTACTACATTGGCCTTACAATCTCGTGCAAAGTGATTCTCTTTGTTGCATTTGTGACAAATTACAACATCAGTCTTGTCTTCTGAAGGAGTACCGGAGTCAGTGATTTGAGGAGACTGCGGTACCTCCTTTGGTTGAGTATTCTGAGATTGCGGTGGTGGATGAGAACTTTTGGGAAATCGAGAGTGGTTATTCTGAGAACCGAAGTTACGGTTGAATGGAGGTTTGTTGAACTGCTGATTCTTGCGTAAGGAAGGAGGTGGTAAACGGTTGAACTGTTGGCTAACCAGAGCAATAGCCTTCTGAAAATCTTCTTCATCATCATATTCAGAATCCGCTTCGTATGACTGCGGTAGAGTGTCATACGAGGAAGGGTAAGGTGACTGCGGTGGAGCTTGTGCTATGAGAGCAAGTGATCCTCCGAAGTCAGCACAGTCTTTGAGTACGGTGGATTCTTGAGCTTGCAGCTCTCCATAGAGCTTGTAAAGTGACAAGGAGTGAATCTTTCTATCGCCTTGGACTATCATCTTGGCCGTAGTCCAATGTCTGCCCAAACCATTAAGAAACTGAAGATTGATTTCATGGTTACTGCGGATGATGCCCGCATTGGATAACTTGGTGACTATCAGGTTGAACCTTTTGAAGGAGTCTTCCAAACTTTCTCCAGTATGAGCTTTGAAGTTGTTGAACTCGTTGAGTGCGGTAGTAAGCTTCTTATCTTGTGCTTGTTCTGAGCCTTCGTACAGGTTTTTGAGAACATCCCAGATCTCTTTCACTGATTTGCAATTTATGATAATATCGAAGTTGTCAGGAGCAACTCCGCAGGAGATTTCATAAAAAACAACAGCATCATTTTCCATTTTATCGAGATCATCCTTGGTGGGATGGCTCATGGCTGGTTGACCTCCTCCTAGCCTGGTTGCAGCGCCGTCAGTTTGGACTGGTGTAAGGACTGGAACATGTGGTCCTTCTTCTACGGATCGCCATACATCTCTACCCAGTCTTCTCAAGTACCTTTCCATTCTTTGTGACCAGTGATGATATTCATTTGCGACTAGTATTGGGGCTCGGTTAGAACCACCGACACTGTTGGAAACATTCAGAGATAATGATTGTGCCATTTGAAATTGTTTTTTTTTTGTTTTGAAGAAATGAGCTTTAGTGGTATAGAAGGCTCTTTGAAAAATCAGAGTTCCGTTTTCAAAAAGCAACCACTTTGGCTCTGATACCAATTGTTGAGAGAAAAACTTGGAGACGCACTTGAACAAAAGTTAGAACAAGTATAATGCAGAATAGTTAATCTCAAAGGATCTAAAAGCTCAACAATAATATAGTTAGATAGTTAGAGAGTTAGTTGTGGAAATGTAAAGGAATGGAAATGACAGCAATTGTTATATCAAGAAGACACTTAAGCTGATTCATAACAAGGAATGCATTCACTCCAAGTTAATAAGGAAGATCAAGCTTAGTGATTAAGTCTTAAAGACTTGCTCCGAAGAGGGATTATGATCAGCAGAATTATGATAAGATTTAAGTAAGAAGAGATGAGTGAAGAAAGATAGAGAGATAACTTCAGAATGTGTATTCAGATAGAATTCATAAGTTATCGGTTCTTCAGTATCGAATACAAAGAGAGTAAGTCTCTATTTATAGACTTAGAAACTACACTAGATTACAACTCTATAAGCAGCCGTGTAAGGCATACTGGATAATAGAGTGTATTACATAAAAGACAAATAAAGTAATCTAGCTAAGTTGACTGCGGAAGCTGACTCCGGTTGCTGATGCGGTTGCTAATGAACAAGATTGACTCCGGGTGCTGAACCGTTGCGGTAGAAAGATGGTTGCGGTAGCTGAGTTCAAGAGGGTCACTTTTATGATTCAACACGTACCAGAGTCTCCCACAAGTTTACTTTCCTTCTTTTCATCTTCCTTTTGGGTGTTTCTCTTTGGTTCTTCCTTCACATTTTCAGAACTATAGCTTCCCTGCCAGTTTCGGTTCTTATTGATTGGGAACTTTCTGCGAGTAAACTTCTTCGGGTTTGTGACCATCATAGCATATTCTTCATTGGTCAGGTCACATTCTGACATGTCGGCTTCCTCTTCTTCGTCTGCTACATTCTTGCTTTTAGAGACAAGAGCCAGTGAACCGACAACTGAAACCACTTTTGCTTCCTTTGTTACTTCGCTCTCATGGGATTTGAGAATGCCCATTAGCTTCGCCAGAGAATAAGATTTAAATTGTTCGTGAGCTTTTACGGTTGAAACCACTGCCATCCATTCGGGCCTTAAGCCATTCATGAATGTAACCTTCTGTTCAATCACTTTTCTTTCAATACCATGCTTCATCATCTTGCTAAGCAAATGATTGAAACGATCAAACGTTTGAATAAGCTTTTCATCAGATTTCTGTTCGAAAGCTCCGAATTTAGAGAGCAATAAGGTTTGGATGGAGTGTTGTAGATCTTCATCGGTTGAGTATAGTTCCTTCAACCTATCCCATATCTCTTTGGCTGTTGAGCATGAGCTTACTAGACGAAAAGTATCGGATTTCAAGGCAAATCTGATCATCCTCATGGCCTTGACATTGCATAACAACTTGTCTTTTTCATCTTAAGGGATCTTATCTTCGTCCGCCAAGAGTTTGTTAAACTCCTTTTGAGTCTTGATTGTCTGGTTCGTTCCAGAGTGAACAAACGGACCAATCGTTATTGCTTTCCATATCAAGTAGCCATTGTGTTCAGATCCAACTACATAGTCTTCGAAGTGATGTGCCCATACTTCATAATCTTGGGTATAAAGAATGGGGATCCTTGTAGTTGATCCAATATTGTTGGAGATGTTGATCGGATTGATTTGAGAGTCGTCGTGAGACATGATGAACTTGTTCTGTTAGAATCAGACTTGTAACTTTGAACTTAGGGTTTTATCAAAAACCAAAAAACTACCGTCGATAAAAAGAAGATAGTTTCTTTTATGTTGATAAAAGCGGAAACCTTAAAGTATTCTTCAAACAGAAGAGATGCGTATGTATTACACAGTCTCCTGCTCTGATACCAATTGTTGAGATAAAATAATTGTAGATCGATAGAATAGAAAAACCGTATTTAACTATGCAAAGAACACAAGAATGGATCAAGGATGTCGAATGATTAATCAATCACACCTCAGAAGAGCTCGATGAAGAACTTCGACTGTAGAGGTATGTTAGGGTTATAATGCACGATAATAATGATAATTACGACTCTTCTATTCACCGCTATACATGCATGCAATATTTATACTAACCCTAATAATTATCCACGGTTGGACAGGCCCAAACCGGGTAAACTATACATGGACTTAGAACCGAGCCCAAGACGCAACATCAAGACCCAACAAAACTGTTAAATGACCACGAAGAATTCGTAACTCCTTCATACAGACTCCGTTTTTGTATGTCTTTTTACCGTTGAGTTCCTATTAATGAGATCTTCAACTCTCATTTAGGTTGCGTAAGCCAAAAACCGCTCGAACTAAAATTCGAGTTTCGAGTCGTGTACTGCTTTGCCAAATCTTAGAAAATTCATAACTTCCTCATACAAAGTCAGATTTGGGCGTTCTTTTTATGGACGCTCTCGGTTTAACATATTCTACAACTTTTGTTTAGATTGATAAGGCTAAAAAGCCCTCTATCGTAAATTCACTATTTACGTTTCCCGGTGTCGTGCCGGTTTTGCCATAAAACTTCGACGGACCATAACTTCTTCGTTATAACTCGGATTTCGGCGTTCTTTATATGTACGAAACCCTTGAGACATATTCTACAACTCGGTTAAGATATTGTCGAAAAGTCGTTTTCGACCCCTATTATCTCTAAATTGACTAGCCCGGATCTACGGGCGTTACAGTTTCCTCCATGGATTTCATAACAAAATTTCATAGGACGGAACATGGGGTCGATACAATTTGGGTTAGCGTCGATAGGTTGACCAAGAAATCCCACTTCATCCCGATTCAAAAGAGCTCATCAATTGAGAAGCTAGCCGAGATTACATAAAGGAAGTGGTTACACTGAATGGGGTTCCGATTTCGGTGGTTTCATATCGTGACATACATTTTACTTCCTAGCTTTGGAGGAAGTTTCACTAGGAGCTGGGTACTCTATTGCTTTTTAGTACCGCTTACCACCCACGGACTGATGGTCAGAGTGAGCGGACCATTTAGACTCTTGAGGATATATTACTTGCATGCGTGTCAGATTTTGGTGGGAGCTCGGATGCTTATCTTCTTCTAGTTGAGTTCTCTTACAACAAAGTTAGCATACCAACATTATTATGCCTCCTTTTGCGCTATTATATGAGAGGAAATGTCAGATTCCGATTTGCTAGGGTGAGATCGATCAGTATGTGATAGGGAGCACTGAAGTGGTGCTCAAGACCACGAAGTTGATTCAACAAATGTGGGATAGGCTACGGACCATGAAGAGCGAGCAAAAGAGTTACGATGACCGACGTCATTCCAACGTTAAGTTTCAGGTGGGAGGTATTGTTCTTTTTAATGTGTCACCTTGGAAATGTGTCATTCTGTTTAGGAAGCAGGGAAAGTTGGGCCCAAATTCATTGGACCTTTTAGGGTTGTCGCTCGAGAGGACAAGGTTGTGTATCGTTTGGATCTACCCACCGAGCTTAGCCAGATTCACATCATATTTCATGTTTCTCAGTTGCGAAAGTGTTTGGCTGATGATTCCACAGTAGTTTCCTTGGTTGACATTCAAGTTGATGAGCGCCTGAACTATGTAGAGAGACTAGTTTTTGTTTTAGATAGGAAGATGAAGACTTTACGCAACAAGGTGGTGGGTTTGGTGAAGGTGCAATGGAAACACCGGAAGGGTTCTGAGTAGACATGGGAAGCCGAGGGAGCATTATCCTGATTTATTTGCAGAAGCGGATTTCGAGGAGGAATATGATACCAGTGGGGGAGAGATGTAACACCCAAATTTCAGGTATGATTTTTAAATTCTAATTATGAGAATTTTGATGACCACAATGTCGCATTTGGATAGGTGCGTATTTCATTAAATGGTTACCAACGCGTGGCCATGCAATTCCCATGACGTGGTGACTCATTTCTGGCAAACTCTAAATTTAGGGCCTAGAGCCTTATTTAAAGGAAGTGATGACTAGGTTTTCTTCCACCCTCAACCTCCATCACATCCAATGCACCTTTGATAAACCCTAGCCTCCCTTTTTAAGTTATTGGCTTATTTGTTGTATTTTTGTGACATTGGAAGGAAGAAGAAGGAGGTCTTGTGCATAGATCATCAAGCAGATAATCTTTACTCCTTGTGTGCACCTTTTGGACTCTTTCTAAGTCTTGAAGTCTCCACCTGTATGGTTCTCTCTTCATAGATCTAGGTTTGTAGAATTTTTTGACTCTTTTTTTAGTGTGGGTTGGTTATATGAGATAAAGTTTACAACTTTATGGCTCACCTTGGCCCCTTGGTCACTATATCATCATGATCTAGAAGTTGAATGGGTTTTTAGAGCCATACATGAGTTTTATGTCATTTTCTCATCATTTTGACCTAATTGAGTGAAGGACATGCATGGGTCATGCATGTCCATAAATTTTAGATTTTTATGGACCATTAGGGCCCTAAGAAGCTTACTGGAAAGTATAAACAAGGAGCTTTACATATTAAGGGCTCAATCCATTAAGTTGTCTTAGTGTAATAGCCTCGATGTGGCATGATGGGTGCCACAACGTGGCGAAGGAGGATGTCGCAACTATTTTGTCTAGAAGCTTACATGGCGTGATGGCATGTCTGCCATGATGTGGTAGCTAATTTTTAATCATGATCAAATTGAATTGCCACAATGTAGCCATTGGTTGGACACGACGTAAAGGTCAGCTGGAGTTGACTCTGACCGTCGACCTTGACTATTAAATTGTGACAATGTTTGGCTTTTAGTCAAATTTCTAGTTTAGAAGGTAGACTAAGGGTTGCATCATATGATTTTGTAGGAGGTGTGTAGCACTCAATTTGCGACTATGTGAACTTGGTAGCCGTCAATTGTGTTTGTGAGGCGAGTATTCTCACTATACTATGCAGGACACTAGGTGTCGGATGTGTTTTTTGTCTTTGTGTCTTGGTGTTATGTTTGCATAAAATCCCATGGGGAAGGCCATGGCAATTGCAGGAGTGTTGTAAGACTACAAATTTTTCATGTAGCATTCACTTGGGATAAAACATGCATGTTGGCTGAAATAGGCCGTTGCAGGAGTGATTGTAAGTCTATGATTTGGCCCATAGAAATTCACTTAGAATGAAATAGGCCCGATGACCGAAACAAGTTGTGTTACATGTTTTTGATTATGTATGGTATGTGGTATTTTTTGGAACTCACTAAGCTTTGTGCTTACGGTTTTATGTTTAAATGTTTCAGGTACTTCTGGTCCAAAAGGAAAGGGCCCGACTTGTTCGCACTGCATCCCCCAGAGTTTTTCTGCATTATCTTTTATGACCGATATTTGATGTTTTGATAACACATTATACTATGGTTATCTTTTGGGAATGAATGAAAGAATTTTTTTGTTGTTTTAAAAGCCAAAAATTTTACTTAGTATTTTTGGGACGTTACAAAATTGTATCCTATCCATCAAATAGTAGGCGTTTTTACTAGTCTACGGTCTTCTTCGCTATTTTTGGCTAATTGTAAAAATTTGGCTATTAAGTGAGAAGTAATTAGGGAAATGGGTAGATTTATCATTTTCTCTAATCTTATATGATTATAACAAAATCAAATTGAATAACACTTTCAAAAGACTTTCAAAAGATAAGTAATTTTTCCATAAAAACTCAAACAAATAAAATATGAAATTTAATTTCAATGGTTTCTTTGATTTTCCTCGTAGACATATATGGCAGAATGTGTTGATATATAAAGTAATATCTTTCATACTTTTCTCACAAACTTGTTGCATTTTTCAAGGAAAAATGATATAAAGTTGTTTTCTTGACTTTTTCATTGAGTTTGGAGGTTGTCCTCACTCTTCCCATCGATGCTCTTTCTTTAGTTCTTTTTTTTTCACCATAAGATTCTCACTTTTCACCCTCCTCACTGACCACCACTATCTTCTTGCGTTGTCATCACCATTTTCCGCCAACAATCACAAAATTACAAACTCTTCCTAAATTGGGCTACGTTTTACTAATGTGTGGTTTGTTGTTGGAGGTAAATGAAGCAGTGGCCATGTGTATTTATTATCAGGGGTTGAAGGTCTCCATGGGTGGCTGGGTAGTGACAATCGGTGAAGGAGGGTCTCTAGTGGCAACGACAAGAAGTATTACTAGGGAAGAGGAATAAGGATGTCATCGGGAAAGGGTGGGGGTCACTGCAATGGTGAAATGGGGAAGAAGGTTGACTATTAATGATAAACGAGACATGTGTAAGGGGGTAATTTAGTCATTAAATTTTCTGTTCAGGCGTGTTCCACCCAAAACATTTTCGGTGGGACTAAAATGTATAGGATTTGTACCATTTGACTTGGTCAATAACTACTTTTGTTCCAATTTTGTTCACGCCAAACACAATTATAATTTTTGGTTCCATTTTGTTCTATTTAGTCCCACCTCCAGACACCGCCTTAGTGTAAAACCCAACATGAGATTTATGGTTAGACTAGTGCTCTTTTATGTGAACAGAGCCTAATATTTTAAATATTTGTTATATGTGAGTTCATAATGTATTTTAGGTATTTAAGTGTTTCAAAATGGGAAATTGGTTAATAGATGCATGCTATTGTTTTCATATTGTTATATGAGCCATAATCGTAATTATCAAAAATATTTTAAAGAATCAATTTTGACAATCAATGGAAAGATGGAAACTAGTATTTATAACTTTTATTTTTATAGATGTGTTCGACATATGTGCTGGAAACTTTTGAAATGTATGAGTAGTGATAGATGCCATTTTATGCATCTTTTAGGGTAGTTTTTTTTATTATCATTTAGCATCATATTTTGTACATTTGCATGTCATTTGTTTAAATAATGTTATAGCTCATGTCTTTTATCAGAATTCTCGTACTGCTAGCATTTTTGTGTCATTTTTAGATAAATCGAGTGGAGTAGTACTTTGGGAGCAGTTGGATGCATGTTTGGAGCTTAAATGGAGCTGGAACTGAAGAAAGATGCTAACGAATAACAAGGAGTGCTTAAACTGAAGAGTCACGTCCGAAACGAGCCAAAAATTAGTTTCTGAGATCGTAATTCTCTTTTCTACGATCGCATAAATGTCACGAAGTGTTCTAGGGTCAAAATAAGTCATCTAGAAGCCATCTAAGAAGAAAAAATGATTTCTGCGATCGCATGTGCCCATTCGATGATCACATTTTTGTTCCGGATCACTAGAAACTTCATATTTGGCATCGTACTTCATTTAAACACAATTTTGGAGAAAAGAGTGATATATGTGATTGCCTAAGGGCTTTATGCAATCGCATTTTTGTGTCGCAACCTTAGAAACTTCATAAATAGCATCCAACGTCATTTAGAGGCAAATCTGGAAAAAAAATCAGGATATCTGCGTTTGCATATCTGAAAACTACGATTGTATTTTTCGGTTTCTTTCTCCGAAAGCTTCCGTCTTGCATATAAATAAGATTCACATTATCAAATTAAGATGTTAGACGGTTCCAAACGACATAATACACTTATGAAGGCAATTTCTGATACCTTTCAACGATTTATGAAGATCTAAAGGTTGTAAATCATTTCATTCACTTAGTTTAGAAAATTTTTCAGTTAATGTTTCTTTTCACTAGTTTAGATTCGATTTTAGCCATGTCTGGCTGAAACCCTAGTTTTAAGTTTTGCATAAACTAGTACTTTTCATGTGATTAGTTATCAGATCTGGTTTTATTTGTATGATTCTATGTAGATTTTTTCCAATTTTGAGCTTAATGAATGTTTGATTTTAATTCTTTTTAGTCTGATCACCTGGCTAGGGTTTTATCACTCCACTTAATCAGTTAATAGAATCCATAATTGTTCTAGTCAACTGATAATAAGTAACAAGTATCAGATTAGTTTCGTGTTTAAGATTTAACTCTTATATAAACTGTAAAACTCATATCTTTACGCTTCCGAGCTTGTGAGATGTATTGGGTATTGCTGGGAATTTTACGTAGATCATAAAGCTGTTTTTCTGATTTAATTAAGAGCTTCTTTAACTGAATAGTAAAAAGTTATGGTTAATTCAAAGAGCTTGTTTTGGTTAACTAATTTAGGTAGAAGAGATTATACTAGAGCTTATTAGTTTTTCTCAGTATCAGCTTAGATAGAACACATTCTGAATAACCAGATCTAAACTATTACATGATTAGGAAAGTCACAGTATAACTGAAATCATTTTTATTACTGAGTTTTATTTAATTTATTTTCACTGTAATTTTTAGTTTTCAGTTTAAATCAAAAACTTCTTTTTAGGATGTGTCCCTGAGGCAAAATGGCATTGACTGTTAGGATGTGTCCCTGAGGATTCAACCCTTCATCCTTGTGCTATATTATTAATGCAACCAGAAGTGAGAAATTTTATTTGCTTAATACGCCCGCGACAGCGTGATAACAAGTAGCTTTTAGTTTTTAACTTTAAAGTTTATGTATAAGTTCATTTTACATATTTCAAATACTTACAACTATTTTTATTAAAAATTCTACACAAATTAAAAGTATATCTATCAACTAGTTTTGCCAAATATACCATTACAAAACGAAAAAAGAGCGATCATATCAAAATGATAGTGCTAATGAAATTGCAATATTTAAAAAAAAAACAAAAACTTATCTGTTTCCCAACATTAGTTGTAGTAAACTACTGTGTACTTGAAGTTTGATATGAATATTATTTACTTTTTGAGGAAGAAAAAACTAGTTACAGTGAAGGTACTACCATACATATAAAATAGATTTATGTTAATGTCATCGATAGTATATTGTGGTTCTAATCTTGGTAACTTCCAAGTTTGATGAAGTTAATGTTATAGAATAGATTTATTGATTAATAGTGAGGGTTAGACCTCATATAAATAGAGATACAAAATGGCCTAGCCTAAACCCTAGTCACTAACACCCCCCGGATGCAGTTTGATCCGGAGAAGACGAGAAAATTGGAAACAAATTAGTAAAAAATGAAACATAAAAAAACATAGACGAAGACAGCGGCTGTGGCAAAGCTCTGACGATGACGGCTAGCAATAACTGCTCGTCAGAAAAAAAAAAAAAGAGAAGAAGCGGAGGACAGAGGCAGTTTTGTTGTAAATGAAGAGATAGTTGCAACGGTGGGGATCATGGATCCGACGAAAGAGGAGTCCGAAGAAAGGCAGCAAGAGAGAAAGACGGCTCAAGTTGCTGCAGACGAAGCCGATTCCGGCGAGATCAACAACTACAGTCGTGAAAAAGGGAGAGGGAGATGATTGCAGATCAGAGGTTGTCAAATGGAGAAGGTTCCATCAGTGAGAGACAACGACAACATCAGAAGAGGCTGACTCGGAAAAGAGATCCGAAGAAGAAGAGGTCATTCGAGGAAAAAGAAGCAGACGAGGCAGTAGAAGAAGTCAATAAAGGAGTTGTGGTTTGGTGCCGGCGACTATATTATTATTTAGGAGGAGAAATAGGAAAGAGAAAAATATTTAAGCATAATGAAGGACCCTCCGACAACTATAAGAGAATGTCGTTGGAGGTGGAGAGTGACGGATGCAGGTTGTGGTAAGCAATAAAGTTTTAACCTAGAATTTTGATATCATATTATATGATAGATTGTTTGATTAATATTGATAGTTAAACCTCATATAAATGAAGATACAAAAGTTTCTTAACCTAAACCCTAAAAGGCTCGAGCCTAAATGCTAATCTTATTTTAGGAATAATGAATTACGCCTCCTTTCTTTTTCAGGCCTAAACTACACGTACTTAAATGGAACTTTTGATTTTTAAAAGAAATTTAAAGTTTAGCCCATGGACTTAGAATTATTAAGGAACTATCCTAGAAACGTTATGTGTGATTTTCAGCACCAAAAAAGAAAATAAATAAATTAAAAAAAACCAAAAAAAACAAATTGTTAGGGTGCAAAGTCACGCTTGGATGTGGATTGTCAGGCTTACCCTCTTGTATGTGTAAATGAGTTGAGTCTTTCCTATAAAAAGGAACTGAGTGAGTCCCATTATGTAAGGAAAGATTTGGAGTGTTAGACTAGAGAGAGAATTTGTATAAGACCCACTTTGTATGTTTTTTCTAGATCTAATATGAGCTTAACAAGATTTATTTGTTTTGGTCAAAAATTACACAAGTACTAAACAACCAAATTGAATGAGAGGATGTGATGTTCAGATTGTGTAATAGCAAGTAGTAAAAGAAAAGTGACACAAGATTTTACAAGGAAAGCCCTTGATCCTTGCTAGGATCTTCGAACTAAACCTTGGGAGGTGATAATGATCACCTGCCTTGATGATTTTATTGATATAAAGTAAAGATTACAGTGAGTTCTTAGTACGAATGAATGTACAAATTCATAGAGTGAGCTTAGGCTAGAGAATAGTGTGTTGTGTGCAGATTACAAGTATCAATTTATAGTATAATCTAGCCAACAAGATGTCCGATATTTTCGGGATCCTCTATGACCAGCTTCTTGAACGTTATTTGACCAAGTATTTCGGGTCTTTAGCATAGTTGAGATGATTCTTCGCTGAGAATTGGTCTTCCCTTGACTACTTCTGCACACGTGTCCAGTGTTGCAAAACTCG
The DNA here is from genome assembly GCF_052849685.1 of Lactuca virosa. Taxonomy (NCBI): domain Eukaryota; kingdom Viridiplantae; phylum Streptophyta; class Magnoliopsida; order Asterales; family Asteraceae; genus Lactuca; species Lactuca virosa. The sequence goes on along the minus strand of NC_136428.1, from coordinate 65,654,245 downwards.
GCCTACTCGGCCGAGTACTCGGCCGATTACTCGGAATCGGCCCTCCACCGAGGCGAGTAATGTGAACTCGGCCAAAAAACTCGGATTCAGTCAAACTCGGTCAAAAATCAGTCAAACTCGGTCAAAAATCGGTCAAACTCGGTCAAACTCGGGCCTACTCGGTCTTACTCGGGCCTACTCGGTCAAACTCGGCCAACTCAGTCAAAATCGGTCAAAGGGTCAAAATTGTCATAAAAAGAGAAAAAATCAAGAATTTCAAGATTAATATATATAACGCACTTAATGATTTATTATTTAACACACACATGTGATTATTACTACATATATATCTTAAATTTTCAGTAATTATTCATGTAGTGAGACAATTGTGTGTATTTTAGTTTTTATGTATTCACATGTATCTAATTTTGGTTATATATTTCAATCAAATTATGATTTTAACTTATGATTTTGGCATATATAATTTTCCAAAAAATATTTCTACATGAATTACCGAATCCGAGTACTCCCCGAGTACTCGCTACTCCCTAGTCGGCCGAGCAGGTACCGAGTAGCGAGTTCTACAACCTTGCACGTGTCACACCTCGGCTGTCGGCGGAAACACCGGGTGGTGCAACGCCATACATTGTATCACAGTTATATAACATACACTAAACAGTACTAAGAATTTTATAAAATACATACCTTTATTGATGGTTGAAAGTTACATTATTGTTTTTCTAGAACCTATTACATAATATCCGACTATTGTATACTTCTTAATGAACTGAAAGGGTAATAGTAAAACTTCTCCTGTTTGAATAACATACCAGCTTTATCAAGTTCCTGAAAACACATGCATTTGAAAATAAGTCAACATAAAGTTGGTGAGTCCACAAGTTTTGACTCCATATAAAAATAATACATTTTCCAGGTTCAAAAGTATAGTTTTGAAAGTATCATTTTGACTCTCCAACGTTTAGTAGATATATTAGGTATAATAGTTTACTTATCAAATAAGTGATATACCTAAACGTTCCATGTACCTAGGGTATAAGTATGGGGAAACTTATACTTAACATTTATACTTGTATAACGAAAAAGTATAATGTTTCTAACAATTTGCTACCATGAGTCTGTAACCGCTCCTATGACATACAATGCCTCTGATAGATCCCACTCAATGCTTTGCATGAGGACAACCCACTCATGATTTCCATGAGGATTTCCACAATATATACTCAATACCGAACGCTTCATCGACGCCGGAACAAATAAAAGGACAGTTCGTCACTCGCTTAAGTTGGGTTGTAGCTAGCAACCAAGAGTGGGGTTGTCAACCCGTATATTATTCATACACAACTTCCTCGCTCACTCGGGATTAACGGTTATAGGTCAGAGGACTTTAACTTGAGTTGGTATGACTCCTCACGTCGTGAGATATCCTTGCTCACGTCGTAAGCTTAGAACTTATCCCTTCGTAGCCTCGCCATGCACCTTCTAGGTCCGAAATGTGGCAATTTGACTCCTCGCGTCGTGAGCCAACTTGCTCACGTCATGAGCTCAGTCAGATTAGGGTTTCTGAGAGCTGTATATTCGGAAGGTCGTAACTTTCGCATACATACTCTGTTTTTGACGTTCTTTATATCCATGCGTAGGTATTTATGAGTACTACAACTCTCTTTTAGACTCCAATAGCTAATTATAAGTCTAGTTTAACTTCCTCTTATTATAGAGATTTATAGTGTTCGGTTTATCATAACTTCTTCATGCGAAGTCAGATTCAGACGTTCTTTATATTTTTGGAATCGTATGGACGTATACTTTGAGTTGTATCATAAAGAAAGTTCATATTTGTATTAGAATTTATCATGAACTACATAGTAATTATATAACATTACTAGTTTAACAACATCACATTACATGATTGGCATAATCACATGTGATTGTTATTGACCTATTTTGACTAGTGTTACGTTCTCCCCCCGTTAGAATAACTTCGTCCCGAAATTTATCTAATGGATGGGGTTTTGTCAAATAGTTGGGTGTATTTTTCTTTCATTTGATCTTCACGTTCCCAAGTAAATTCAGGTCCTCGTAAAGAGTTCCATCGAACTTTCACTATGGGAACACGACTTTGCTTTAATCGTTTGACTTCTTGATCCATGATCTCGACAGGTTCTTCTACAAAGTTGAGTTTGGTATTGACTTGTATATCTTCGAGAGGTACAACAAGAGTGTCATCAGATAGACATCTTTTGAGATTTGATACGTTAAAACATCGTGTACATTACTTAGCTCTTGAGGTAACTTGAGTTGGTATGCGACAGAACTAATTCTTGCTAGAATTTCAAAAGGTCCTATATACGTTGGGTTTAGTTTGCCTCGTTTCTCGAATCTAATTACGCCTTTCCAAGGAGAGACCTTCAACATTACTTTATCTCCAACTTGGAATTCTAAAGGCTTACGTCTTATGTCAGCATAGCTCTTTTGACGATCACGTGCAACCTTTAATCGATACTTAATTTGCACGATCTTTTCAGTTGTCGCGTGGATTATTTCTAGTCCAGTACGTAAGGTATCGCCTGTACGTTCTCTGGCCATTTGAGTATCTCCAACTTCTGCCCAACATATTGAGGAACGACATTTTCGTCCATAAAGAGCCTCAAACGGTGTAACCTTGATGCTGGTGTGATGACTATTGTTGTAGGAAAACTCAATTAACGGTAAATGAGTATCCCACGCATTTCCAAAGTCTATTACACAGGCTCGGAGCATATCTTCTAAAGTCTGAATGGTTCTCTCAGTCTGACCATCAGTCTGTTGATGGTAAGCTGCGCTCATATCTAGACGTGTTCCTAAGGATTTTTGTAGAGATTGCCAAAATCGTGAAGTGGATCTACTGTCTCGGTCAGAAATAATAGAATTTGGAACTCCATGCAATCTGACGATTTCCTTAAGATAAATTCTAGTCAGCTTCTCCATCTTGTCGTTCTCCTTAATTGGTAAGAAATGGGCGGACTTAGTCAACCTATCGACTATTACCCAAATAGTATCGAACCCACTAGGAGTTTTGGGTAACTTAGTGATGAAGTCCATTGATATCTGCTCCCATTTCCATTCAGGTATTTCCGGTTGTTGAAGTAAACCTGAAGGCTTTTGATGTTCTGCCTTTACTCTAGAACAAGTCAAGCATTTTCTCACATAAGTAGCAATTTAAGCCTTCATGTTTGGCCACCAATAATGTACTTTTAAATCTAAGTACATTTTGTCAGAGCCTGGATGCACGGAATATCTGGACTTCTGGGCTTCTTCTAAGACCAAGTCCCTGACTCCACCGAACTTAGGCGTCCAAATTCGGTTCATAAAGTATCGCGTTCCGTCATCTTTTTGTATAAATTGCTTTTCCATTCCTCTCAAAGCTTCGTTCTTGATGTTTTCTTCTGTTAGAGCCTCAAGTTGAGCTTCTCTAATTTGTGCGGTAAAGTTAGAATGGATAGTTATAGTTAATGCTCGTACCCGACGGGGTTTAATATATTCTTTTCGGCTCAAGGAATCTGCTACCACGTTTGCCTTTCCGGGGTGATAACGAATCTTACATGCATAATCATTCAATAATTCAACCCATCTTCGTTGTCTCATATTAAGATCTTTTTGGTCGAAGATGTGCTAGAGACTCTTGTGATCAGTAAAGATAGTACACTTAGTACCATATAAATAATGTCTCCATATTTTCAGTGCAAAAACTACAACTCCCAATTCACGATCATGGGTAGTGTAATTATTCTCATGCACCTTAAGTTGTCGTGATGTGTGGGCGATAATTTTTCCTCTTTGCATCAACACACATCCCAATCCTTCATTTGATGCGTCGCAGTATACGACAAAATCTTATGTCCCATCTGGAAGGGATAGGATTGGTGAACTACACAACATTTGCTTTAGTTTCTGAAAAGCAGCTTCTTGTTTGTCTTCCCAGTTGAGCTTCACATCCTTCTGGGTTAGTTTTGTAAGCGGCTTGGCTATTTTGGAGAAATTCTCTATGAATCTACGGTAATAGCCAGCAAGTCCTAAGAATTGACGCACTTCTGTTGGCGTCTTTAGTGCTTCCCAATTCCTGATTGCTTCAACCTTGGATGGGTCAACATGAATTCCTTCGTTGCTAACTACATGACCTAAAAATTGTACTTCTCTAATCCAAAACTCACATTTGGAGAATTTGGCGTACAACTTTTCTTTTCTCAATAGTTCCAAGATTATTTGCAAGTGTTGACCATGTTCTTCCTTGGTTCGTGAATATATCAATATATCATCGATAAATACGATAACGAATTTATCCAAGTATGGTTTGCAAACACGATTCATGAGATCCATAAACACTGCTGGGGCATTGGTCAATCCAAAAGACATTACTAAGAACTCATATTGACCATAACGAGTTCTAAACACTGTTTTTGGAATATCATCTTCTTGTACTCTAAGTTGATGGTATCCTGATCTGACATCTATCTTTGAGTAGTAGTTGGATCCTTTCAATTGATCGAATAGATCATCAATTCTTGGAAGCGGGTGACGATTCTTGATCGTTAGCTTGTTCAACTCCCGATAATCAATACACATTCGAAAGGATCCTTCCTTCTTCTTGACAAACAAGATTGGTGCTCTCCAAGGTGAAAAACTTGGTCTGATAAAGCCTTTGTCAAGAAGTTCTTGTAGTTGGCTAGATAATTCTTGCATTTCGGATGGAGCCAACTGATAAGGAGATTTCACTACTGGTGCTGCTCCTGGAATTAAGTCGATTCGGAACTCGAATTGTCGGACGGGTGGTATTCCAGGTAGATCTTCAAGAAATACGTAAGGGAAATAACATCCTTGAGGTATGTCCTTGATTTCTTTTGTCTTTCTTTTCTTATCTACAATGTGAGCCAAGAATGCGCTACATTTCTTATGTACATATTTCTGGGTCTTGGTACAAGAAATGACTTTGAGGTTCTTCCCAGATTTATCACCATAGATAATCAGGGCTTTGCCGTTTGGTAAGGGTAGTCGTATGGCTTTCTCATAACATAGAATTTCGGCGTGGTGTGAAGATAACCAATCCATGCCAATTATGACATCAAAACTACTGATATGCATTGGCATGAGGTTGACGTGAAAAAGGTAGTTATTAAGAGTTAACAAACAGTTTTCAAGGATTTCATGTGTTCTCTCGGTTTGACCATTAGCGATTTCTATTTCATAGATTTCTTTTAATTTTCTAGACTCATGACTTAACAATTTTCTAAACGTCGGAGTTATAAAACTTCTATCCGCTCCAGAGTTGGAGAGTATAGTAGCATATAAATTATCTATAAGAAACGTACCAGATACCACCGAAGGGTCCTGGATAGCTTCTCTGTTTCCGATCATGAATGCCCTGCCACGCCCTATACCTCCTTGACTCCTTAACTTTAGACATTCTCTCTTTATGTGTCCAACCTCGCCACACTCAAAACACTTTCTTTCTTCATCATTGCATGTTCCAGTATTTGTTTGCTGATTGACTGTTGCAAGTGTCGTACTCCTGCAGCGACTAGTAGTATGCCCTTTCTTCTTGCACTTTGTGCAAACAAAACAGTCACTTGGGTGATGACGGTTACACTGACTGCACCATGGAAAATTTCCATCATACTGTCTTGGTTGTGTGGGTATTGCTGTTGTGGCTGCATAATTGGTTGCCACTTCTTGTCTTTTCTCAGATGATTGTATGGGATTACATAAAATCACGCTGCTAGGGTGAACTTCACGACCCCACATTCTAATATTTTCGGGGGTAAACGCATGATAAATATTGTATATACGTTACTATTATATCTATATGATAGTATTTTAGTATCAACGTAGATAGTTATATTAACCGGGATATAGTTCTTCTAAATATAATATTTTGAATATATACTAACTATTATCAACTTGTTAGCATGTTCTTGTATTAATGTAGATCTTGAGTTATACTTAGGATTCTATATATATGTTGTGTGTGATATAGTTCTGAAGTTATATTCGGGAGTTCTATATGTTAAAAAGTATGTTGCTATTATTGGTCTTATGTCAAGATAAAACTTGGTATGCTATATGTTGTTATTGTTGGTTTTATGACAAGATAAAACTTGGTATGTTATATATTGTTATTGTTCGTTTTATGTTAAGATAGAACCTGATTTTTCCTCAAGTTATAGCTGTTGTACTGCCTAAAGTAATATGAACTTAGGAGTAATGTTTTTAGACATGAAAATGCTTTTGTTTTTAGAGCTACAGGAAGCCGTCAGAGTCTACATGATTAATTGTATTCATCAACTAAGATTGGGGATCTTAGCGGAAATCCTCTAAATTGTAACCGTTAATCCCGTGTGAGCGAGGAAGTCGTGTATAATTAGTATACGGGTTGACAACCCTACTTGTGATTGTTAGCTACAGTCAACCATAAGCGAGTGACGAACTATCCTTTTACTAGTTATTGTTCTGGCGTCGATGAAGCGTGCAGTGTTGTTTCTCATGGAAATCGTGAGTGTGTTGTTTCTCATGGAAATCATGAGTGTGTTTTATCAGAGGTACTATGTCATAGCAGCGGTTATAGGCTCATGGTAGCAAATTGGTAGAAACATTATACTTTGTCGTATACAAGTATTAATGTTAAGTATAAGTTTCCCCCTACTTATACCTTAGGTTCAAGGAACGTTTAGGTATAACACTTAATTGATAAGTAGACTATTATACCTAATATATATACTAAATGTTGGAGCTTCAAAATGTTACTTTCAAAAACTAAACTTTTGAACTCAGAAAAAGTTTTATTTTTATAAGGAGTCAAAACCTGTGAACTCACCAACTTTATGTTGACGTATTTTAAAATGCATGTGTTTTCAAGAACTTGAAAAGCTGGTATGTATTCGAACAGGAGAAGTTTTACTATTACCTTTCTATTCATTAAGAAGTATACAATAGTCGGATATTATGTAATAGGTTCTAGAAAAAAAAAGTAATGTAACTTTCAATCATCAATAAAGGTATGTATTTTATTTAGTACTGTTCAGTGTACGTTATATAACTGTGATACGAAGAATGACGTTACACCACCTGGTGTTTCCTCCGACGGCCGGGGTGTGACAAAATTGGTATTAGAGCTATTAACTATAGTGAACTAGTTCTTTCTTAGGAAAGCAGGACTATAGTTTAGGGCTTAATCTATTAGGTTTAGGTATATCCCTTAGCCTACAATAAAAAGTATTATTAATTATTCTACTAAAGGACTACTTACGCGAGTTGTGACAGGATAGACATGTTGATTTGGGTTGCTGGATTTCAAAACGGCTATATGCTAAAATGATCCTGCCCTTTCTACTGTCCTGACTGGACGGTGCCTTATCAGATAGACCTGAAGTAACAATCAAATAATTAATAAAGTGTGAATACAATAAATAAGAATATAGAGTCATATATAAAGACTCAGACCCGCGATGAGAATACACCTTAATACTCAGAATGATTTTGATCTCAAGGATTTAAATCAAATATTCCAACTAATGTTTATATGTGCGTAGATCCTATCACAACTAGGTGTAGGTGCGCAACTACATTTTATTACGATCAGATCATATGAACTATTTAATTTGGGAGAAATATTTGATAGACTAAACCCTTGGTGATTCAAAATGTATAGGAATTCGACATGGCTCATTCACGAGAATGGATAATCATCGAGGATACAGATGAGGAAGAAGAAGTTTCATTCCCCATGTTAGTAGGCGATCCTTACTACCATATTAATCCAACCACCTTTCATCCAATACCTTCTGACGATGGAGCACCTTTACCTTCTAACGAATGGGAAGAGAGTAAACAAGTGGAAGAAAGTGAGCCAATGGAGGAGACAAAATCGGTGGCATCATCTTTACCACCAATGAACACTCTTTATCGTCAAGTTCCAGGAGGAGCAAAGATGAAACACACAGCTCGCAAATCCATACTTAAATGGATAAAGATTAAGAAGAATCAGAAGGCGACATCTTCAGGAACCCATAGAGTTCAAGATGAATCTGCACGGATAGCATAAACCGTTGATAGGTGGGTGGCAGAAGAAAGAACTGCTAAGATGTATGAGACTGGTCAATCATCTATACCACATCCTCCACATTCTTCTGAAGTTAACACTTTATTTCAATTGTTTGATAAAAGTGTGAAAATTGAAGATAAGATGGAAATTGTTGAAGGAAGGGCTACTCATCTCTCCGGAAGAGTAAAGAAGGCTAGAAGGACAAAGGATGCGAGATCAGGAATCGGTGATGGATGTCCATCATCGTATAAATTTTGCTTATAACGACATGATTACTCACGATGCAAGGATTGCAGAGTTAGAGCTCTACAATCAAACCTCAAGAAATGAAGAACGCACAGGAAGTCTTGAGCAGAGAACTCAAGCACTTGAGGAGCAAGTGGTTAATGTCACTGACGTGCTAGGTCATCACGTAGGTTTCTGGTGGATAAGCTAAAACTAGTGGTTGTGTAAATAAAGAAATCAGACTAGTTAAGGCAAAGAGAGTAAAGTTTAGAGCAAGGGTGTAGTAAACCTTGCAAATTTTACAATGTTTATAGGAACTTTTCTCTTATAAGCCTAAATAAACTGATTGTAACTGATGGTAATAATATGAAGCATATATTACAGCAATCATTATGTTATCCATTATGTTTTACACTTTGAAGAATAATTGAAGTATTTAGTACTCGTGTATTAAATGACTAACAAAACTCATAAGATTCTTATTATTTATAATAGGAACTAAAAAAAATGCCTAGAAGGAGTAGTGCTCGGCTAAACCCTAACCAACGATCAGCACCACAACAACAACCACCAGAACCAAACCCCCCAATAAGTACAGCACAACTTGAAGAAATCATAGCTCAAAGAATCGTTGCGGATCTATCTAATGTCACAAGAGGTGGAGTTAGAAATGAAGGCAATGTAGGGACCGCTAGAATGTGTACCTACAAAGACTTTATTAATTGTAGGCCAAAGAGCTTTCATGGAATTGAAGGGGTTGTTAATTTGACCAGGTAGATTGAAAATACAGAGTCCGCCTTTCAAATAAGCTTCTGCCCAGACGATTGTAAAGTACGATTTGCAGCATGTACTTTCGCTGATGCAGCACTTACATGGTGGAACATCCATGTGAATACAATAGGAATTGATACTGCAAATTCCATGAAATGGGAAGAGCTAAAGATGATGCTAGTAGAGGAGTATTGTCCTAGGGAGGAAATACATAAGCTGGAACAAGAATTGTGGACCCTACCCATGAAGGGTTCCGAGATAAAAGCTTATACCGCTAGATTTAATGATCTTGCAGTGATGTGTCTAGCAGTTGTAACCCCTGAATATAAGAAAATTGAGCGATATATCTGGGGTTTAGCATCGCAAATCAAAGGCACGGTGATCGCATCAAAGCCTACAACCTATGACAGCACTAAGAGAATAGCTCATCAGCTAACCCTCACAGAGATCCAAGGAACAGTAGTGGTTTCAAAGGCTGAGTCCCCCAAATCTGGACCAAACAAGCGCAAGTTTAATGGGAAGAATCCCAGACAATCATCTGAGAAAATACAAGAAGTGGCAACCAATTATGCAGCCACGACGGTAGTACCCACACAACCAAAGTCTTCATGGTGCAATCGGTGCAACCGTCATCACCCAGGTGACTGTTTTGTTTGCACGAATTGCAAGAGGAAGGGGCATATTGCTAGTTACTGCAGGAGCACAACACCTGCAACAGTCAGTCAGCAAACAAATACTGGAATAGGCCATGGTGAAGGAAGAAAGTGTTATAAGTGTGGAGAGGTTGGACACATCAAGAGAGAATGTCCAAAGTTAAAGAGTCAAGGAGGCATAGGGCGTGGCAGGGCATTTTTGATCGGAAGCAGAGAGGCTATCTAGGACCCTTCGGTCGTATCTGGTACGTTTCTCATAGATAATTTATATGCTACCATACTCTTCGACTCTGGAGCAGATAGAAGTTTTATAACTCCGACATTTAGAAAATTATTAAGTCATGAGTCTAGCAAATTCAAAGAAATCTATGAAAGAGAAATCGCTAATGGTCAAACTGTGATAACTGTCAAATTTAGGACATTCTCGAACTCATGCATCTTTTTATAAACCATATATGCACATCATGTTATGGCCTAGTAGCATAAATTAGGTCATAATCTTGTAGAAACTAGGATTCAACAAAAATCTTGGACTAATATACTTGACTCTTGCGATTTTAGTAAGTTGTCTAGCTACTGTAGGAAATGCCAATACCCGAATTAGAACGAACTCCAAACATTTGTTACAATTGAAAAAGAGTATAAAACTCTAAAAACAAATTAAAATATTCTAACTTCCTTTCAATATGATGGTAAAAACCTAACAAAGTTCCAAAAACCCTAAAGAGCCCAAAAATCAAAATCTATAAACTCTAAAACCTAAAAACTCTATAAGATTTGTTATGAACCTCATTATATCAAATTTAAATAATTAAGTTATGAGATATTATCAAAGACATAAAAATTTAATTATCAAACATTAATCATAATTTATTAGTTAAAAACAAAGATTTTTAATAAATCAAGAATTAAATAAAGAAGCATTTTTATAAAATTGGGGTTTTATAAAAATTTAAGGGGAAATTATATAAATTTGAATTAGGAGAGAGAGAAACTCTCTTATACTCATAAAAATTCGTCCGCCCTCTCTCCAAGACTCTCTTTTCCCTAAAAATCTCAATCATTCCCTCTTCTCTTACACTTCAACTCCCCTTTCACTCTCTCTCACACTCCACTCCTTACAACACTCAAACTCTCTCTTTCTCTCTCCAAACCCACGAAATTCTTCAGCCAAAAACACCTCTCAACCTTCAAATCTTCATCTTCTAAGGTTGTTCTTCAAGGTAATCACGAAAATCCTTCATCTTCCTTCACTTTTCTTTCTTGTTTTAAAGGTTTTTCTTGCACTTCTCATTCTTCTACACCATTCTTTATGAACATTCATGAACATATCCATGAATGTCGAGTTTGATGATGATGGTGGTAGGGTTTCACCCAAGAACAACATGCATGTTGTTTAATGGTGAAATCCAAGGACCAAAACCTATGTCAAACCCTAAAATACGGATTTTTACAAGTATTAAAGCTTCATATACCTTATGCATTCAAGTATTTCCTTTGAAAACATCACTATGAACAAAATATGTCTATGCATAGTCTTCAAACCGTGATGCATGTGATGAACATCAAGTTAAAGAGCTTGATAATCAAAGTACATTGTTAATACTGCATGTAAATGATTTTATTTATAAAAAAATCTAAAAATACTTTTATGTTCAAAACAAAATTTCCACAGAATCCCAGTAAGATAATATGAGGATTTGAAAAATCCCAAGAGTTTTTATCATTTCCTTGATTTATTACAATTGTTACAAGAAAACAAGGCCATAAATCATATAAAATACTTTCTGAGGTCTATAACTCCTAGATAAATTCGTGGATGACCCCTATGGTGAGTAATGATCTCTCATTAAGTTTCATCGATTTTGGTTACTGTTTAGTATGGCTTTTAATTTTCTTTTTGTTTAGTCCCAATAAATCATAAAACCACTTTAGAAAATGTGAAAATGATATCTAGAAATTTTCGCAGCTCCTACCAGGGGTGTAAGACTTAGAAAAATATTTTCAGAATTTTTCATATTGCATTCCTATTTTTCCCCGATTTTTGTATTTATAATGACCTAAAAATAGACAAAAATAGTTCTGCTCATCCAAAATTCATGAAAATTTACCAAGACACCTTGTAGTACATTAGGATGCTACATAAAAATTTTGATGATTTTTTTTTCTTGTATACGATTTTTCTTCTATTTTCCCAAGATTAAATACACTTAAACCCATTTTTTTATTAGAATAAATACACAAAAATCATAAAATTAGGTTAAACAGTTTATAAATCCATTTTTATATTTTTCTCAGCTTAATAATGTTTACTAACAGTAATACAAAAAGTTTGGGTAATTTTGGAAACTAATTTCTATTTATTTCAATTTTTATTAGAATAAATGCACAAAAATCATAAAATTTGGTTAAATAGTTTAGAAATCCATTTTTATATTTTTTTTCCAGCTTACTAATGTTTAATAACAGTAATAAAAAACGTTTGGGTAATTTTGGAAACTAATATCTATTTATTTCAATTTTTATTAGAATAAATGCACAAAAATTATAAAATTGGGTTAAACAGTTTAGAAATCCATTTTTATATTTTTCCCAGCTTAATAATGTCTAATAACAGTAATACAAAACGTTTGGGTAATTTTGGAAACTAATTTCTATTTATTTCAATTTTTATTAGAATAAAAGCACAAAAATCATAAAATTAGGTTAAACAGTTTAGAAATCCATTTTTATATTTTTCCCAGCTTAATAATGTTTAATAACAGTAATACAAAAAGTTTGGGTAATTTTGGAAACTACTTTCTATTTATTTCAATTTTTATTAGAATAAATTCATAAAAATCATAAAACTAGGTTAAACAGTTTAGAAATCCATTTTTATATTTGTCCCAGCTAAATAATGTTTACTAACAGTAATACAAAAAGTTTGGGTAATTTTGGAAACTAATTTCTATTTATTTCAATTTTTATTAGAATAAATGCACAAAAACCATAAAATTAGGTTAAACAGATTAGAAATCCATTTTTATATTTTTTCCAGCTTAATAATGTTTAATAACAGTAATACAAAAAGTTGGGGAATTTTTATCCTTTTAATGCTATTTTTCATGAATTTATGTTGTTATGAAGGCTTAAAAATTTAGAAAAATAGTTAATCACATCAAAAATTCAAGGAAAATTTCTAGAAAACCTCTACTGCATTTAGAATGAAAATCCAAAGTTTGACAATTTTTGGAAACTTTTTGATAATATTTTAGATTTTAGGAGCTTAAAACACCTTTAAATGTGTTGAAATACCCTCAATTAATATTACAAAAATCTGGAAAAATTAATATCCAAAATTGTCTTAATGACATGAGTTATAAATTTCATAATTTCAGAAAAATTGTAAACAATTAATATAAAACCAATATTGTAACAAAAATTTGGTATTTCTCTATATGTAGAATTTAGTATATTAGCATTAGATTTCGACATAAAACTCAATAGCGTGTGTTGGATGTCGTAGGATCTCGGTAGTAAGGCGTTGATGTATTCCGAGGAACTACTTGTAGCTACTTGAAGCATTGTGAGTATTCACGCATTCCCCTATTTTCAGATTTTAAATGTTTTGGGGTGGAAAAGCATGTCCTAAACTTTTTATGTTCGTTGTATTTATTTTGACTCGTATAAAACTTGGTTGCTATATTTCGTATGTATGTGTATGTTACTTTAATTCATGAGGACTGTATCGCGGTTAAGTCCCTGGAATCTCTAGACACAACTCATTAACTCTTTTGAGCCTATGGTTATTATGGATAGCGCTATCAGGAGGTAGACAACTCCTCACTCGCACGATTCGCTTGAGTGCATTTTACCATTTTATTTACTATGTTTGCGATACACATAGTAGTCAATAGGGCACGATTCGGTCATTAGGCTTGGGTTGTGAACTCATGAATGGAAACTTGATGCACATACGAATCCTACATCGCATTTTAGCAACGAAACTTTTACACTCATTGTATCAATAAAACTTGTTTAATTATTATAGCAACGGACTTTGTTTCTTATTATAGCAATGTACTTTTATTTATGGAAACTTCTATACCAAACCTTGATTTAGTAAACATGTGAACTCACCAACTATTTTCATAGTTGACGCTCGTTTTACATGCTTTTTCAGGAAATAATTTGCAAGTGGATATAAAGATTCATCATCATAGAGCATGTTGCATCGTGTGGAAGTTATTTTGTGAAGTTAACTTTTGAACAATGTTATTTTGGGAAACTTGTATTTTGTTTTATTTAAATTATGGGTTGTAAACTTTTAAACTATTACTATGGTGATGTATCTTTATCTTTTGCAATGAAACCTTTATCGCTGTCATATCTTGCGTTTCCGCTTTAGCGGGGTGTGACACAGACCGAGAGAACACATGAAATCCTAGAAAACTGTCTGTTAACTCTTAATAACTACCTTTTTCACGTCAACCTCATGCCAATGCCTATCAGTAGTTTTGATGTCATAATTGGCATGGATTGGTTATCTACACACCACGCCGAAATTCTATGTTATGAGAAAGCCATACGACTACCCTTACCAAACGGCGAAGCCCTGATTATCTATAGTGATAAATCTGGGAAGAATCTCAAAGTCATTTCTTGTACCAAGACCCAGAAATATCTACATAAGAAATGTAGCGCATTCTTAGCTCACATTATAGATAAGAAAAGAAAGACAAAAGAAATCAAGGACATACCTTAAGTATGCGATTTCCCTGACGTATTTCCTGAAGATCTACATGGAATACCACCCGTCCGACAAGTCGAGTTCCGGATCGACTTAATTCCAGGAGCAGCACCAGTAGCGAAATCTCCTTATCGGTTGGCTCCATCCGAAATGCAAGAATTATCCAGCCAACTACAAGAACTTCTTGACAAAGGCTTTATTAGGCCAAGTTTTTCACCTTGGGGAGCACCAATCTTGTTTGTCAAGAAGAAGGACGGATCCTTTCGAATGTGTATTGACTATCGGGAGCTGAACAAGCTAACGATCAAGAATCGTTATCTGCTTCCAAGAATTGATGATCTATTCGATCAACTGCAAGGATCCAGCTACTACTCAAAAATGGATCTTACATTAGGATACCATCAACTCAAAGTACAAGAAGACGACATTCCGAAAACAGCATTTAGAACTCGTTATGGTCATTATGAGTTCTTAGTTATGTCTTTTGGATTGACCAACGCTACAGCAGTGTTTATGGATCTCATGAATTGTGTTTGCAAACCATACTTGGATAAATTCATGATAGTATTTATCGATGATATATTGATATATTCACGAACCAAGGAAGAACATGGTCAACACTTGCAAATAATCTTGGAACTACTAAGAAAAGAAAAGTTGTACGCCAAATTCTCCAAATGTGAGTTTTGGATTAGAGAAGTACAATTTTTAGGTCATGTAGTTAGCAATGAAGGAATTCATGTTGTCCCATCCAAAGTTGAAGCAATCAGGAATTGGGAAGCACCAAAGACGCCAACAGAAGTGCGTCAACTCCTAGGACTTGCTGGCTATTACCGCAGATTCATAGAGAATTTCTCCAAAATAGCCAAGCCGCTTACAACACTAACCCAGAAGGATACGAAGTTCAACTAGGAAGACAAACAAGAAGCTGCTTTTCAGAAACTGAAGCAAATGTTGTATAGTGCACCAATCCTATCCCTTCCAGATGGGCTACAAGATTTCGTCGTATACTGCGACGCATCAAATCAAGGATTGGGATGTGTGTTGATGCAAAGAGGAAAAGATATCGCCTACGCATCACGACAACTTAAGGTGCATGAGAATAATTACACTACCCATGATCTTGAATTGGGAGCTGTAGTTTTTGCATTAAAAATATGGAGACATTACTTATACGGTACTAAGTATACTATTTTTACCGACCACAAGAGTCTCCAACACATCTTCGACCAAAAAGATCTTAATATGGGACAACGAAGATGGGTTGAATTGTTGAATGATTACGAATGTGATATTCGTTATCATCCTGGAAAGGCAAACTTGGTAGCAGATGCCTTGAGCCGGAAAGAATATATATTAAACCCCATCGGGTATGAACATTAACTATAATTATCCATTCTAACTTTACCGCACAAATTAGAGAAGTTGAACTTGAGGCTCTAAAATAAGAAAACATCAAGAATGAAGCTTTGTGAGGAATGGAAAAGCAATTCATACAAAAAGATGACAGAACACGACACTTTATGAACCGAATTTGGACGCCTAAGTTCGGTGGAGTCAGGAACTTGGTCTTAGAAGAAGCCCACAAGTCCAGATATTCTGTGCATCCAGGCTCTAACAAAATGTACTTAGATTTAAAAGTACATTATTGGTGGCCAAACATGAAGGATGAAATTGCTACTTATGTGAGCAAATGATTGACTTGTTCTAGAGTAAAGGCAGAACATCAAAACCCGTCAGGTTTACTTCAACAACCGGAAATACCTGAATGGAAATGGGATCAGATATCAATGGACTTCATCACTAAGTTACCTAAAACTCCTAGTGGGTTCGACACTATTTGGGTAATAGTCGATAGATTGACTAAGTCCGCCCATTTCTTACCAATTAAGAAGAACGACAAGATGGAGAAGCTAACTAGAGTTTATCCTAAGGAAATTGTCAGATTGCATGGAGTTACAAATTCTATTATTTCTGAACGAGATAGTAGATTCACTTCACGATTTTGGCAATCTCTACAAAAATCCTTAGGAACACGTCTAGATATGAGTACAACTTACCATCCACAGACTGATGGTCAGAGTGAGAGAACCATTCATACTTTAGAAGATATGCTCTGAGCCTGTATAATAGACTTTGGAAATGTGTGGGATACTCATTTACCGTTAATTGAGTTTTTCTACAACAATAGTCATCACACCAGCATCAAGGCTGCACCGTTTGAGGCTCCTTATGGACGAAAATGCCGTTCCCCAATATGTTGGATAGAAGTTGGAGATACGCAGATGGCCAGAGAACGTACAGGCGATACCTTACGTACTGGACCAGAAATAATCCACGAGACAACTAAAAAGATCTTGCAAATTAAGAATCGATTAAAGGCTTCACGTGATTGTCAAAAGAGCTATGCTGACGTAAGACGTAAGCCTTTAGAATTCCAAGTTGGAGATAAAGTAATGTTGAAGGTCTCTCCTTGGAAATGCGTAATTCGATTCGGGAAACGAGGCAAACTAAACCCAAGGTATATAGGACCTTTTGAAATTCTAGCAAGAATTGGTTATGTCTCATACCAACTCAAGTTGCCTCAAGAACTAAGTAACGTGCACGATGTTTTTCACGTATCAAATCTCAAAAGATGTCTATCCGATGAAACTCTTGTTATACCTCTAGACGAGATACAAGTCAATATGAAACTCAACTTTGTAGAAGAACCTGTCGAGATCATGGATCGAGAAGTCAAACGATTAAAGCAAAGTCGTATTCCCATAGTGAAAGTTCGATGGAACTCTTTACAAGGACCTGAATTTACTTGGGAACGTGAAGATCAGATGAAAGAAAAATACCCCCAAGTGTTTGACAAAACCCCATCCATAAGATAAATTTCGGGACGAAATTGTTCTAACGGGGGGAGAATGTAACACCAGTCAAAATAGGTCAATAACAATCACATGTGATTATGCCAATCATGTAATATGATTTTATTAAACTAGTAATGTGATAAACGTACTATGTAGTTCATGATAAATTCTAATATAAATGTGAACTTTCTTTATGATACAACTCAAAGTATACGTCCACACGATTCCAAAAATATAGAGAACGTCTGAATCTGACTTCGCATGAAGAAGTTATGATAAACCGAACACTATAAATATCTATAATAAGAGTACTCAAAGTATAGTACTCGTAAATACCTACACGTGGATATGAAGAACGTCAAAAACGGAGTTCGTATGCGAAAGTTACGACCTTCCGAAGATACAGCTGTCAGAAACCCTAATCCGACTGAGCTCACGACGTGAGCATAGAAACTCACGACGTGAGGAGTCAAATTGCCACATTTCGGACCTAGAAGGTGTGTGGCGAGGCTACGAAGGGATAAGTTCTAAGTTCACGATGTGATCAAGGATATCTCACGACGTGAGGAGTCATATAGCCACCTTCCGAAGCGAGGGACGCAAATGGCAAATCTACGAGGTGAGCAGGCTTGGCTCACGACGTGAGTTTTATAAACTCACGACGTGAGAGGCCAAAAACCTTCCTATAAATAGCAGGTCTGACTTTAGCTATTCCTACACCTGAACTTCTTCCCTTTCTCTTATTTGCTGAAGCCCTCTTGCATCTCGAGCCCGACGACCTCGTGCTGCTGACCGTTTCTGCTTAGATTACATAAAATCACGCTGCTAGGGTGAGTTTCACGGCCCCACTTTCTAATATTTTCGGTGGAAAAGGCATGCTAAATATTGTATATACGTTACTATTATGTCTATATGATAGTATATTAGTATCAACGTAGAAAGTTATATTAACCGGGATATAGTTGTTCTAAATATAATATTTTGAATATATACAACTATTATCAACTTGTTAGCATGTTCTTGTATTAATGTAGATCTTGAGTTATAGTTAGGATTCTATATATATGTTGTGTGCGATATAGTCTAGAAGTTATATTCGGGAGTTCTATATATTAAAAAGTATGTTGCTATTATTGGTCTTATGTCAAGATAAAACTTGGTATGCTATATGTTGTTATTGTTGGTTTTATGACAAGATAAAACTTGGTATGTTATATATTGTTATTGTTGGTTTTATGTTAAGATAAAAGCTGATTTTTCCTCAAGTTGTAGTTGTTGTACTGCCTAAATTAATATGAACTTAGGAGTAATGTTTAAAGGCATAGTCTAATAACTTAGGGTTTTAGACATGAAAATGCTTTTGTTGTTAGAGCTAGAGAGAGCCATCGGAGTCTACATGAGTAATTGTATTCATCAACTAAGATTGGGGATCTTAGCGGAAATCCTCTGAACTATAACCGTTAATCACGTGTGAGCGAGGAAGTCGTGTATAATTAGTATACGGGTTGACAACCCCACTTGTGATTGTTAGCTACAGTCAACCATAAGCGAGTGACGAACTATCCTCTTACTTGTTATTGTTCCGGCGTCGATGAAGCGTGCAGTGTTGTTTCTCATGGAAATCATGAGTGTGTTGTTTCTCATGGAAATCATGAGTGTGTTTTATCAGAGGTATTATGTCATAGCAGCGGTTACAGGCTCATGGTAGCAAATTGTTAGAAACATTATGCTTTGTCGTATACAAGTATTAATGTTAAGTATAAGTTTCCCCCTACTTATACCGTAGGTTCAAGGAACGTTTAGGTATAACACTTAATTGATAAGTAGACTATTATACCTAATATATATACTAAATGTTGGAGCTTTAAAATGATACTTTCATAAACTAAACTTTTGAACTCAGAAAAAGTATTATTTTTATAAGGAGTCAAAACCTGTGAACTCACCAACTTTATATTGACGTATTTTAAAATGCATTTGTTTTCAGGAACTTGAAAAGCTGGTATGTATTCGAACAGGAGAAGTTTTACTATTACCTTTATGTTTATTAAGTAGTATACAATAGTCGGATATTATGTAATAGGTTCTAGAAAATAAAGTAATGTAACTTTCAATCATCAATAAAGGTATGTATTTTCTTTAGTACTGTTCAATGTATGTTATATAACTGTGATACGAAGAATGACTTTACACCACCCGGTGTTTCCGCCCACGGCCGGGGTGTGACACTATTCTCTTGGTGCTGTCATAGGTTGTAGGTATTGATGCGATCACCATGCCTTTGATTTGCGATGCTAAACCCCAGATATATCGCTCAATCTTCTTATATTCAGGGGTTACAAGTGTTGGGCACATTACTGCAAGATCATTAAATCTAGCAGTATAAGATTTTATCTCTGAACCCTTCATGGTTAGGGTCCACAATTCTTGTTCCAGCTTTTGTATTTCCTCCCTAGGACAATACTCCTCTACCAGCATCATCTTTAGCTCTTCCCATTTCAGGGAATTTACAGCATCAATTCCCATTGTATTCATATGGCTGTTCCACCATGTAAGTGCTGCATCAGCGAAAGTACATGCTGCAAATCGTACATTACAATCGTCTGGACAGAAGCTTATTTGAAAGACAGACTCTGTCTTTTCAATCAACCTAGTAAAATTAACAACCCCTTCATTTCCATGAAATCTCTTTGGTCTGCAATTCATAAAGTCTTTGTAGGTACACATTCTAGCGGTCCCTACATTTCCTTCATTTCTAACTCCACCTCTTGTGACATTAGATAGAGCCGCAACGATTCTTTGAGCTATGATTTGTTCAAGTTCTGCTGAACTTATTGGGGGCTTTTGTGGTGGTGGTTGTTGTGGTGCTGATTGTTGGTTAAGATTTAGCCGAGCACTACTCCTTCTAGGCATTTTGTTTTAGTTCTTATTATAAATAATAAGAATTTTATGAGTTTTGTTAGTCATTTAATACACGAGTACTAAATACTTCAATTATTCTTCAAAGTGTAAAACATAATGGATAACACAATGATTACTGTAATATATGCTTCATATTATTACCAGCGGTTACATCAGTTTATTTAGGCTTATAAGAGAAAAGTTCCTATAAACATTGTAAAATCTGTAAGGTTTACTACACCCTTGCTCTAAACTTTACTCTCTTTGCCTTAACTAGTCTGATTTCTCTATTTACACAACCACTAGTTTTAGCTTATCTACCAGAAACCTAAGTGATGACCTAGCACGTCAGTGACATGAACCACTCTCTCCTCAAGTGCTTGAGTTCTCTGCTCAAGACCTCCTCTGTGCTCCTCGTTTCTCGAGGTTTGATTGCAAAGCTCTAACTCTGCAATCCTTGCATCGTGAGTAATCATATCGTTATAAGCGAAATTTATACGATGATGGACATCCATCACCGCCTCTTGATTGCGTCCTCTGTCCTTCTATCCTTCGTACTCTTCCGTAGAGATGAGTAGCCCTTCCTTCGATAATTTCCATCTTATCTTCAATTTTCACACTTTTCTCAAACAATTGAGATAAGGTGTTAACTTCAGAAGAATGTGGGGGATGTGGTCGAGAAGATTGACCAGTCTCATACATCTTAGCAGCTCTTTCTTTTGTCACCCACCTATCAATGGTTTGTGATATCCGTGCAAGTTCATCTTGAACTCTATGGGTTCCTGAAGATGTCGCCTTCTGATTCTTCTTAACCTTTATCCATTTCGGTATGTATTTTTGACCTGTGCGTTTCATCTTTGCTCCTCCTGGAACTTGACGGTAAAGAGTGTTCATGGGTGGTAAGGATGATGCAATTAATTATGTCTCTTCCATTGGATCGCTTTCTTCCATTGGTTCACTCTCTTCCCATTCGTTGGAAGGTAAAGGTGCTCCATCGTCAGAAGGTATTGGATGGAAGGTAGTTGGATTTATAGGGTAGTAAGGATCGCCTACTAGCATGGGGAATGAAACTTCTTCTTCTTCATCCGTATCCTCGATGATTATCCCTTCTCGTGAATGAGCCATGTCGAATTCCTATACGATCACCAAGTGATTAGTCTATCAAATATTTCTCCCAAATTAAAATTTTCATATGATCTGATCATAATAAAATGTAGTTGCGCACCTACACCTAGTTGTGATAGGATCTACGCACATATAAACTTTAGTTGGAATATTTGATCTAAATCCTTGAGATCAAAATCATTCCGGGTATTAAGGTGTATTCTCATCGCGGCTCTGAGTCTTTATATATGACTCTATATTCTTATTTATTGTATTCACGCTTTATTAATTATTTGATTGTTACTTCAGGCCTATCTGATAAGATACCTCCAGTCAGGACAGTCGAAAGGGCAGGATCATTTTAGCATATAGCCGTTCTGAAATCTAGCAACCCAAATCAACATGTCTATCATGTCACCGCTCCCGTAAGTAGTCCTTTAGTAGAATAATTAATAATACTTTTTATTAGGCTAAGGGATATACCTAAACCTAATAGAGTAAGCCCTAAACTATAGTCGTGCTTTCCTAAGAAAGTACTAGTTCACTATAGTTAATAGCTCTGATACCAAATCTGTCACACCCCAGCTGTCCGCGGAAACACCGGGTGGTGCAACGTCATACATTGTATCAAAGTTATATAACATACACTGAACAGTACTAAGAATTTTATAAAATACATACCTTTATTGATGGTTGAAAGTTACATTATTGTTTTTCTAGAACCTATTACATAATATCCGACTATTGTATACTTCTTAATGAACAGAAAGGGTAATAGTAAAACTTCTCATGTTCGAATAACATACCCGCTTTATCAAGTTCCTGAAAACACATGCATTTGAAAATACGTCAACATAAAGTTGGTGAGTCCACAGGTTTTGACTCCATATAAAAATAATACATTTTCCAGGTTCAAAAGTATAGTTTTGAAAGTATCATTTTGACTCTCCAACGTTTAGTATATATATTAGGTATAATAGTTTACTTATCAAATAAGTGATATACCTAAACGTTCCATGTACCTAGGGTATAAGTATGGGGAAACTTATACTTAACATTTATACTTGTATAACGAAAAAGTATAATGTTTCTAACAATCTGCTACCATGAGTCTGTAACCACGGCTATGACATACAATGCCTCTGATAGATCCCACTCATGCTTTGCATGAGGACAACCCACTCATGATTTCCATGAGGATTTCCACAATATATACTCAATACCGAACGATTCATCGACGCCGGAACAAATAAAAGGATAGTTCGTCACTCGCTTAAGTTGGGTTGTAGCTAGCAACCACGAGTGGGGTTGTCAACCCGTATATTATTCATACACGACTTCCTCGCTCACACGGGATTAACGGTTATAGGTCAGAGGACTTTCACTAAGATCCCCAATCTTAGATGATGAACATAATAACTCATGTATACTTAGTCGACTTCCTATAGCTCTAACAACAAAAACATTTCCATGTCTAAAACCCTAAGTTACTAGACTATGCTTTTAACATTACTCCTAAATTCATAATACTTTAGGCAGTACAACAGCTATAACTTGAGGAAAAACCAGGTTTTATTTTAACATAAAACCAATAATAACAACATATAACGTTCCTGGTTTTATCTTGACATAAAACCAATAATAACATCATATAACGTTCCTGGTTTTATCTTGACATAAAACCAACAATAACAACATACTTATCAATTAACATATAGAACTTTCGAGTATAACTCTGGAACTATATCGCACACAACATATATATATTTGTATATATATATATATATATATATATATATATATATATATATATATATATATATATATCTATACCATCTTATAAAGAGTTTATAATTGTGGGCCCTTCAAAATTTAAGACATTTCTCTTAAAAATCAAGGAAACCAATTTTTGACCTTTGGATTTAAATTGAATGGCCATAATGTTGTTATTAGCTATCCATGTGAAATTGTTTGAACCAATCAGGAAAGAGTTTATAATTGTGGCCCTTCAAAATTTAAGACATTTGTCTTAAAAATCAAGGAAACCAATTTTCGACCTTTGGATTTAAATTGAATGGCCATGATGATGTTATTAGCTATCCATGTGAAATTGTTTGAACCAATCAGGATAGAGAAAACCAATTACACGGATCTTCTATCCATCAAGCCCTAATTTACAATCTAATCTTTCTTTCTTTCTCATTCCGCCGTTACTCTCCCCATCAGCAAAATATCGACGTCCCAAAATCCCCTCGATCATCTTGTAATCGTGAATTATCCAAAGATCTCTCCTCCTCTTCTCTTAAACCATTCGCCATCTAAATCTCGCTCAATACCCTTACCCATCGTCACCAACGTCGTTACAACCAGCGATAGAAAGGTTCGGAACCCATCAGCCTCAAGAAAACTCGCCAAAATCCCATACATTTTGTCCTGTGTTAACCGATTTTGGTTTTTTGTTTCGATTTCACGTGCTAGGGTTCATACACTCTCGAAGTTTTCGAAGATTTTGTGGAACAAATGATAGAAAGGTTCGTTTTTTGATAACTTGGTTTGGTTTTTGAGTTTTGTTCTCCAGATTTTCGAACGATCGCCATTAGCCACAAAAAAATCGAGAAAATCCCCTACCTTTTGTCCTGTGTTAACCGATTTTGCTTGTTTGTTTCGATTTCATGTGCTAGGGTTCATACAATCCCGAAGTTTTCAAAGATTGTGCGGAACAAACGATAGAAAGGTTCGTTTTTTTTATAACCTGGTTCGGTTTTTGAGTTTTGTTCTCCAGAATTCAAAAATATCGCCAAAATCAAATACCTTTTGTCCTGATTTAACCGATTTTGGTGTTGCTTTCGATTCCATGTGCTAGGGCTCATACAATCTTGAGGTTTTCAATCTTGCAGTACAAACGAGAGAAAGGTTCGTTTTTTTTTCTAACTTGGTTTGATTTTTCAGTTTTCTTCTCCATAATAATGAACAAACGCCATTAGCCACAAAAATCGTTTTTTTCAGGTCCAAAAAGCTGGAACGGTGCATCCCATGGATGTTAGACGAAACTCTGATTTTACTTGGTGTTTTAGAATATTAGCAGGTTATATTTCTGTTGCGTTTTTTTGGTTGAACGAACCATTTCAGCATTTTCTTTTTCTATCTATTTACACATAAAAATTATGATTTTGTGCATTTTCTTTTTCTATCTATTTACACATAAAAATTCTGATTTTGTGATTTTTTCTTCTATTGTATATATGAAATGCAAGCAGATCAAGAAAGAATGATATCAGATTTGCACCAACAAACTTTTACGTTATTTAGGTATACTTGTTGGTGTTTATTTATATATTCATGATTAACTCATAATTTATGTTATTTTTTTTTTCATATCTGATGAAAGGGTGTGATTAATTGTTAAAGAAATATTTATTGAAGGTAGTTGATATTTTTCTAAACTCTTCATATATTTTTGCTGAGGTTTTTTTTCTATATGATATCATTATAAAATTTAAACTTTTAATTAAATCAAATTTTTATGAAACTTTTTTACCCTTAGAAATTGCATTATGCTTTTATTTAAATATATATGATCGTATTTATTCCTTTGTAAAATACAAAGTAAGAAATATCATCATACTTTAAATGGCACCTTTATTTGATTTAAAGAACAAAAAATGAAACCTTTTTATGAAAGGTATATAATGGCATCCTACTGTATGGTATATGTATGTAATCATGTGTGTATGTAAAAGTATAATGCAATTATAAAGATTTTATTACAAGCATCAGTATTTCTTTTTTAAAAAGTTAGAAAGGCTCGTTTTTTTTATAACCTGGTTCGGTTTTTGAGTTTTGTTCTCTAGAATTCAAAAATATCGCCAAAATCGAATACCTTTTGTCCTGATTTAACTGATTTTGGTGTTGCTTTCGATTCCATGTGCTAGGGCTCATACAATCTTGAGGTTTTCAATCTTGCAGTACAAACGAGAGAAAGGTTCGTTTTTTTTTCTAACTTGGTTTGATTTTTCAGTTTTCTTCTCCATAATAATGAACAAACGCCATTAGCCACAAAAATCGTTTTTTTCAGGTCCAAAAAGCTGGAACGGTGCATCCCATGGATGTTAGACGAAACTCTGATTTTACTTGGTGTTTTAGAATATTAGCAGGTTATATTTCTGTTGCGTTTTTTTGGTTGAACGAACCATTTCAGCATTTTCTTTTTCTATCTATTTACACATAAAAATTATGATTTTGTGCATTTTCTTTTTCTATCTATTTACACATAAAAATTCTGATTTTGTGATTTTTTCTTCTATTGTATATATGAAATGCAAGCAGATCAAGAAAGAATGATATCAGATTTGCACCAACAAACTTTTACGTTATTTAGGTATACTTGTTGGTGTTTATTTATATATTCATGATTAACTCATAATTTATGTTATTTTTTTTTTCATATCTGATGAAAGGGTGTGATTAATTGTTAAAGAAATATTTATTGAAGGTAGTTGATATTTTTCTAAACTCTTCATATATTTTTGCTGAGGTTTTTTTTCTATATGATATCATTATAAAATTTAAACTTTTAATTAAATCAAATTTTTATGAAACTTTTTTACCCTTAGAAATTGCATTATGCTTTTATTTAAATATATATGATCGTATTTATTCCTTTGTAAAATACAAAGTAAGAAATATCATCATACTTTAAATGGCACCTTTATTTGATTTAAAGAACAAAAAATGAAACCTTTTTATGAAAGGTATATAATGGCATCCTACTGTATGGTATATGTATGTAATCATGTGTGTATGTAAAAGTATAATGCAATTATAAAGATTTTATTACAAGCATCAGTATTTCTTTTTTAAAAAGTTAGAAATAGCATCATACTTGCATTGAATCTCTTTATAGCATCTTATTTTTCATGTTTATTTAAATAAAAAGCATGAAATAGGATCAAACTTTCTTTTATTCATGTTTTATAATGTGCTATTTTTTATTTAACTGAAATGAAATTATGAAGCTTTCAGGCAACAATTAAAGTTAGCTTATTTTTATATAATGCACTATTTGATGCTATATTGTGCTTTGTAAATACAAACTTTCATTGATTCCTTTTTTTAGTGTTGTTTTCTAATATATTTTAAATACAAGGCATGAAATAACATCATAATTTCTTTGATCCAATTTTTATAATGCACTTTTTTTTCTCATTGAAATGAAAGTAAGATACTTTTAAGTCTACAATTAAAGTACGATGCAAATATGTATACAATTCATGATTGTTTTATGATGGCTTATATTTTAACTTTTTTTGCTAGGTACAAGTTTTTGATGTGTTTAGACAACCTTCAAAATAAGTAAGGGTAGAAATATGATATTTTTTCTATTATGTAATCCGTTAATAAGTGTGTAATTGTATGTATGTATGTTAAAGTAAGGTTAAATGATAAAGAATTCGTGAAAGTACCTTGTTATTTCCCAGTTTTTAAAATACAAAGTAGGAAATAACATCGTACTTTCATGATTATGTCGGCATTGAAGTACAATGATATTTCTTGCCCTTCCTTGTAAGGAATAAGAAATATCATCTTATTTTAATTGATTCCATTATAATATAACCAAAAATTGAAATTATGATGCTATTTCTTGCATTGTAAACATTGATCATACAAGTTTTGTATAATATCATATTTTCTCACTTTTTAGTGTCATAACATTCTAAATTTATCTATATGTTTTTGAATTTGTTAATGTGAAAGTAGGATGCTTTATTAAAGAATAGAATAAAAAAAATTAATGCATATCTTAAATGTTAAGGTACATTTTTTATATTCTGTGTTTATGTGAAAGTAGGAATTTATTATAACGAATAAAATAAAACAAATAAAGGTATTTCGTTTTTTTTTAAACACAAATTGATTGCATGTCAAAAAAGTAGTTTTCTGATTGCAAAGTATTTTATTAGGTACAAATGTTGCCAGTAATAGTATTGTTGACTCTGAAAACAGCAATGTAGTAGGTAAAATCCATGTCAAAAACAGTAAATTAGTAGGTAAATGGGTGGTCATAAATAGTATTTTTCAGAGTGTCTAAAATAGTTTATTTCACAGTCAACAGTAGAATATTAGGTAAAAGCATGTAAAAAGAAAACAGTAATTTATAGACTCATAAAAAAAGTCTTATAGACTGTAAAATAAACTGTTTAATAGACAATAACAACAGTTTGTATAAACTGTCGTAAAGTAAAGTCTACTTTTGATAGCCTAAAGCCTAATTGAAACACTATTTTTTAAAGTCTACTTTTGACAGCCTAAAGCCTAATTGAAACACTATTTTCTGAAGTCTACTTTTGACAGCCTAAAGCCTAATTGAAACACTATTTTATAGACCATCAAAGTCAGTACTAGCAAAAGATTCCAAAAGTAAAACCAATATAAATATGTTCATTGGTTGATAAACAAATTGTAGAAGTTGAGTTTTAAAAAAACAGGTATGCTTCCTTTTTCTTTCTGTTGTATTTTGATATACAAAAATCAAATCGTAATTTCTATTTTTAATAATGAGTGATGTGTTTTGATTTTTTTTCATTTACCTACAACAAATTTTTAGTGATTTTTAGTGTATGCTTTAGAGTAACATTTACAATTTTGTTTAAATTTGATTAATTTCTATTTTTAATATAAAGTGATGTGTATTGATTTTTTTTTTTCATTTACCTAGCAACAAGTTTTTAGTCTATACTTTAGAGTAACACTTACAATTTTGTTTATATTTGATTTGGTTTTTAACAACTTATTTTTGTTTTTAATCATATCTATGATGCAGGCCGGTGCTTACTTTTGACTTGTGACCAAAATAGAGGTAAATTGGAAGTCTTTTTATTTACATTATTCATCTTGTTTAAATATCATTATGCTTTTTTGCTACATGTTTTATTCTATTATATTTTAATATAGTATTAGTTTTTCCTACATGTATAACTTGATAATACTATGTAGTTTCTTTTATTTACATGTTTTATTTTGTTTACATATCATTATCTTTTTTTGCTACATGTTATACTCTATATAATTTCTTTTATATTTATTCATTATAACAAATGTAAATCATTTAAAATATAAGTATAAACCATTTAAAGCTAATGATGTAAAAGTGGATGCAAATTTATACAAGACCAAATGTAAGAAATAGAGATATTAATAGTATAATATTTATAGAAATATATTATATGAATAGTTATTATTTTTTATTGGTTTTAGTTTAATATGTTGTTATTAAAATATAACAAAGAATAAAATTTTGTAGCAGTTATGATATCAAATTAGGTTTGTCAAAACTTTTAACATTGTAAATGAAAGTCTAAAATATTATATATCTGTATTTTATGTTGTTTATTTTAATAATTATAAATACAATATTTATTGTTATGAACATTATGAATCTTTTTAATATTTAAATTAATATTGTAAATGAAAGTCTGAAATATTTTATATTTGTAATTTCTATTGTTTATTTTAATAATTCTAAATACAATATTTATTGTTATGAACATTATGAATCTTTTTAATATTTAAATTAATAATATTGTTATCAATTATTTAACTTTTACATTTTATTTTAAATTTTGTAGAAAATGGATATGTATTTCAATGTTAACTCTTTTCGGTCACTCAATAGTTCATATGCATGGTATAATTTCGCTTGCGTTCGGATTGATTTTGTTTGGGTGGATACAAGGGAAAACAGACAAATTATGCTTGTAATCGACCAAAATGTAAGTTCCAAATATATATATATATATATATATATATATATATATATATATATATATATATATATATATATATATATAATGCCTAATTTCACCATATAAAGAGTATTTCTATTACTATTTTTTAAAATTTTTTTTATTAACTAGAGAGAAAAAATGGTGGTGGTTGTGCCTAGCTCTTTAATAGGAAGATACCTAGAAAGAGGTATGGAAGGCCGCTTATATTCTATAAATCATTTTAAACTCAATTCCACTCCCGATGACTTCCCCAAGTATGAAGGATACAACTTTGTTGATGATCAATATGTCATAATTGTCAACCAAGCTACCCGATTTACTCTACTTGAGCCAGTCATTGAAAATCATTTTCCGATTTATCCATTGGTTGAGTCTATTGAATATCTCGTGAGAAATCCACGTAAACGAAATCTGATCGGTAATTCTTAAATAGTTATTACAATATAATATTTAACTCATTTTTTTAAAAATAACTAAAATTTGTTTTACTTAAATGGTGGTTTAGATGTTGTTGGTAAAGTTATTGATGGCCGTCTTTTACACCATGACTGTGCGGTTGATTTACTTCTTCAAGATCAATCGTAAGCTTTTATATTATTATTATCATTATTATTATTAAGAGTTTAATTATAACTACTATTAAAATTAATATTTCAAATTATTATAGTGGCTATGTAATTCAGCTTATTTTGAACGATGGTCCTGAAGCCTTACCTTTTAAACTCGCACGATCAATTCAAGGGAAATGGATCATATATGTATCTCGTGTTAAATATCGAAGCCGAGGGGGGAGTAAGTATAAACTTTTCAGTTCAAATAATTTAACAAATTAATTATTTTTATTATCCATATGAAGTATTTATGTATAAAAATTAATTTCAGTGAACTTTTTGGAGTCTACTTCCATTTCGAGGGTTGCATATGAGCCGGTTATGGCACAAGCAAATGCTATTAGGGCGATTTATAGATGATATAATTATGTATTTCAATTTTAAAAATAAAAAACTTAAGAACGTTTGGTGGTGGTTTTTTTATGTAAGAATATTAGCTATTGGTATTTTGTTGTTGTAACCTTAATATATCTATTATGTTGCAATTTATTATCTTTGATCTATATTATTCAAGTATTGAACAAATTTATGTATTGAGTTGGTAGATATAATATGCTTTTTATTTATGTTTTATAAACTTATAGTGTGAAATGGGGACCCAAGATAGTGAAAATGAAAATGGCGATTTGACCCAAATTTCTTTAGATATCGAAAAAGGTATGCATATTATATTAATGATAATCATATATTGATTTTTCTTAATTTGAACTAAAAAACTTATAAGAAAAAGGATTGTATTATTAATATTATTGCAGAAAGAAGAAAACGATACAACAAAGAATATTGGAAAACACGATTTACGCAATACAAAAAGCAAAAGGTTGTTATTTGTGAGGAACCCCAAAGTAGTGCAGAAAAACGAAAAAAAAGCTAATCGTGAATATTATGTACGAATTAAGACCAAACAACAATTAGAAAAGGTACCATTACAAAACTTGGAAAACCAATGTAGTGGTGGAATAATGCTATCCGCAAATAACCATTCAACCTCACATGGTACTCGAGCCAGAGACAAAGAAAATATTATGCCGCGTAGTAAGGATAAAGCTGCTCAAAATAGGAAAGATACTAACAAAAAGTATTATGAACGCAACAAAGAAACAAGGAGAATGATTGAAAGAGATCACCAACAAAGAAACAATGAAAGTATATTTGCTACTGCAGAGGTCATTCACAAACATCATGTTACATGTGCTGAAGAAAACAACCAAATATATTCGGGGTTAACACACGAAACATTAGATGGTTAGTCCTAATTTAATTCTACAACAAATTTTAGTATAAACCATCATTATTTAAAATGAACAATTACATCTTTTTTATCTTTCATTTAAAATAGTTGTTTTTTCATATATTATAGAAGTTGGAGGTTGTAGCGAGGTCCATGTCAATCAAGTAATTCCAGATGACATTCTTCTAGAGGATCCATACCATTCTATTTTCGATGGTATCCCTGAAGTACATTCTATTTTGGAGGGAAGTAATATATGTGTTCATTGTGGAGCCAAACGGTTCAAACATGAATTCGCTACTTTTTGTTGCATGAGTGGGAAAACAAAGTTGGCATCTTCCCAAATTCCTGATGAGTTATATCGTCTTTTTACATCAGAAGAGGAGTCAAGCAAAATATTTAGAGATAATATACGTGCTTACAATACAAACTTTTCTTTCACATCCATGGGAGTAGAGTTGGATGATGATTTGAGCAATATGAAATCCGGAGTATATACATTTCGTGCGAACGGAGCAATATATCACAGAATTGATCAGTTAGTACCGAGGGATGGATTACCTAGGTACTTACAATTATATTTCTATGATTCTGAAACCGACTTTATACATAGACTTCAATGGCCAAATATTGATCGAAAGATCATTCAAGTGTTGGCGGGCGTTCTTTCAACAAACCCGTATGCTACAACGTTTCGAAGCCTTCGTGAGCTAGGACCTCTCGATAACTATAGAGTCACTTTGAACGCATCAGTGGAACTTGACCAAAGGGTATACAATCGACTGACCACATCTGAGGTTTGGATATAGTAATTATTTCTCTTAATTTCAAGTCATCATATCAGTTATCGTATTACATATTCACCATACTAAAATCAAAAATAATATAGGTTGCTGGTATTTGGGTAGAAGGTAATGACAACATAACAACATATAAAAGAAGCATTGTTGTATATGGGAGATCTGACTATAGTACACAAATTCAACCTTACGAAGGTTGTTATGATCCTTTGTCTTATCCATTGTTCTTTCCTAATGGTGAGTCTGGTTGGCATGCAAAAATAGCAAGGGATGGGGTGTCCATCAATGAAGTTGTGGGTATTGAAGAAAATATTGTGGTTGATTTAGAAGGTACATACATTTTTGAAATATGAAAATGAATGATTTCGGTAAAAATATACATAAATACAAAATTTACATGTTTCTAACATTACCCTTATGCAGGGGCTAAGTCAAAGAAGGGTAGGAATACCGTAACAATGCGTGAGTACTACTGTTACAAATTCCAGATTCGTTCATCTAAAAATTTAATTCTATTGGGAAGAAGATTGCTACAACAATTTGTGGTAGATATCTACATAAAGATCGAGACTTCACGCTTGCTTTTTTGTAAGCTAAACCAAAAGAAGATAAGATCTGACCTTTACCAAGGAATTGTTGACTGTGTCAATGCCGGTGAAGTTGAACCAAGTAGAGTCGGTCAACGGATAGTCTTACCTGCATCTTTCATCGGTGGACCACGTGACATGCGACGAAGGTTCCTAGATGCAATTACGTTAGTTCAAGATGACGGAAAGCCTGATATATTCCTTACAGTAACATGCAATCCAAACTGGCCAGAAATTGTTGATGATTTGAAACACGGGCAAAGTGCACAAGATCGACCAGACCTTGTATCAAGAGTGTTTCGTGCAAAATTAGAGGATCTAAAGGACCAACTTCTAAAGCACCATATCCTGGGTGTGGTTCGAACATATGTTTATGTGGTGGAGTTTCAAAAGCGTGGTTTGCCACATGCACATTTCCTCTTGATAATGAGACCAGAACACAAGATGACAAATGCTGACCATTATGACAAAATGGTGTGTGCTGAACTTCCCGATCCGAAAAAGTATTCCAAAATACACGAAATTGTTGTGAAGCACATGATCCACGGACCTTGTGGTCATTTACGAGAAACCAGTCCATGTATGCAAGGAGAGCCAAAACAATGTCGGTGGAGATATCCTAGACAATTTAATGAAGCGACGACACAAGGAGAAGACTCATATCCATTATATAGGAGGAGAAACAATGGGATAGAGGTCAACGTACGAGGAAATACACTTGATAACAGATGGGTGGTACCATATAACCCGAAGCTGTTAATGATGTTCAATTGCCACATGAATGTCGAGGTTTGCTCGAGCATAAAATCTGTGAAATATGCTTTTAAATACGTTTACAAGGGACATGACAAACAAGTTGTCCACATTGATCAAGATGGAGCGGAACCCATCATCAATGAGATTAAAAGATATCAAGATGCACGTTACGTCTCACCCCCCGAGGCAATATGGAGGATTTTTAGCTTTGCGCTTTCTCAAATCCACCCTTTCGTCATGTCTTCGCATCTTCATCTCCCGAACCAACAATTGGTTAGATTCTCAGATAATGATTCAATGATTAATATTGTGGACAGGGAGAAAGATAAGAGTTCAAAGTTGACCGCATTTTTTGACATGAATAAAATGGATGAGATTGCGAGGCAATATCTATATAAAGAATTCCCAAGATACTTTACATGGAATTCAACCAAACGTTGTTGGAAGCAAAGGAAAAAAGGAGCAATGAGAGGCCGATTGGTTTCTGCTAACCCTGCCGAAGGAGAGAGATACTACCTACGGGTTCTCCTATCACATGTTAGAGGGCCAACATGCTTTGAAGATCTTTACACGGTGAACAACGTGTTACATCCAACATTTCGTAAAGCTGCTCTTGAGAGAGGGTTAATAGAGACCGATGATAACCTATCTCAATGTCTTACTGAGGCTTCATTATATCAATTTCCAGGTGCTCTTAGAAGGTTATTTGCAACTATACTCATTTATTGCGAACCCGGAGATGTTCGCAAGTTATGGGATGACCACTATAATTCACTTTCTGAAGATTATATGCGACAATGTGAAAGTGTTGAGCGAGTTCAAACCATGGTTCTTATGGATATCTCTATAATTTTGCAATCTATGGGTAAGCATCTCAATGAGTTTGATCTTCCTATGTTAAATACAAACATCAATTTGGAATCTGGAGATTATCGCGAGGTCCAAGAGGAGTACTCCATCGTTGTGGATGATGAACACCTTCGTGCAAAAGATTCTCTCAATACCGACCAAAAAAATGCATATGATGAGATCATGACCCACGTTAATCAGAATCGTCCGGTGTGTTTTTTATAGATGGTCCTGGTGGAACTGGAAAAACATTTTTGTACAAAGCCTTACTTGCCGAGGTTCGTTCCCATGGTCATATTGCACTTGCGACAGCTTCATCTGGTGCTGCAGCTAATAATATGCCCGGGGGGAGAACATCTCACTCGCGGTTTAAGATTCCGATAAATCTTGATAATAACTCAATGTGCAAAATCAATCAGCAAAGTGGGGTTGCTCAACTACTTCGTTTGGCCAAAATAATCATATGGGATGAAGCATCAATGGCGAATAGGCAAGCAATAGAGGCGGTGGATCGAACGACGCAAGACATTACAAAGGTGAGCCTCCCTTTTGGTGGAAAGATAATGATCTTGGGAGGTGATTTTAGGCAGGTGTTACCAGTAATCAGACGTGGTACTAGAGCACAGATTGTAGACGCCAGCTTGAGGATGTCACCTCTTTGGTCTTTGATTAAAAAAATACGTTTAACTATAAATATGAGAGCACTGGCCGATCCATGGTTTTCAGATTTTTTGATACGAATTGGCAACGGAGATGAAGAAACCATCGATGAAAGTTTTGTCCGAATACCTGATGATATGTGCATTCCTTACACCGACCAAGACAAATCAAAAAACGAGTTGATTAATGCAATCTTTCCTTCTTTGCACATCAATGGAGGCTCTTCAGAGTATATTATTTCTAGGGCGATACTATCAACAAAAAATGAAAGTGTTGATGGAATTAATGATCAACTGATTGATAGGTTTTGTGGAGAGGAGAGGATTTACTATAGTTTTGATGAGGCAGAAGATGATAAGAACAATTTCTATCCGATGGAATTCTTAAACTCTATAAATATCAGTGGTTTACCTCCTCATTACCTTCAAAGCATGTTGGCCCTATAATACTATTAAGGAAGGATCAATATTCCTTAATAGTATTATAGGGCATCTAGTTTTGAGTCGAAGG
Organism: Lactuca virosa; assembly: GCF_052849685.1. Lineage (NCBI taxonomy): Eukaryota > Viridiplantae > Streptophyta > Magnoliopsida > Asterales > Asteraceae > Lactuca > Lactuca virosa. The sequence goes on along the minus strand of NC_136428.1, from coordinate 65,619,142 downwards.
TAATGAGGAGGTAAACCACTGATATTTATAGAGTTTAAGAATTCCATCGGATAGAAATTGTTCTTATCATCTTCTGCCTCATCAAAATTATAGTAAATCCTCTCCTCTCCACAAAACCTATCAATCAGTTGATCATTAATTCCATCAACACTTTCATTTTTTGTTGATAGTATCGCCCTGGAAATAATATACTCTGAAGAGCCTCCATTGATGTGCAAAGAAGGAAAGATTGCATTAATCAACTCGTTTTTTGATTTGTCTTGGTCGGTGTAAGGAATGCACATATCATCAGGTATTCGAACAAAACTTTCATCGACGGTTTCTTCATCTCCGTTGCCAATTCGTATCAAAAAATCTGAAAACCATGGATCGGCCAGTGCTCTCATATTTATAGTTAAACGTATTTTTTTAATCAAAGACCAAAGAGGTGACATCCTCAAGCTGGCGTCTACAATCTATGCTCTAGTACCACGTCTGATTACTGGTAACACCTGCCTAAAATCACCTCCCAAGATCATTATCTTTCCACCAAAAGGGAGGCTCACCTTTGTAATGTCTTGCATCGTTCGATCCACCGCCTCTATTGCTTGCCTATTCGCCATTGATGCTTCATCCCATATGATTATTTTGGCCAAACGAAGTAGTTGAGCAACCCCACTTTGCTGATTGATTTTGCACATTGAGTTATTATCAAGATTTATCAGAATCTTAAACCGCGAGTGAGATGTTCTCCCCCCGGGCATATTATTAGCTGCAGCACCAGATGAAGCTGTCGCAAGTGCAATATGACCATGGGAACGAACCTCGGCAAGTAAGGCTTTGTACAAAAATGTTTTTCCAGTTCCACCAGGACCATCTATAAAAAACACACCCGGACGATTCTGATTAACGAGGGTCATGATCTCATCATATGCATTTTTTTGGTCGGTATTGAGAGAATCTTTTGCACGAAGGTGTTCATCATCCACAACGATGGAGTAATCCTCTTGGACCTCGCGATAATCTCCAGATTCCAAATTGATGTTTGTATTTAACATAGGAAGATCAAACTCATTGAAATGCTTACCCATAGATTGCAAAATTATAGAGATATCCATAAGAACCATGGTTTGAACTCGCTCAACACTTTCACATTGTCGCATATAATCTTCAGAAAGTGAATTATAGTGGTCATCCCATAACTTGCGAACATCTCCGGGTTCGCAATAAATGAGTATAGTTGCAAATAACCTTCTAAGAGCACCTGGAAATTGATATAATGAAGCCTCAGTAAGACATTGAGATAGGTTATCATCGGTCTCTATTAACCCTCTCTCAAGAGCAGCTTTACGAAATGTTGGATGTAACACGTTGTTCACCGTGTAAAGATCTTCAAAGCATGTTGGCCCTCTAACATGTGATAGGAGAACCCGTAGGTAGTATCTCTCTCCTTCGGCAGGGTTAGCAGAAACCAATCGGCCTCTCATTGCTCCTTTTTTCCTTTGCTTCCAACAACGTTTGGTTAAATTCCATGTAAAGTATCTTGGGAATTCTTTATATAGATATTGCCTCGCAATCTCATCCATTTTATTCATGTCAAAAAATGCGGTCAACTTTGAACTCTTATCTTTCTCCATGTCCACAATATCAATCATTGAATCATTATCTGAGAATCTAACCAATTGTTGGTTCGGGAGATGAAGATGCAAAGACATGACGAAAGGGTGGATTTGAGAAAGCGCAAAGCTAAAAATCCTCCATATTGCCTCGGGGGGTGAGACGTAACGTGCATCTTGATATCTTTTAATCTCATTGATGATGGGTTCCGCTCCATCTTGATCAATGTGGACAACTTGTTTGTCATGTCCCTTGTAAACGTATTTAAAAGCATATTTCACAGATTTTATGCTCGAGCAAACCTCGACATTCATGTGGCAATTGAACATCATTAACAGCTTCGGGTTATATGGTACCACCCATCTGTTATCAAGTGTATTTCCTCGTACGTTGACCTCTCTCCCATTGTTTCTCCTCCTATATAATGGATATGAGTCTTCTCCTTGTGTCGTCGCTTCATTAAATTGTCTAGGATATCTCCACCGACATTGTTTTGGCTCTCCTTGCATACATGGACTGGTTTCTCATAAATGACCACAAGGACCGTGGATCATGTGCTTCGCAACAATTTCATGCATTTTGGGATACTTTTTCGGATCGGGAAGTTCAGCACACACCATTTTGTCATAATGGTCAGCATTTGTCATCTTGTGTTCTGGTCTCATTATCAAGAGGAAATGTGCATGTGGCAAACCACGCTTTTGAAACTCCACCACATAAACATATGCTCGAACCACACCCAGGATATGGTGCTTTAGAAGTTGGTTCTTTAGATCCTCTAATTTTGCACGAAACACTCTTGATACAAGGTCTGGTCGATCTTGTGCACTTTGCCCGGGTTTCAAATCATCAACAATTTCTGGCCAGTTTGGATTGCATGTTACTATAAGGAATATATCAGGCTTTCCTTCATCTTGAACTAACGTAATTGCATCTAGGAACCTTCGTCGCATGTCATGTGCTCCACCGATGAAAGATGCAGGTAAGACTATCCGTTGACCGACTCTACTTGGTTCAACTTCACCGACATTGACACAGTCAACAATTCCTTGGTAAAGGTAAGATCTTATCTTCTTTTGGTTTAGCTTACAAAAAAGCAAGCGTGAAGTCTCGATCTTTATGTAGATATCTACCACAAATTGTTGTAGCAATCTTCTTCCCAATAGAATTAAATTTTTAGATGAACGAATCTGGAATTTGTAACAGTAGTACTCACGCATTGTTACGGTATTCCTACCCTTCTTTGACTTAGCCCCTGCATAAGGGTAATGTTAGAAACATGTAAATTTTGTATTTATGTATATTTTTACCGAAATCATTCATTTTCATATTTCAAAAATGTATGTACCTTCTAAATCATCCACAATATTTTCTTCATTACCCACAACTTTATTGATGGACACCCCATCCCTTGCTATTTTTGCATGCCAACCAGACTCACCATTAGGAAAGAACAATGGATAAGACAAAGGATCATAACAACCTTCGTAAGGTTGAATTTGTGTACTATAGTCAGATCTCCCATATACAACAATGCTTCTTTTATATGTTGTTATGTTGTCATTACCTTCTACCCAAATACCAGCAACCTATATAATTTGTGATTTTAGTATGGTGAATATGTAATACGATAACTGATATGATGACTTGAAATTAAGAGAAATAATTATTATATCCAAACCTCAGATGTGGTCGGTCGATTGTATACCCTTTGGTCAAGTTCCACTGATGCGTTCAAAGTGACTCTATGGTTATCGAGAGGTCCTAGCTCACGAAGGCTTCGAAATGTTGTAGCATACGGGTTTGTTGAAAGAACGCCCACCAACACTTGAATGATCTTTCTATCAATATTTGGCCATTGAAGTCTATGTGTAAAGTCGGTTTCAGAATCATAGAAATATAATTGTAAGTACCTAGGTAATCCATCCCTCGGTACTAACTGATCAATTTTGTGATATATTGCTCCGTTCGCACGAAATGTATATACTCCGGATTTCATATTGCTCAAATCATCATCCAACTCTACTCCCATGGATGTGAAAGAAAATTTTGTATTGTAAGCACGTATATTATCTCTAAATATTTTGCTTGACTCCTCTTCTGATGTAAAAAGACGATATAACTCATCAGGAATTTGGGAAGATGCCAACTTTGTTTTCCCACTCATGCAACAAAAAGTAGCGAATTCATGTTTGAACCGTTTGGCTCCACAATGAACACATATATTACTTCCCTCCAAAATAGAATGTACTTCAGGGATACCATCGAAAATAGAATGGTATGGATCCTCTAGAAGAATGTCATCTGGAATTACTTGATTGACATGGACCTCGCTACAACCTCCAACTTCTATAATATATGAAAAAACAACTATTTTAAATGAAAGATAAAAAAGATGTAATTGTTCATTTTAAATAATGATGGTTTATACTAAAATTTGTTGTAGAATTAAATTAGGACTAACCATCTAATGTTTCGTGTGTTAACCCCGAATATATTTGGTTGTTTTCTTCAGCACATGTAACATGATGTTTGTGAATGACCTCTGCAGTAGCAAATATACTTTCATTGTTTCTTTGTTGGTGATCTCTTTCAAGCATTCTCCTTTTTTCTTTGTTGCGTTCATAATACTTTTTGTTAGTATCTTTCCTATTTTGAGCAGCTTTATCCTTACTACGCGGCATAATATTTTCTTTGTCTCTGGCTCGAGTACCATGTGAGGTTGAATGGTTATTTGCGGATAGCATTATTCCACCACTACATTGGTTTTCCAAGTTTTGTAATGGTACCTTTTCTAATTGTTGTTTGGTCTTAATTCGTACATAATATTCACGATTAGCTTTTTTTCGTTTTTCTGCACTACTTTGGGGTTCCTCACAAATAACAACCTTTTGCTTTTTGTTTTGCATAAATCGTGTTTTCCAATATTCTTTGTTGTATCGTTTTCTTCTTTCTGCAATAATATTAATAATACAATCCTTTTTCTTATAAGTTTTTTAGTTCAAATTAAGAAAAATCAATATATGATTATCATTAATATATTATGCATACCTTTTTCGATATCTAAAGAAATTTGGGTCAAATCGCCATTTTCATTTTCACTATCTTGGGTCCCCATTTCACACTATAAGTTTATAAAACATAAATAAAAAGCATATTATATCTACCAACTCAATACATAAATTTGTTCAATACTTGAATAATATAGATCAAAGATAATAAATTGCAACATAATAGATATATTAAGGTTACAACAACAAAATACCAATAGCTAATATTCTTACATAAAAAAAACCACCACCAAACGTTCTTAAGTTTTTTATTTTTAAAATTGAAATACATAATTATATCATCCATAAATCGCCCTAATAGCATTTGCTTCTGCCATAACCGGCTCATATGCAACCCTCGAAATGGAAGTAGACTCCAAAAAGTTCACTGAAATTAATTTTTATACATAAATACTTCATATGGATAATAAAAATAATTAATTTGTTAAATGATTTGAACTGAAAAGTTTATACTTACTCCCCCCTCGGCTTCGATATTTAACACAAGATACATATATGATCCATTTCCCTTGAATTGATCGTGCGAGTTTAAAAGGTAAGGCTTCAGGACCATCGTTCAAAATAAGCTGAATTACATAGCCACTATAATAATTTGAAATATTAATTTTAATAGTAGTTATAATTAAACTCTTAATAATAATAATGATAATAATAATATAAAAGCTTACGATTGATCTTGAAGAAGTAAATCAACCGCACAGTCATGGTGTAAAAGACGGTCATCAATAACTTTACCAACAACATCTAAACCACCATTTAAGTAAAACAAATTTTAGTTATTTTTAAAAAAATGAGTTAAATATTATATTGTAATAACTATTTAAGAATTACCGATCAGATTTCGTTTACGTGGATTTCTCACAAGATATTCAATAGACTCAACCAATGGATAAATCAGAAAATGATTTTCAATGACCGGCTCAAGTAGAGTAAATCGGGTAGCTTGGTTGACAATTATGACATATTGATCATCAACAAAGTTGTATCCTTCATACTTGGGGAAGTCATCGGGAGTGGAATTGAGTTTAAAATGATTTATAGAATATAAGCGGCCTTCCATACCTCTTTCTAGGTATCTTCCTATTAAAGAGCTAGGCACAACCACCACCATTTTTTCTCTCTAGTTAATAAAAAAAATTGTTAAAAAATTGTAATAGAAATACTCTTTATATGGTGAAATTAAGCATTATATATATATATATATATATATATATATATATATATATATATATATATATATATATATATATATATATATATATATGGAACTTATATTTTGGTCAATTACAAGCATAATTTGTCTGTTTTCCCTTGTATCCACCCAAACAAAATCAATCCGAACGCAAGCGAAATTATACCATGCATATGAACTATTGAGTGACGGAAAAGAATTAACATTGAAATACATATCCATTTTCTACAAAATTTAAAATAAAATGTAAAAGTTAAATAATTGATAACAGTATTATTAATTTAAATATTAAAAAGATTCATAATGTTCATAACAATAAATATTGTATTTATAATTATTAAAATAAACAATAGAAATTACAAATATAAAATATTTCAGACTTTCATTTACAATATTAATTTAAATATTAAAAAGATTCATAATTTCATAACAATAAATATTGTATTTATAATTATTAAAATAAACAACATAAAATACAGATATATAATATTTTAGACTTTCATTTACAATGTTAAAAGTTTTGACAAACCTAATTTGATATCATAACTGCTACAAAATTTTATTCTTTGTTATATTTTAATAACAACATATTAAACTAAAACCAATAAAAAATAATAACTATTCATATAATATATTTCTATAAATATTATACTATTAATATCTCTATTTCTTACATTTGGTCTTGTATAAATTTGCATCCACTTTTACATCATTAGCTTTAAATGGTTTATACTTATCTTTTAAATGATTTATATTTGTTATAATGAATAAATATAAAAGAAATTATATAGAGTATAACATGTAGCAAAAAAAGATAATGACATGTAAACAAAATAAAACATGTAAATAAAAGAAACTACATAGTATTATCAAGTTATACATGTAGGAAAAACTAATACTATATTAAAATATAATAGAATAAAACATGTAGCAAAAAAGCATAATGATATTTAAACAAGATGAATAATGTAAATAAAAAGACTTCCAATTTACCTCTATTTTGGTCACAAGTCAAAAGTAAGCACCGGCCTCCATCATAGACATGATTCAAAACAAAAATAAGTTGTTAAAAACCAAATCAAATATAAACAAAATTGTAAGTGTTACTCTAAAGTATAGACTAAAAACTTGTTGCTAGGTAAATGAAAAAAAAAATCAATACACATCACTTTATATTAAAAATAGAAATTAATCAAATTTAAACAAAATTGTAAATGTTACTCTAAAGCATACACTAAAAATCACTAAAAATTTGTTGTAGGTAAATGAAAAAAAATCAAAACACATCACTCATTATTAAAAATAGAAATTACGATTTGATTTTTGTATATCAAAATACAACAGAAAGAAAAAGGAAGCATACCTGTTTTTTTAAAACTCAACTTCTACAATTTGTTTATCAACCAATGAACATATTTATATTGGTTTTACTTTTGGAATCTTTTGCTAGTACTGATTTTGATGGTCTATAAAATAGTGTTTCAATTAGGCTTTAGGCTGTCAAAAGTAGACTTCAGAAAATAGTGTTTCAATTAGGCTTTAGGCTGTCAAAAGTAGACTTTAAAAAATAGTGTTTCAATTAGGCTTTAGGCTATCAAAAGTAGACTTTACTTTACGACAGTTTATACAAAGTGTTGTTATTGTCTATTAAACAGTTTATTTTATAGTCTATAAGACTTTTTTTATGAGTCTATAAATTACTGTTTTCTTTTTACATGCTTTTACATAATATTCTACTGTTGACTGTCAAATAAACTATTTTAGACACTCTGAAAAATACTATTTATGACCACCCATTTACCTACTAATTTACTGTTTTTGACATGAATTTTACCTACTACATTGCTGTTTTCAGAGTCAACAATACTATTACTGGCAACATTTGTACCTAATAAAATACTTTGCAATCAGAAAACTATTTTTTTGACATGCAATCAATTTGTGTTTAAAAAAAACGAAATACCTTTATTTGTTTTATTTTATTCGTTATAATAAATTCCTACTTTCACATAAACACATAATATAAAAAATGTACCTTAACATTTAAGATATGCATTAATTTTTTTTATTCTATTCTTTAATAAAGCATCCTACTTTCACATTAACAAATTCAAAAACATATAGATAAATTTAGAATGTTATGACACTAAAAAGTGAGAAAATATGATATTATACAAAACTTGTATGATCAATGTTTACAATGCAAGAAATAGCATCATAATTTCAATTTTTGGTTATATTATAATGGAATCAATTAAAATAAGATGATATTTCTTATTCCTTACAAGGAAGGGCAAGAAATATCATTGTACTTCAATGCCGACATAATCATGAAAGTACGATGTTATTTCCTACTTTGTATTTTAAAAACTGGGAAATAACAAGGTACTTTCACGAATTCTTTATCATTTAACCTTACTTTAACATACATACATACAATTACACACTTATTAACGGATTACATAATAGAAAAAATATCATATTTCTACCCTTACTTATTTTGAAGGTTGTCTAAACACATCAAAAACTTGTACCTAGCAAAAAAAGTTAAAATATAAGCCATCATAAAACAATCATGAATTGTATACATATTTGCATCGTACTTTAATTGTAGACTTAAGAGTATCTTACTTTCATTTCAATGAGAAAAAAAAGTGCATTATAAAAATTGGATCAAAGAAATTATGATGTTATTTCATGCCTTGTATTTAAATATATTAGAAAACAACACTAAAAAAAGGAATCAATGAAAGTTTGTATTTACAAAGCACAATATAGCATCAAATAGTGCATTATATAAAAATAAGCTAACTTTAATTGTTGCCTGAAAGCTTCATAATTTCATTTCAGTTAAATAAAAAATAGCACATTATAAAACATGAATAAAAGAAAGTTTGATCCTATTTCATGCTTTGTATTTAAATAAACATGAAAAATAAGATGCTATAAAGAGATTCAATGCAAGTATGATGCTATTTCTAACTTTTTAAAAAAGAAATACTGATGCTTGTAATAAAATCTTTATAATTGCATTATACTTTTACATACACACATGATTACATACATATACCATACAGTAGGATGCCATTATATACCTTTCATAAAAAGGTTTCATTTTTTGTTCTTTAAATCAAATAAAGGTGCCATTTAAAGTATGATGATATTTCTTACTTTGTATTTTACAAAGGAATAAATACGATCATATATATTTAAATAAAAGCATAATGCAATTTCTAAGGGTAAAAAAGTTTCATAAAAATTTGATTTAATTAAAAGTTTAAATTTTATAATGATATCATATAGAAAAAAAACCTCAGCAAAAATATATGAAGAGTTTAGAAAAATATCAACTACCTTCAATAAATATTTCTTTAACAATTAATCACACCCTTTCATCAGATATGAAAAAAAAATAACATAAATTATGAGTTAATCATGAATATATAAATAAACACCAACAAGTATACCTAAATAACGTAAAAGTTTGTTGGTGCAAATCTGATATCATTCTTTCTTGATCTGCTTGCATTTCATATATACAATAGAAGAAAAAATCACAAAATCAGAATTTTTATGTGTAAATAGATAGAAAAAGAAAATGCACAAAATCATAATTTTTATGTGTAAATAGATAGAAAAAGAAAATGCTGAAATGGTTCGTTCAACCAAAAAAACGCAACAGAAATATAACCTGCTAATATTCTAAAACACCAAGTAAAATCAGAGTTTCGTCTAACATCCATGGGATGCACCGTTCCAGCTTTTTGGACCTGAAAAAAACGATTTTTGTGGCTAATGGCGTTTGTTCATTATTATGGAGAAGAAAACTAAAAAATCAAACCAAGTTAGAAAAAAAACGAACCTTTCTCTCGTTTGTACTTCAAGATTGAAAACCTCAAGATTGTATGAGCCCTAGCACATGGAATCGAAAGCAACACCAAAATCAGTTAAATCAGGACAAAAGGTATTCGATTTTGGCGATATTTTTGAATTCTGGAGAACAAAACTCAAAAACCGAACCAGGTTATAAAAAAAAACGAACCTTTCTAACTTTTTAAAAAAGAAATACTGATGCTTGTAATAAAATCTTTATAATTGCATTATACTTTTACATACACACATGATTACATACATATACCATACAGTAGGATGCCATTATATACCTTTCATAAAAAGGTTTCATTTTTTGTTCTTTAAATCAAATAAAGGTGCCATTTAAAGTATGATGATATTTCTTACTTTGTATTTCACAAAGGAATAAATACGATCATATATATTTAAATAAAAGCATAATGCAATTTCTAAGGGTAAAAAAGTTTCATAAAAATTTGATTTAATTAAAAGTTTAAATTTTATAATGATATCATATAGAAAAAAACCCTCATCAAAAATATATGAAGAGTTTAGAAAAATATCAGCTACCTTCAATAAGTATTTCTTTAACAATTAATCACACCCTTTCATCAGATCTGAAAAAAAAATAACATAAATTATGAGTTAATCATGAATATATAAATAAACACCAACAAGTATACCTAAATAACGTAAAAGTTTGTTGGTGCAAATCTGATATCATTTTTTCTTGATCTGCTTGCATTTCATATATACAATAGAAGAAAAAATCACAAAATCAGAATTTTTATGTGTAAATAGATAGAAAAAGAAAATGCACAAAATCATAATTTTTATGTGTAAATAGATAGAAAAAGAAAATGCTGAAATGGTTCGTTCAACCAAAAAAACGCAACAGAAATATAACCTGCTAATATTCTAAAACACCAAGTAAAATCAGAGTTTCGTCTAACATCCATGGGATGCACCGTTCCAGCTTTTTGGACCTGAAAAAAACGATTTTTGTGGCTAATGGCGTTTGTTCATTATTATGGAGAAGAAAACTGAAAAATCAAACCAAGTTAGAAAAAAAAAACGAACCTTTCTCTCGTTTGTACTGCAAGATTGTAAACCTCAAGATTGTATGAGCCCTAGCACATGGAATCGAAAGCAACACCAAAATCGGTTAAATCAGGACAAAAGGTATTCGATTTTGGCGATATTTTTGAATTCTGGAGAACAAAACTCAAAAACCGAACCAGGTTATAAAAAAAACAAACCTTTCTATCGTTTGTTCCGCACAATCTTTGAAAACTTCGGGATTGTATGAACCCTAGCACATGAAATCGAAACAAACAAGCAAAATCGGTTAACACAGGACAAAAGGTAGGGGATTTTGGCGAGTTTTTTGTGGCTAATGGCGATCGTTCGAAAATCTGGAGAACAAAACTCAAAAACCAAACCAAGTTATCAAAAAACGAACCTTTCTATCATTTGTTCCACAAAATCTTCGAAAACTCCGAGAGTGTATGAACCCTAGCACGTGAAATCGAAACAAAAAACCAAAATCGGTTAACACAGGACAAAATGTAGGGGATTTTGGCGAGTTTTCTTGAGGCTGATGGGTAAGGGTATTGAGCGAGATTTAGATGGCGAATGGTTTAAGAGAAGAGGAGGAGAGATCTTTGGATAATTCACGATTACAAGATGATCGAGGGGATTTTGGGACGTCGATATTTTGCTGATGGGGAGAGTAACGGCGGAATGAGAAAGAAAGAAAGATTAGATTGTAAATTAGGGCTTGATGGATAGAAGATCCGTGTAATTGGTTTTCTCGATCCTGATTGGTTCAAACAATTTCACATGGATAGCTAATAACAACATCATGGCCATTCAATTTAAATCCAAAGGTCGAAAATTGGTTTCCTTGATTTTTAAGACAAATGTCTTAAATTTTGAAGGGCCACAATTATAAACTCTTTCCTGATTGGTTCAAACAATTTCACATGGATAGCTAATAACAACATTATGGCCATTCAATTTAAATCCAAAGGTCAAAAATTGGTTTCCTTGATTTTTAAGACAAATGTCTTAAATTTTGAAGGGCCCACAATTATAAACTCTTTATAAGATGGTATAGATATATATATAAAGAATCCTAAGTATAACTCAAGATCTACATTAGTACATTTCTATAACCATAGCATGCTAACAAGTTTACGATAGTTGTATAGATACAAATTAATTATATCCCGACTAACGAACGTACTATCATATAAATATAGTATTAACTTGTATTAAATATTTAGCATGCGTTTTCCCCCGAAAACATTAAAAGTGGGGCCGTGAAACTCACCCTAGTAGCGTGATTTTATGTAATCTAAGCAGAAACGGTCAGCGGTACGAGATCGTCGGGCTCAGGAAGTGATATGCCTTCAACAAATGAGAGAAAGGAAAGAAGTTTAGGTGTGAGATTGGCTGAGGTCGAACTTGCTATTTATAGGAAGTTTTTTTGGCCTCTCACGTCGTGAGCCATGGCTGGTCACTTCGTAGACTTGCCATTTGCGTCCCTAGCTTCGGAAGGTGGCCATATGACTCCTCACGTCGTGAGATATCCTTGCTCACGCGTGAGCTTAGAACTTATCCCTTTGTAGCCTCGCCACGCACCTTCTAGATCCGAAATGTGGCAATTTGACTCCTCACGCCGTGAGCCAACTTGCTCACGTTGTGAGCTCAGTCAGATTAGGGTTTTTGACAGCTGTATCTTCGGAAGGTCGTAACTTTCGCATACGAAGTTCGTTTTTGACGTTCTTTATATCCACGCGTAGGTATTTATGAGTACTACAACTCTATTTTAGACTCCAATAGCTAATTCTAAGTCTATTTTAAATTCCTCTTATTGTAGAGATTTATAGTGTTCGGTTTATCATAACTTCTTCATGCGAAGTCAGATTCAGACGTTCTCTATATTTTTGGAATCGTATGGACGTATACTTTGAGTTGTATCATAAAGAAAGTTCATATTTGTATTAGAATGTATCATGAACTACATAGTAAATTTATCACATTACTAGTTTAACAACATCACATTACATGATTGGCATAATCACATGTGATTGTTATTGACCTATTTTGAGTAGTGTTACAACATGTGTTAGTTATACACAAAATATGACCGTTATAAATATCAATAAAAATAATAACGGTAATTAGCCGGGATCCTGATGTAGCTGAGGATCCCGGATATTTGAGGATCCTGAAAATTGTAAGGATCTTGGCCTTAACATTATTTACTCCATGTGTTCTTGATTTTGTATGATGATTCACTAGATCTTTCTTGTTTTGCACATGTCATCATAATCAACACCACTATAATTAGTATCAGAACTCATAATCAACACTACTACAATTGGTATCAAAGCGGGTATTCTTGATTGGATCAAGAATTGATCCATGGTGGCATTCTAGATTTAGTGATTCTTCATTTGATCTTTGATCTTCGTGTTATAGAGAGTTTGGATTCTAGAAATCGAATTCCTCAATGATTCTACTCATAATTTGATTTTCTTCACTAGAATTCAAGTGATTTTTACTTTCTCTCTCTATAAAACCTATTCACATTTACTTTCTCTCTCTAGAAAAACTCAAGATCTTATTGATTGATCAAAGATGGTGGACTTGCCATATGATTCTTGGGTTGTGATCGTTGAAGATGTCAAATACAAAGTCAATGAAAATCAATTTTATGGGTTATTGTTAAGCAAGTTGATTTCATGGGGTAATATGGTTTCTTATGGAGGTTTGAAGAATGATCATGGAAGCTTGATATTTCAACCAATTTGTAAGATTGAATGGTTGAATAACATTGTCTTGTCCATATTAGTTCGTAGTAGAAATCAAAAGATAGGAGAAGAAAGAGATTTGTTTAATAAGAAATACATTTCTCTAATTGAAAGCCCAAGTGATCTTCATGCTCTTAAGTATGTTGAAGTTCAAGATTATGGAGTTCAATGTGATGTTCTTGATGTTATTGAAGTTCATGACAAGAAGATTCAAGTTGATTCTCATGAAGATGAAAAAGTTTTTTGCTCGATTGGAGTTCAAACCGATGATATTTTGTGTTCTTGTGATTCGTTTGAAGGAATGATTCCTTATCGAAAACCGGTAATCCAAGAAATTCACAAGTATCAAACTCCAAAAGATTTGATTCAAGCTCATAAACTTGAAGTTATGGAAAGTGGGTTTGTTCATGAAATCAAATCTTCAAGATGCAAAAAGATGAGAAAGAAAAAGAAGAAGAAGATTAAACAGAAGAACAAGAGGCTTTATTCACAAAAATCGTCAAATGTTGTTGTGAATTCGAAATTCGTGAAGCAAATTTGGGCTCCAATGCAACAATCTCCAAGTATTGCATTGAATTTGATGTCAAAACTCAAAAGTGTTGGTGGTTCTTATGAAGATGTTCTTGGATCGTTGAAGAACACGAAGAACATGAAGAACAAGTTGTACACCACGCATCATGGGTGGAACAATGTTCAAATTGGAGATATTCTCCTTCCAACAAAAGAACCAAGATCTTCTAAATTTGATTCGTTCATTGAAAATGAAACTCGATTCATCAAAAAGCTATCACAAATTCTCAAATAGATTCCAAAACGTTATTGATTATGATTCATGCTTTACGTTTTTTTTTGATGATTTTGATTCGTTGGATCTATTCCGTTTCAACTTCATTGTTGATCCAACAATTTTTTTTTATAGATCAAGCCCAAAACAAACATTAATTTTGTTTTGATTAAATCTTGAGCCTAAAATCATTTTACTTCAAAGTTCAAGAGATTCGATTCGTAAGCCCAAATCAAGTGCAATTACTGTGCATGATCCATTACTTCGAGCCCAAGTTGAAAATCAGTTCACTTTCATCTTTTAAGTTTCGATATCTTATCTCCGACTTTGATCAAAGGAAATGTTCATGACTTTCAATTAATTTGTCACGATTAGATTTGTTAATTGATTCCTTCTCCTGAATCGAAATTGATGAAGGATTGATATATAGAACGAAGTAATTGTCAATTCTCGTTTTTTTTCTTTGCATCTGTTTGACTTTTTGATTTTGGTTGAACGAGGAATTGATTCTATTCATCTTGGTGATTTCGATGAAATCGATCAACATAAGATTTCGATAATGGCAGAAATAAGTCGAATTGATTATTGAGTTGAAAGTCAAGATTGATTTCGATTGTTAAAAGGCTCGGTCAAAAATTGGTGTTCTTGTAAAAATGGCTTTCGAATTGCTTACTGATTTCGAATTAAAGGCTGATAATGAGTATCGATATGAGTAATCAATATGCGAATGGTGGATTAATGGTTAAGGTCGAAAGAAATCTCAATTTGGACTGGATTAGAATCGAAATCGTATTTGTCTGGATTAGTTTGAATTCAATTTCGATGGTGTTGGTTGGACTTCGTGCAGATGGAGTGAATGTTCTTCAAGTCAAACTCAATTTTGACTTGTGAATTCTGGAAACGAATTAGAGTTTGTGGATATAGATGAATGCGAAGTTGGTTCTTGGTATCGTTCGCACTGAACTCAACTGAAATTGGGTTGGGATGTCGAAAGGAGTTGCTATGGGTTAATTGATGGGGATATCGAACAGATCTTAGCTTTGGTTAATTGCTTTTGATAACGGAGAGTTGATGTTTGTATCGACGGGGAAGCGATGGTAGAAAAGCAGTTACTCATGTAAAATTATTGACTCTAGAATCGTTTGGAGTCGAATATCTGATTTCGAAGGTTGTTGATGTTGGTTTGTTAATGGAAGTCGACCCGGAAAGAGGCAGATTTCAAAGGGCTGTATGTTGATGAACACAAAGCGAATGGCTGTAGGATTTTGGACTCGTGATGTTAATTTTAGATTCGACAGTCGAAGCCGTGGAATCTGTGATGATATGGTCGACTAGCGAAGGGAGAGACCCGAGATTTCTTTGCTTTGAAGTAGACGTGCGAAGAATTGGATTTTGATGTGCGAAGGCTGGTTGATTGTTGATTCGATTAACGAATCGTCGACTGGGTAAGAATAATGGTTCGATAGTCGAAGGGTTGGAAAATGAGAATCGGGTATCGACCAAATAAAGGTTGAATTTTGACTTTTATTGGTCAAACTCAAGAAGAACATGAGATGTTTCGAAACATTTCCCTTATCTTTTCACAAAATGGTAAAATTGGTAGTTTCGAAATGGTGACAAAAGATGTGAAGAATGGCAGAATTTCTCTATTAGCCCTTGCAGTTTCGAAATATTGGCAGAAAATACCCAACTTCGAAAATGGGCTAATTTACGAATTCAGTCCCTGCAGTTTGTGCGAATTTACACTTAATGCCCAGTTTCGCAAATAGGGTAGAGTTTCGTATCTTAAGTTGTTTTTGGCGCAACGGGTCCCTGTAGAATTCAAAAAGTGACAATTTTTACCCGAATTTTGGAAATACTCCAACTCTTACCCAAAAGTCAAAAAATTTCATAAATTGAAAATTTTTCAAGGCTTTTTTCGCGATTGTTTTTCCATGCTAGATTTTCAAGGTTTCATTTTTGGCACACATCAAGGGGGAGTATTGTGAAGATTAATCCTAGGGCGCTTCTCACCCTTAATGGGTTTTATAATCATTTTTTTATTATAAAAAGGGGGAGAATGAAGAGTGGATATTCGAAGCGGGTTTTTCGGGTATTCATTCGTGGATTTGAAGACCAGTTTACTTCGTGGGGGAGTTTTATCTTGATCGCACGAGCTCGTTGGATATTGAAGCTGGCACATCTAATCCTAATTTTGAGGGGGAGAATGCTAGGGTGCAAACTCACGCGTGGATGTGGATTGTTAGGCTTACCCTCTTGTATGTGTAAATGATTTGAGTCTTTCCTATAAAAAGGAAGTGAGTGACTCCCATTATGTAAGGAAAGATTTGGAGTGTTAGACTAGAGAGAGAATTTGTACAATACGCACTTTGTATGTTCTTTCCAAATCTAATATGAGCTTAACAAGATTTATTTACTCTATGTGATCTTGATTTTGTATGATGATCCACTTAATCTTTCTTATCCCGCACATGTCATCATAATCAACACCACTACACAAATAAAAAAAAAAAGACGAACTTAGCACTGAAACTCGAACTTGAATCTCTTTGTGGAAGGCCAACCTATTATTCATTTGTAGACTAACCATAATTCACCATTTAGTAGGCCCATTAACGAATCGCAAAATATCGTGGATTTAACATGTTTTCTTCGTTTTACAACGGACTTTGCGAAATTGATGGAAATTTCTATAATCTTTTTTTTATTAATATAATACATCATTTATAATCTAAAAAGCTAGTCGTTACAAATCTAGTTGTTTTTTCTTTAATCTTGTAATTTAATATAAAAGATATAGGTTAAGATAAATAAATAAAAACAACCTATTCATAAACATTAAAACAAACTATGAACGTGAACTTTATAGTTTAGTTGTTTGGTTGAACAAGTAAAAGAATCTATATATATTTATAAAAAAACATTTTCATATGTATTTGAAAATTTCATAACTTTTCAATTTCTTTCTAATAATTATTATAAACTGATTAATAATATTAAATTAATGCAAAAAAGTAAATTTTAATCTTAAATTAACTAAACTTTAATATTAAAATATCATATTTTATTTTTATTTATAAAATTATGACTTTAAGTTTTTAACATATTATAGTTAACTTATTGATTTAGATATGTTGTCGTATGTGAATAATTGTCATTTTAAAGTCGCAACTTTTATATTATTTATGATTTTATGCAAAATAGTTAAATTATTAATTTCAATATAATGTTAAACGGTTAACTTAAATCAAAATTTCAGTTAAATTTAAAAAAAATCGAAAGATTATTTATAAATAGTTAAAAGTTATATATAATAGTGTTAAACCTAAATTGTAATCCTAAATTAAAAAAAAACCATGAAACTATTTTTATAATCATTAAGAATTTTTAAATAAGTAGCTTAAAAATAACTTACAATAAAAATAGTTAAAAGTAATACTATATAAAAAACTATAGTGTTATCTTCAAAAACAAAAAAAAAATGTTTTTTGTTTTAAATAATTACAATAAAAAAAACTAACAGTATTCAACAAATAGATTTCAAAATAGTTAAATTTCTGAAACCAAATTAAAATAATTAAGAGTTTCCAAACACATTATTTTAAATAACTTACAACAACAATAGTTAAAAATAAACATTATACATAAAAATTATATTGTTACCTTTAAAAATAAAAACAATGTTTGATGTTTTAAATAATTACAATGATAGAAATTAAAATCTTAAGTAAATAAACCTTTTAAAATTAATTAATCATAACTAAAACTATAGATATCATTAATCTTATATTATATTTAATTTTATTTGTTACCCTAATATGCATGTTAAGACCATCTAGACAATTGACAATATATATATATATATATATATATATATATATATATATATATATATATATATATATATATATATATACTATCATTTAATTTATTCGGCAAAACTAACTGGTAGCGTGTGACGGGTAGCGCAAAACGTTTGATTTTGGAGTGTTTTTTTGGAAGCTACTCCATGTAGCTTTTGATTTTGGAGCATTTTGTTGAGGTTAAAAGCTAAACATTCCTGTCACCGAGCGAAACTTTTTCTTTTTACTAGCGTTTTCTTAAAAGCTAGAAGACAGAAGCTTCCAAACGCTGCATGCCGAATACGTCCAATGTCATTGATATATTTAAAAAACATATATTTATAAACATTTCAAATATATTACTGTATTTTAGGCAACGTGAATCTCTATTACGAATCCTTTGTGTACCTTAGTGTTCCTAGCTATCCACTCATTTTTATCAATCTACTTTAGGGTAATACATATGGTAATAGATAGTAAAAACCCCATAAAGTTGATCTTTTGAACCCGTCGTCAAGTTATGATCACTAATCAATTAATCTTAGGGTAAACTTGGCCTAATCTAATCACTAATATTGTAGCAATCTCGTAAATGATAATTCATTGAGGGTTATGAAAATAATTGTGACACGTGGCCAGCGTTGCCGAATCCCACGTGGATAAACATAGCCGCGCGCCCATGCTCCAAACACACCACGTGTAATCTAGGATCCGCAACGAACACAATCCATTACGTTGGTTTTACAACCTGATCACCCTTACCGAAAGAAAGATGTCTGGTGTATCCCTTGCGGTGGCGCCACGCCCTGACTGCGACCAGAACCCCCCAAACAATCACCGACAAGACCAGACGGCCGGCGCCGTTGAAGATGTAATGGAATCACTACGTATGATCGACCTCCAGTTGGTAGCTTTCATAACGGTTTTCTCAGCTAGCGGTCTTGTCCCCCTCTTCGACCTTCTCTTCCCAGCCATCACCTCCGCCTACCTCCTCCTTTTATCCCAACTAGTCTTCCCGGAGCACGCCTCCGCCACCGCTTCAAAAGAGCGATTATTTCAGTCAAGTAGACCCTTTAGACTTTATGTGATTACGGGTCTCGCCGTGGGGCTATTCTCGCCGTTAGCTTATATTTTGGGAGGGTTTGTGAGGGGAGACGATCATGCAGTTAAGTCGGCTACACCTCACTTGTTCTTACTCTCGTTTCAAATATTGACGGAAAAGATTGTAAGTGGGCTGTGTTTGTTTTCACCTCCTGTGAGGGCTTTGGTGCCGATGTTTTATACAGTTAGAAGAATCTTTGTTATATTGGATTGGGTACGAGATGTGTGGTTCAACAAAACCCTGCCATTAAATGCAGGAATTAAGGTAAGATAACTCTTTTAATTAATGCATAGAGGTTGTAATTAAGTGATTTTTCTGATATACATTTGTGTGTTGAGTAGGATGTTGGATGGTATTGGTTTGGGAGAATCCTAGCGATAGCTAATCTGGGTTATTTCTCAATCAATCTGTTTGGATTTTTGATTCCACGGTTTATTCCAAGAGCATTCGAGCAGTATTTCAAGGAAAGAAACGAGGTACACGAGAAGTCGTCGGTGAAGGACTTGAGATCCAAGTATCCAACACCCACAGGAATCAGGATGTGGGCTGCAAGAGACCATCTACAGTCGGAGAAATCTGATTAACATGGACTGTTCATTAATACACGCCAAAATACGGGTTAATATGTTTTTGTTTTATGTTGATAAAGTTTAGATATACGGGGAAACGGATCTTTTATTTTTATGATCGATCTTCGTTTAATTTCATTTGATTAGCTAAACATATGAAACATTTGCAAATATGGTTATTGTTGAATTATGGCTTTATGGACAAATAAAGGAAGACAGGTATACTCGAAAATAATAAGTTTCTCCTAAAATTTAGGCAAAATTAAGTTTTCAAAAATAGCCATAAAGTTGAAAATTGAAAATTTGCAAGGGTGTCCTGCCAAAATAGTTGTTGAAATAGTTGTTTGTGTAAGATAATTGGCCATTTTTTTTATTAATCTTAATAATATATAGGTAATTATGGATTACTAACCCGGTTTTTTAGTTGATTAAGTGTCGTGACTTGGTCATACATCAACTGGTTGTTAGCCGGGTCAAGCCTGATTTTCAGAAAAGACTTGCCCACTACAAGTATTTGGAAAAAGTAGCTCTTACTTCGAAGCGGAAAGATGATAGCTGGAAGCTATATGTAAAATTATATAAAATAACAATTGTTTAATATATATATATATATATATATATATATATATATATATATATATAGTAGGTTTAAACCCGTGTAAACCAACGGTTGAGAAAAAGAAAAACATAATTCAGAATACGAATTCATAACGAGTAATCAAATATTTGTAAAAAATTTATTAGTATATTTGTAAAAAATTTATTAGTTTACAAAGATGAAAGGTTTTTTAGTAAGTTTATAATTTAGTTTTAAAATAAATATATTTGCAAAGTTTCTTTTACTTCTACTTGTAACAAGCAAAAATAAAATAAAAAACAAAGTAAATTGTTATTTTTTGCAACATGGTTTCATTGTTACAAATAGTAGCAATATGTAACTTTCATTTACAAAGGTTAAAAGTAAGTTTTAAAAAATTAGTGCAATAGGGGTAAGTAGGAACCTTTTTTAGGCTCTTTTAAATTAATTAACTTAACATGGGTTTATTATTCCTTCGAACGATTAGATAGGATCTTCGAACGATTAGATAGGATAGAAGTATAATAACATTATTCGAAAAAAAAAGTAACGTTACTACTGTAATAACAAACTCTTGTAATCAAGAAAAAACAACCAATGTCTTTGTAGTATGGAATGTAATAACAAACTCTTGTAATCAAGAAAAAACAACCAATGTCTTTGTAGTATGATTCCAGCTGGGCTATCACCAAAATTTCTAACAAATGACAGGTTTTATATCTGCAAAGTTATAAACTGTTTGATTAAAATCCATTCATAAAGAACAAAATAGAGTGGCAGGAAGAATTGCATTACATGACATGCTTTCATAGTTACCTCGGTAACAAATTCCTAATAAGAATTTTAGCATGGGCATTCTCTACATACACTTGTTCTTGAAAATATACAGGTTTATTCTCTTAAGAAGCACAAAGTAGTTATTAATGCTAAGAGGTTTGAGGATGTTTCTTTCTAGAAGCATCTGGTTCTTGAGTTCTTATGCAACCAATGACACATGTCTTTCATGCTGATGGCCTCTAATGTTAATTCTGAAAGTTGTATTATTTTCTTCATTTTCAGAAACACGAAAAAGGGATTCCAGTAATAAGATTTCCTAGTCACATGGCCAAGAAAATGGAAGTATGTTCTCTTCTTTTTAAACATTATCATCAAGAAGTTTAAGATTAAAAAACAAACATGATGATGAGATCAAGGAAGTAGAAATAGTAATCGCCTATTATGAGATGGAACATTGTAACATACTATTTTAAATATATATACTAATATAAGAGAGTGGGTATTGAGTATTTACGTTCACATGTTGCTATTAAGCAACTTACATGTTGTCCATCTTTGTGATGGCTTAAATGGACCAGTGGCAACAAAAGTAAATAGATATGAATAGAAATCTCAGATGTCACGACCTTATAAGGCTTTAACACTAAGTAATTCAAGTAGTCCAAGCAAACCTCAACCTGTCCATTAAAGATTGGAAACCTCTATATCTTCATCTTCCACAATCAGAACCACTTCCATGCATAACCACAACATGTCCAATTACACAAATAAACCATAAGATTACATAAAACAAACATATATTAATAACAACATGGATAAAATTCTTACATATCAAAATTGATCCACCAAGAACCCCAAATGTATGCATGTACAGGACTCTGGACGAAAATACTCTTACAATCCAAAAGCACCCAAATCCATATCTAGATTATATGAAACTTCAAAATAATCAAACATTTAAGAGATTTCATATCTTATTTGATTCATAGGGGAGAGGCTTCATCCATTTGTAGCCCTGGAACAAAAAAATCAAAAAAGAAGCAATCTATTTTCTCCTATTGCAATCGGTAATCATCCTTATAATTGAAAAGGATGTAATTGGGGGGAAAATATTGAAATTAGAACCTGGAACAATAGCGTTTAATCCCTGAACGAAAACCTTTAAACTCAAAACAGATTTGCAAGATTTGAGAAAATGGGTCAATTTCGAATGGATTTCAACCTTTTAATGAATCACGACACGATGAATGCGAAATACCTGATTCGTTTTATCGACAGCAAGCATGGATAAAACTCATAACCACGATATTGTGTGTGTAAATACAAAGGATAAGGGGGGAAGAAGTACATAAAGTTAGTCCATTATAAAAATTTGCAAGTAAAGGGATGAAAGAAGATAATGCTTCACGCAACCGATCCAAGACAACCAAGAAATTGAAGATGGATTTAATTAAAATGGGGTAAGAAATTAAAGCTATAACTGACCACTTAACATCCAAGAAAAGGAGGCAAGGAGAGAAGGAAGCAACATCGTTTATGGTGGGGTTTGTTGCCAGAGAGGTGGGTGGAGGACGGAGGGGACACAACAAATCGTGGTGACATCTATGATTTTAGATTGGGAAAATAGGAAGATAAGGAGTCAACAAAATAGAAAGATCTATGTGTTATACCTATTTACAAACACAAACCGAGTATATTGTTAATTGATTCCCAATTTTCAGGAACGAAATTGGAGTATATGGATGAAGGAATAGTTGGATTTAATTGCACCGAGAGCTTAAAGGAACAGAAGAAATGGCAATAGTGGCAATTCACATACATGATTTAGGCACGAAAATAAGCTGGGAGGAGGCCGCTCAAATGCCACATGGCCATCAAGGTACTCTTTTATTAGAGTAGGGGATATATATATATATATATATATATATATATATATATATATATATATATATATATGTATATATATATATATATATATATATATAATATTAGTCATATCTTGAATTTTAAGAAGTATAAATTATAAAAACTTTTGTACAAATAAATTTCGTATAAATATCATTAATACTTGCTAAAAATTTGAAGACTTGAATTAAGGAAGGTTATTAAGAAAATTAATTTGGAGCATAATGATAATTTTAAAGTATTAAATTCATGTATATATAAATTAATTTAAATTTCTTAATTAAGAGCAAAATGATAATTTTAATCCCCGTAAGAAAACTATTCGCCAAAAGAGCTATTTTATCCCAGCCGCTTTGTGCGGGTATATATATATATATATATATATATATATATATATACATATATGTATATATGTATATATATATATATATATATATATATATATATATATATATATATATATATATATATATATATATATATATATTAAGGGCAATTCTAGAAATTGATTTCAAAAGCTTAGTAGCGTTTTGTTAAACGCTGCATAAAGTAGCTTTTATATTTGAAGCGTTTTGTTTAAACTAAAAGCTAAACGCTCATAGTGTCGAACGTTTTTTTTAAATGAAGCGTTTTCTTAAAAGCTAAAAGCTAGAAGCTTCTAAACGCTCTCAAACGCTCTGTGCCAAAATAACTACAAAACTTTCTTAGACACACTACTTCTGCAAGATTTGCCAATGGTACTGGACCAAAGGTTGAGCCCTTGTAATTTTCTAGACGGTGGCTGCCATAAAAACAAGGGAACCACCATGGCTAGCTGGCTGCTACCTTAGCAAACCATGGTCGGACCTGCTGGTAACCAACGATGCATATAGTTAAGTAAACAAACTTTTTATATATAGTTTGTGTGTGTATGTCTCTCATAAATTAAGAGAAATGATAGGTGTTGCATCTTGCGATGGTTGTCCTTGCTTGAACTATAAATATTTAAATTGGATGTTTTATTTTCTTATGTTAATGGTATTAATAAAAACTTTTGAACTTGAAGTTTAATCATAGCTTCTATATGTATGTGAAATTCCAAATACAACCAAAACATACATCTGTCAAAAAGATGTTCCAAATGGTCAATGAGTCGGAGGGCCATCTGTAGAGCTACCTGTCATCGACCTCTTGGCGTATTATTATCTTTATTTTGTTTGTTTTTTGGCCATAATTTCATTTTTTTTGTAAAAGAATTTAAAAACTAAAATTCTGATGCGGGCCCTAGTGTGGATGATGGACACTTGTATTTCTAGAGGCTCATGATCGTGTGAATAAAAGAGTTTCACGGAAATGTTCATAACTTTGGCTACCAGGCTTCGTTTTGGGCGACGACCAGTCAAATCAAAGCTTGGAACAAGAAGCACGTCATGATAAGCTCGTGAAGGGGACTTATCAATTTTTGAGTCTGGAAATGAGTTATGAACAATATTATTATTTTTCCATAATTTTTGGGTTTTGTTTTTGGGTTTGTATTTGGCTCATGGATCTTTAGGGTTCCATTTTAATTTATGCTTCTTATTTTACCGTTACCAATTTAATTTGGGTGGTCATTCATCAGTTTTAAGGACTTTCAATTTTCTCCTAAAATTTTGTGTGTGTTGAAGCATTTTGAAACCCATCACACGATATTTGTAGAATTACGTGATTTGGGGGGTATTGTCGTGAGTATTCTATATGAATCAACATGTTCAATCTTGTCTACCTTAATTTGCTAGTTTTTGTACGTTGCATCAAATTCTGAAAACTTAATTCTGTCATAATTTTTTTAAATAATACATATATTTTTATTTTATATTTTTACAAAAACCAAAAAATAAATTCCTCATAAATATTCATTATATTAATAAGTTTATAAAAATTATATAAGTTTTTAAGTATTTTATTTTAATTTCTATCAAAATACTAGTTTTTTAAAAATATAATGGAACTTTTTTTTCTCCAATTATAAAAACAAATAAAGAAAGTTTTGCATCTTACTATTTTAGTGAGTTTATAAAAGGAAATATCAAGAATACTATTGTTAAGGTTATTTACATTTTTATTTTGTTAAAAGGAATTCAAATTTTTATAAATTTTAAGAAATGAATTTTTTTTGTTTTTAATATGTAACACCCGATTCAAGGTATTTTTCATTTTCGACCCTTGGTGTGTAATTAGTTTGCAATTTTGGTCATTAGGGGCAATATTGCAATGTTTAGGAGGATGGTGTGTACACTGGGCGTTCCTCCTAAACGTTGGGCGTACGTAATCAGGGGACATACCCTAATTTTAGGGTTTGGACCCTATTTAAGTAAACTTATGTCCTAAGGTTCTCTCATTTCCCAGCCTCCATTGCCCTTTTGAGCCTCATTTCGAAACTCTAACTCATCTAGAGAGATTTGACCCCCTTTGTGTGTGTTTTAGTGGGTGTTTGGTGAAGATTGAAGAAGAAGAAACTTGGAGAAGGAGCTTTGATCAAGAAGGAGCTTGTAGATCCAGATTCCACTCTCATTACGAGCTTCATTGAGGTATAAAGCTTGGACCTTGCTCATTTTTTGCTTAGATATAGTTATTATGGATTTTTGATCACTTTTGGTCCCATGAATGAGATCTAGTGGAATTTTACCACTCCAGAAATTATGAGTTGCTTCTCTTGATGTTTATGAGACCCCTAGTCCATAAAGTTAGCATCTTGATGGTTGAGGATCAAAAATGCATGAGTTTATGTCCACTTGGTGAAAGTAGGATGCTAAATCTAGGGTTTGAGTTTATTTCAGCCATGCAAAGGCATCAAATTAATGACTTTATGAGTTAAGACGTTCCCGAAGGTCTGGATCTGAAATTTGGACGCTTGGTCTTAAGCATTAAGTGCTTAATGGCAAAATAGCTTAATAGAGGGCGTACGTCGGGTGTACGCAAGCATACCCAAGCGTACGCATCCGAGTCCCCGATCAGGCGTAGCCACCCAGTACGCCGGATGTACTTCTGGAATGCTTAGCGTACTCGGCCTAGTCATGGGCTTTTGTGGTTGGGCTACAAGTCTTTTTGATTATAGGCCATTGTTATGGATTGGGCCTTCTTAGATTTGGGCCCATATTGGGCTTTGAGTGTCCTTTAGGAATTGGGCCATTATTGGGCTTTTGTGCCATTAAGTGTGGGCCTCGGCTTTTGGGCCAATTGAGGGAAGGTTAAAATGGTATTTTACCATGGGGGTCGAGATTAGTTGATTAAAGTCCCGATTATGGTTTATGACCTAATTATTAATTAGGGTTTTATTTGATTGGTTAGTGCGGGGATTCTCCGGTTCAGCAGCCCGAGCATCTATTTGACTGACAGCAGTCTGAGGTGAGTTTGCTCAGTATACTATATGACACTAGGGATTATATGTGTGCTTGTAGTATTTGTAACTCCTGTTGTATATGTGTATGTCTGTATGCATGTTTGCTATAGACCCGGGGGTGAAATAGACCTGGTACAGCCTTGTGTTGACATATGAGTTGAAATAGACTCGGGGGTGAAATAGACCCAGTATGGCCTTGGGCTGACATATGAGTTGAAATAGACTTGGGATGATCGCATCACATACACCATGACTTTTCACTTATTTGAATCTGATGTATTTTGGATGATTATAGGTACATTATGATTTCCCTATGGTTTTGATAAACACGTTCGGTCCCTATGGTTTAGGGTAATTTGCGCGTTTGGTCCTTAATTTATTTTTTTAACTCAGAAGGTCCCTATTGTTTGTTTTTGTTACACGCTTGGTCCCTGTCTTATCTAAAAATACTATTTTGCCATTGATTTTTTAATTTATTTAATAAACACACCCCCAACCTCACCCCCATCATCTTACATTACCTACCCCACCATTTTTCCATATTTAAATAATAGTCTTTTTAGGTAAGACAGGGACCAATCGCGTAATAAAAACTAACAGTTGGGACATTCCGAGTTAAAAAAAAATAAGTTAGCGACCAAGGGCACAAATTATCCCAAATCATAGGGACCATTCGTGTAGTTTACTCTTTAATATAAAAACAAAATTTCTGGTTTTGAGCTTTGGGACGTTACATAATTTTTTTCTAAAAGTTTGTTATATATCATAGATTATGATTTTTTTCAAAAATATATTCATTTTGATACCAAACTTAAATTTTAAGAAATGTTAATTTTTATTAATTTGTAATTTTTATGAAAACTAACTATACATTTTTTGAAAAGACTTTATATTTTAAACCATATAAAATAATTTGACTTCTTTTATAAAATAATATATAGATGTAGCGAGCTATAATGATGATTCTCTTCTTGAGTGACCTAATCTCAAATTGAGAACATAAATACACAAACCAATATTATATATACTAGTGGTGTACCCGCGCAAAGCTGCGGCGGCGAATAATAGTTCTAAATAGTTTCGTTTCGGCGATTAGTTTCACCGTGGCGAACGACGAAGAATTTTCTTGTTGTTTACAGTTATTTTCGATGATCAAATTTTAGAAATTTTAAATTTAAAATATTAACTTAAGGAATAATATAAAAGTAAAGTTTTAGGTTAATATGATTTTACAAAAGAAATTATATGTAAAAATGAGAAAAGGTAAAATATGTCTTTAATAATAGAATAATTTTATAGCAAACAATGAATTTTGTAGTGAGTATTGCAAAACCAATGGTGGTTTTGTCATAAGGGAGGGTTCTAGTCCCGTCTTGAACGTAGGTGGATTTAGGTGTTAGTTTAGGAGTAGATTATATATTATATTTGCCGGTTAAAAAAAAAGGTTTTGTCATAAGGAAAAATATTTTTACAATATGTGGCAAATATTATTAAAGTGGATATATTTGTATTTCTTACGAGTCAGTTTAAACGTATATTTTTATATGAATCTTTTTGTATGATATGATAAAAGATGATTGATTCAACTCAAAATCATTATCTTGGTTTTATATTTGAAAAATGATATATAGCAAATTATTTTAATATGTCATGAGTTTTTTTGATACAAAATAATTTAAATTTGTTATTCAAGTATTGTCGATATAAATTTGTTACTAAATAATTTGGAGAATTTGGGATTTTAAATATCTTTAAAACTTTGAAGATCAGATTTTGAAAAGAAAATATTTCACCACGCTTCTATAATACTTGATAACACTAAAATCATAATCATTCAAACAAATTATCCAAATCATTTCTTAAGTTTTAACAATATCTCTAGCGAGTCACAAACGACATCATGCGTCTAACTTTTCTTTCAAGATTTAGACAAGAGAGAAGTGATAATAAAGACTTTGACATATTTCTTTGAATTTTAGTAGCTTCTTTATTTATACTAATTTAAGTTGCAGAAACTTGTAAATAAGTAATTTACATAAATGGTCCCTTAGGTATGTTAAAATGTATGATTTTTGACTGATTTTTTCTTTTTTGCATAGAAACATATGGACTAAATTTAAAACTTTTTGCATACAACAAGATAGTTTCGGTGATTTAATCTTTTTTAACGCAAAGTTATGCATAATCACTCATCTAATAAATTTATAGAAAAAACCCTTTAAAAATATATTGAGTCAGTTAACAATCTTGAGTTACCAAAGTAACAAATGTTAACTGATGAGATAGAAAGTTATGTTTTGGTTAACAATAAAATAACAAACATCTTCCTTCGATAAATAAAGCCATAAAGAATGGCTTGAACATCTTTGTTATAGCAATGCAATTGTGTAGCTTTTCAAAATGGTAAAGAATAAATTCCCAATAAATTAAACTCTCAACCTTAAAATCTTTATAAAAAAAATATACTAATAAACTTGCAAATGAATTGCACCCAATCGATCAATTACAAAAAACTTCCTTGAGAGAACATTAAAAACATTTGATCAAAAACAAAAAAACTCCCTACCAATTAGAACAATTAATATATAACTAAATTTTGCTACCATTCTTTGCAGTTTAACCATTCCTTTTCCTCTGACCACTCACATTTATTGGTTAATTGGCTTTCTTCTTATCCACTTTAAATCATGAAACAAACTCTTTTAGTTCAGACTAAAAACAAACATATAGAAACAAAATCATAGATCAACTTAATCTTCATATATAAAATTACACTAAGATTTAAGATATCAACAAAAAAAGTCAAGATAGATTCGAGATGAAGAACCATATACCTGAAACTATCAAGGAAGAAAAATTTCTTTAAGTTTTTTTTAATTCAAAAATCAGAAGCAGAGAGGAAGAACTCAGAACTCAAAAACATATAACGGTAAACTTGAATAAATCAATACCCCCAAAACTTTAAGATACACACTCGCTAAGAAAAAAAAAGGAAAGTATATACATTTGTTGTTGTTTCTTGAACCATTAACTTGTTTATACACAGGAATAGAGAAATTAGTATTAAAATATCCAAACACATGTCAATAACATTGAAGAAAAAAGAAGATTACTGACAAAAACTGACCTCTAGTGATGGACTTCCATAAGGCTTCGTCTGTTGGGTCCTTTATTTCATGTTCCTGCCATTCTACAACCTATAAACACACATAAATTTAGGCCCTTTATTAGAGAGACAAAAAGGGAATGAGAGAAAGAGATGGAGTAGTTTTTAGCGAGAGACAAAGAGGGTGAAAGAGAGAAAGACGGTGGTGCAACTAAAGATTTGAGAACGACACCGAGCAAAAGAGTCAGATAAATTTTCACTCAGAAAGCTATTGTTCAACAAAAGAGATATCTATAAGGAAGCATAAATAAGTATCATACAAAATGACTGAACTGGAGAAATATGGAAAATAAGATATATGAGAAATCAAAAGCGAGATAAATTGGAAGATGCTTACCAGTTTAGGATCTTGTTCATTTGATGATGTAACAAAAAAAAACGGGTTTATGAGAGATACTCTACAAACCAGTGGTGAAAGTGTTGGCGGCATCATTGATTTTCGAAGGTAGTGTCTAACGAAGGAGATGGTGACGCAATAGATCGATAAAGGTGGGGAAGGCGGAAAACGATGGTGACGGAGGCATATGGTTGTTCGTGGTATCTAGGTCTAGGTTTTAAGATATAAAGTTGGATGAGAACGGATTTAGGATTAAGTGGTTATGCTGGGTGGCGATGGTGGTAATGGTGGAAGAAGCTGTGTATAGGAGTTTAGGGTTTTCCACGTAAGGAGTTACAAAGCAGATGTGTGTGTATATATTTAGCTTAACAAGATTGTACATGGTCTTATAATAATTGTACCTCTTAATTTTCAAGAAACATCTAACATGTTTTATATAATAGTAAAGATTATTAATTGTTGGTTGGTGAACACGAATCTTTTAGGATTTAAATTTCTTCCACAAATTTTCTGGGTTTTAAACATTTGCCACAACGACCGCCTTACAATATCGTTATCTTCTATTGTTCTCTTGCGGTTGCCGCCATCACCGCCATCCTTTCCACCAATGATATTTATTGCGCTTTGTTTATTTCTTTTCCTCTTTCGTACCTCTTTCTTTTTATCTCAATTTGCTCCCAATTTCATCAGGAAGCCTTCCATGTCTGTAACCCCCTTCCAGTCGTTTCTTTTTCTTTCTTGCAAAATATTCCACCGACTATTTCCTTTTCTTTCTTCCAAACGAGAAAGATGATGAAGAGAGCAGATGTGTCGCTGCTGCTGGTGGTCAGTGACGGCGTCACCAGAGTGCAGGAATGGCGACAAATTCCAACACCGATTGAACCATCTATTTTCCCGATTTCGGCATCCGACTTCTTCCGTAGATATAGGTGCCGTTTTCGGATAATAAGCTTCAACTGATTTGGTTTATTTTCTTTCTCTATCACTTTTTGTTCCTCTTATATGTTTCTGTGTGACAGATTTCGCTTAATCCATGGATGCTCTAATTGAGTAATTCTCCAACTCGCAAATGGAGTTTAGTCAAACATACCTCAAGTGCTTCCATCATTTTCTGTCCCTAAAGAGTTTAGTCATTTCAAGTGCTTCCAGCATTTTCTGTCCCTAAAGAGTTTAGTCATTTCAAGGCCTTAATCCCAACTGCTATGCTCATTACTGTTGTCGCTATACTGGTAATATTATTTTTCTCTAAAGTTACCTGTGATAATTAACTGTTTTTTTTCAAACATGCAAATGATTAGATGTCTTTAATTTAGGAATCTGTGGGGATTGATAAAGCTTTCGCAGTAAGGAATGGATATGAACCTGACTCTAATCAAGAGGTGTGTTTCACAAATGAAAATCTAATTCGGAATACTAATGGTTATATTATTATTAATTATTAATTATATATAAATATTATATTTCTTTTTAACAGTTATTTGGCCAAAACTAGCTGACCCTGCTTTGATATTGCAGCATCATTCTCCAAGAAAATTATTCAGTTATACCCCTAACTAATTAAGGTTGACATTTGAAAGAAAGTTTGATAAAGTACTTCAACTGCTCGATGAAATGCTTCAACCAGGTATCTGAATTTTCTTTCCAGTTTGCTATTAGCTCGTGCTTTGATGATTTTATTGTTACACTTGATCTTCATTTATGTAACATATATAGTTTTTGTTCACACAACACATTATGTCTCAATGGAAACCTTCATTAACACAACATTTATTACTTGAATTAGCAAACCTTATCAATTCCAAATAATTTTATGAATTAGTACTTATAATGAACTGTTAACTGTGTTGTTGGTTCATGGTCTTTATAGTGAACAAATTTCCAAGTAATTAAGGGTCTGTTTTCACTGTTAAGATCTCATATTTTTCCATTTTATCCCCTTTACTTAGCATGGTGAATAGATGATATTATTAGTTGAGATAAGATTCAACTTTAGAATTTTGGATACTATCACCAATATCAAGTATTTTTTGAAACATTATGGAACAAAAATGTTAAAAACAGTTATACTTAGGGACTAAAAATATAATATACTTGAATTTTTTTAAGAGGCTTTTGAATTGTCTTTGTGAAGTTGACTGTTTGACTTTTTTGATACAGGGTCAACACGTGTGTTCGTATTATAGTCTTTATGGGATTTACAAATACGGGCCGGGTTGTAAATATGATCAGCCTGTGATGGTATATTCGTATAATTACACCATGGGGAATGATGACATCATCAGTTCTCCCATATGCAACAGGTAATGGAAAGTTATCTACAAATGATTCTTCTCAATATCATTCCGTTTAATGTTGGATTATTGTTTTCTTATTTGTTTTTTGTTCAAAAAGTGGAAGTAAGCATAAAAAAGTCCTATTTTTTGACATACATTAATCTTGCTTCTTGATTTTGTGATGTTTTTAAAGACACCCATATTAAGTAATTTGAAAAAAAAATCGATAAATGGTGTCATTAGAAAAAGAATGGTTTTGTTTAATTTGTATTATTAGCTTCGAAAACTAGGAAAACCGTTGTTTTCACATTGTTATTTAGATTAATAGTTCAACAATTTTCATGTTTTGAAAACTCGATTTCTAATCCTAATATTCAAATTTTGTATTTTTTTTGGTACCTTGAACAGCAAAAAAAGGTAACCTGATTAAAAGGAAGACAAATAACCTTTGTTAAGAGTGTATGTGTTACAAAAAAAAGAGCAAGAATTGAACTTACTTTTTTTGGCTTACCCAATATTCTTTTTCCCAAACCTGGGAATAGTCGCTCATGTATTGGGTTGGGGTACAGGTCCTGAAAAGTCAAAAATTTATCTAATGTAAAACAAAAGTCTAACCGACTCACGATATCTATTTGGTTTCATTCTTAATCATGTGGGAATGCAATGGCCACCTACTATCATAAGATCAATCAATAGATTTTGTATTTCACTTAATTTTATCTAAAGAATATCAATATTTACTCTTTCATCCATTTACACAAATTCAAAGGCTTTCAACACAATGTACTTTCTGCAAATATCACTTATATGACAAGTTTTAATAAAAGTTTATGGAAGAGCTTGTATTCAATAATATGTATTAGATTAAAAGTTTAATTTAATGATATCTAAACTTATTCATTTTAATGTTGATATTTTAGGTGAAATTTGGCGAAAGCTTCAGGGTTGTGTTCTAGTGCAGCAGCCCAATTCTGATCAATACCTTTCTTTAATAGAAGTCAAACTGAGTTTATAACCAATTACCAAATATCTAATTAATGTTCTCATGTGAGAAAAATTGATAAATAACTCACACACATGATGGATTCCAACTTCAATTTTCTTTTGTGCCTCCACATTAAAAGGATATGCCTAAGAATGAAAACAGTAACATAACATCAGATTAAGGGAGTGTCTCTCTGATTTGGACCATTTTACCCCTGCATGTGGGCAGGTCATGTTGTCCCTAGGTGTTTGCTTTGGCTATCATACAATGCATAAGTAATTCTAACCAATTACATACCAATGGTTTATTTAATAGATATTGATTTAATGAAATTTATAATTAATTTATATTAATTATATACAAATAAATAATATTCTATTATAATTTTATAATACATAATATTTAGAACTATCGTAATAACAATATATATAATAATACTAAATAATAGTAGTATTTGTTAAAAGTATTTGACAATTCATATAAGTTATGATCTTTTTTGGGGTCCTTTGGATCACCCGAAACAAGAAGCAAAAAAATATGTTTATTTTATTGTATATGTGTTTTTATTTTATGATTTATATTTTATGGAAGTGTGTTTTGTGTGTTTGTGGTTGTGATGCAGGGCTGATTTTCGTCAACTTGCAAATCAAGGGAGTTGGGCTAAGAACACTCCTGGAAAAGGAGCCACTATGAGACCACAGAAGTCTGGGAGTGGAAGAGTTGTTGAAGCTTCTCTTTCATCATCTCCTTCATTGAAAGGGAAAAGAGATGTGATGGCTAAACATTCAGGTAAACTTCCTTCACTTAAAGGAATAACAATTAGCTTTGTATATGTAATCCTCCTTACAATTCTTCTTTCTATTGCATTAATTCTTTACTTGTGTTTTTGCAGAGGCCATGGACTTCAGAGATTTGTGCAAAAATGAATGTGTCATGCTTCTTGGATCCAAAGGCCTCCTGTATGTTGAATATGTCTTTATTAATATAATATTATGTTCTACTACTGATACAACTTGAAACAAGAGAAAATAAACTAACACAACGCCAAAGGCGCGCATGATTCACCTCTAGTTTATTATTAACATGCATAGCTTGAATTAAATATTATCTAAAGGTTGCTTTTAAAAAAACTTTTAACTTAGAAGTGTTGATATCGATTAAAGTACACTTGACAATGAGTTCTAATTTTCATATTAATTTTAAGAAAAAAAAGCTTGAATTGAAGAAAACATTTTATTCAGTAGTATGAGTTTAAAACATTTAAAAAAACTCCTAATCCAAAAGCTAATTCAAATAAATGTGTTATAAGTTCCAACTAGTAGCTATTTTTGCAAACTAGGGATGAGAATTTGGCCATGAATCCCAAACCGAATCGAAACCCGAACTGAATCAAACCAAATTAGGCTCGAATAAGCAATTCGTTTTGGTTTTTGGGTTATTCGGTCTGGCTGACCAAAATAAGAGTTTATTCGGTTTCAAATACCCGACTCAGAATTGAAAAGTCATTTAATTTTAATCTTGGTTACTTTCCCTCGTTAATCTCTAGTAACCCTTATCTAATCGAAGTCGAAATCGAATTCGTGCCCTGCATTCCTCGTCCCCTTCTTTGATCGACATAAATCGAAATCATGTTCACAACAGAAAAAAACCCTACGCTCATCCTCGTCGTTTCAAAATCGACCAATCTTCTCAATTATTGCCAAACTTGAAATCACATCTGTCGGTTAGATCTACCGTTCAAGTTTGATTTTCTTCAACACGCGTTTGAGAAGTTGATAAAATTGAAAAATATACAAAAAGATCCCCTGCTCAACTCGGTAGTCAGTTTGAAGGCTAAGGCCTTAATACGAGGTCTTCAAAAAAGATTTGAGAATTTTTTTTTCTACAAATCAAAATTTGACAATACCGACTCTTCTCAAAGTAAAAAACATGGTCATGCAGATGTAGTTGTGATTGATGACGAGAATGACTTCATAGGTGATTTAATAGTACAAACGGATTACCCATCGGTATCAATGGAAACGGAGTTGACATGATACCTAAACGATTAGTCAGTTAAATACTATAAAGATTTTGATATTCTACTTTGGTGGAAACAAAATGCATCTCGTTACCTTATTGTATCTCGTATGACGAAAGGTATAACTTTATTATTTGTATACTTTTTTATAATTATATTTGAACACATTCTATGATTATGTTGATAGATATTTTGGGACTGCAAATCTCTATCGTGGCATCAGAGACGACTTTTAATACAAGCGGGCGAATATTAGATCCATACCAAACAAATTTGTTCGCAAATATAGTAGAGGATTTGGTTTGCACCCAAGATTGGGTATGGAAATCAAGAAATCCAATTACGGACAACATTGATGAAATTTTGAAAGATGATGAGGTCGCGAAAGCTTTAGAAGGTGCGATAAACAATGGAGGCGGAAAAGAAAAACAACCAATCAATATTCCCGAATACTTAGTTCGTGTTTAACAAATGTTATATTGTATATGGTTAAAAACTTAATATTCATATTTTAGTTTGCGTGTTGAATGTTGAATGTTTAACTTATATACTTATATATGGATTTTTAGGTGTTTTGGGTGTTTAATGTTTAGTGTTTAGTATGTTGCTTCATAATTATATCTAAAGATTTTGATGTTTGGATTTTACATTCTTATGTCTCAAGAAGAGTTAATTTGTGTTTACATTCTTACTACATAAATTATAACCTTTTTTTGCACCTTTGAAACAGTTATGTATACTTTGCATTATTTTTAATTAACAAATTTGTTTCTTTAAAAGATTTATTCGGGTTATAGAATCCTAATACAGTTTATTCGGTTCTTTTCGGTTATATTATGTCCTTAATCATCTTCTACATGTTATTCGGGTAATAACCACATGAACCAATTAATAGCCGAACCGAACCGAACCGAACCGAAGGCGTACTAGTTAATCGATCCGGTTTTCGATTCATGCAATCACCCTTATTCAACTTTTGGGTTATTCGGGTTCGGGTCAGTCCGGTTTCTGCCCGAATAACTGTTGGATTAGGTGTCTAAGTCCATAACTAAATCTGGTATGTACTTGAATTGATAGTAGCACAATCCTTTTTGGTTGTCCTCAAACCTAGCAATTGGACATGATGATTTTAGAGAGAAAGAGAGATTAATTTATTATGTGAATAATAAATTAAATAAATGGTTTATTAATATGTTATGAAAATAATATATTAATTAGAAATCATATTATCTAATTAATAATTAATCAGAAATTAATTGGAATTAATTTTGGGATTAATTGGATTAATTAAAAGTACAGAGACTATTTTGTTATTTATTAATAACTGAGAAAGGAAAGCTCTAGAACCTTTTAAAGGAGGTGGACAAAAATATCTAGGGAAACCCTAGGAGATTTCATCCAAGGCCCCCTTGGACAAGGGGTTTGGGCTGCTTGGTCACCAAGCAAAGGATCTAGGGCATATCCCTTTAAAACCTAGCTTTGGCACCATGTTTCCTCAACTATATACGGAGTTCCCTAGCCTTATTTTCGTCCCATGCTTCCCTCCACAAACCTTGGACGGAATTTCCCTCCTCTCTCCTAATTCATTCTCTTGCTAGTTTGGGTGTGATTCCATTAGAGGCACGACACTTGTGGTGCTTGCTTCCAAGAGATCTTCAAGAGGAATCCTAGTTGTTTGCTATAGCAACTAAAAAGTATGTAATCCTAAAACCTTCTAATGTTAATTTCGAAAATTGCCTAGGGTTTGCAGGTTTCTTTTTGATGTTCTTAGTTATAGGTTCAATAGAGAAAATATAGATCCTATTTAGGTTGCATGAAAACTTAAGGGTTTTAATTTTATTTGTTTACCTAAATCTCATCAGTTGTATCAGAGCGTTTGGTTTGTTTTATGTTGAATAGCTATAATAGAAGAATAGACCAATTAGGGTTTATTGAAAATTAAACCCTAGGAGGCCATATTTTCGACAAAGGGTTAGGGTTTTGGAAACCCTAACCTCCACCCCTTGGATTTCAAATTTAAGGGCTAGGGTTTGGAAACCCTAGCCTTCCTCCCCAATTAATTTTGAAAATGGTAGGCTTGTAGGGTTTCCATATTTGATAATTGTTAGCTTAATTTGATTAAAAAGGATAATTATAAAATTGGAATCCTTTATCCTAATTTTCAAAAATTAGAGGGTAAGGATTAGGATTAAAATTTTTGATTAATTTAATTAGATAATCCTTAATGAATTTAATTGTTAATAATTAAATCATTATTAATTTATTTCAAATTTAATTAATTGAATATTAATTTTGAAATTTAAAATATAAACCCTAGTATTTTGAAAAGTTTAAAATACACATTATATTATATGTTAAACTAAAAGCTTAATTATTACTATATGTATAAAAATAAGTCATTAATTGAATATTAATTTTGAAATTTAAAATATAAACCCTAGTATTTTGAAAAGTTTAAAATACACATTATATTATATGTAAAATTAAAAGCTTAATTATTACTATATGTATAAAAGTAAGTCAGTCAAATCGCTAGTATGCCTCATTCACGAAGTTGGTCTATAAGGGGGTATAAGAAAACTGCCTATAAAATGGTAGTTGAATGGGTGTCCACTCTCACCCACTACTTCCTTGATTAGTGGAGGGTCGTTAGTCGAACGGATTTGATAGGACAAAATTAATTCTCATTAAAAGTATAATGATATTAAAAGGAACTAACCCTTTTTATTAAAAATCCCCATGTTAGTTACTTTAGAAAATATGAATTTGTATGCTAACCCATGAAAATGCACATTACACTTTATAAGTCGTTAGTGGAGCATGTGTGGTTAACCAAGACACTAGTAGGGACTAATAAAGAGTTGTGATGGGTATATCATAAATTATCATTGTTGATGGAGTGTGTGTGGTTTACCAACACATCAATTGAGATGATAAACGACATTAAGGTTACCAAGAACATTTGTATGGTTATTTACACCTTGTTTGTGATCCTCGACATCACAGTCACAAATAGAAGAGCATAATCTGATATTAAAAATGACATTGAATAGTTTCAATGAATCTCAAAAGATCTAGGAATTTCACTTAACTTAATTTCTTTCAAATTTCGTTTTCTTTTGGTGGAATTGCTAAATCGTTATTTACCTACCTTTATAAAATTTACAATTAGATTACGACATCCCTTTTCTAAGTTGTGAATTATATAGTTGGATCCTAGCCTTAATATTTTATTTTGGGTTATTATATTAAGGATTATTCTTATCTAACTAAAATTACCTTCCTTTTACAAATGTCCACTCTAACTGATGCTTCTGGTTCCACTTCCTCCAACCACCATAACTTTTCCTTTCTTTCCATCTACTCCAAAGTCATATTGGATGGTTCCAATTACAATGATTGGATGCGACCTATCAAAATGGCCCTTCGATTTGATAAAAAAAGAATATGTTCTTGAAAAAGAACTCAATGAGATTGACGAAGAGAAGGTCACTCCCGAAGAATTAGCTTCCTACAAGAAGCACTACAATGATGCAACAAAAGTTGCTTGCATCATGGTAGCCACCATGACCTTAGAGATGCAAAGGTTTTATAAGGTATACTGACCCTATGAGATGAACAAGGACCTTGTCGAAAAGTACCATAAGCAAGCATATCAAGAAAAGTACGAAGTGGTCAAGTCCTTCATGGCATGAAAGATGAAGGATGGAGAATCTGTCTGTGGCCACTTAGAAAGGATGCAATTACATGGATCGCCTTGTTAGGTTGAATGTGCATTTTGATGAGGAGTTGGCTATTGACATAGTCCTAAACTCTTTACCTAGTTGTTATGATCAGTTCATTTTGACCTATTATTTGAGCAATAGTGAGATCACCCTAGCTCAATTGCACAATTTCCTGTAGACAGCCGAAGCAAGAATGAAGGGAAAAAGTGTTGCCTCCACTCCTACTAGTGCTTTTGTTGTAGCCATTCGACAAGCAAAGGGTAAAAAGAGGAAAGGTCCTCCCAAACAAAATTGGAAAGGAAAGTCTCATGCAGGGTCATCCAGTAATGGCCCCAAAGGAAAGTCTAGTTCTGATCACCTACCCTCTTCTGATCCCAAAGAGGCTATCTGCTTTTATTGCAACGACAAGGGGCATTGGAAACGAAGCTGCCCGAAGTATCTTCTAGATATCAAAGATGGAAAAAGTGAAGCCAACTTCTGCAGGTATATACACTATTTCATATGATAATTCATCATCTTCTCATTCTTGGGTCCTTGATACAAGATGTGGATTTCACAGTAGAATGAACCTGATCATGGGAAATAGGTGGAGCACGGTAGAATGAACATGATCATGGGAAATAGGTGATCTTCACCTGTCACCAAGATTGGAGTTTATAGTCTAGTGCTTAGTAATGGTGTTAGTTTAGATTTGATAAATTGTTGCTACTCATCAGAAATGACAAGAAATATTATCTCTTTTCATGAACTGTTCAGACAATGGTTTAGATACTCATTTAACGATTTGAATGGCTCTATTTCTGCTTATAAAAATGGTGTTTTTTATTTTGAAGCTTTACCTTGTGATGGTGTGTATGAAAATGTGATGTGTGTAGACAATTTAGGCCATAATGTATTTCAAATTGATTTGTCTAATGGTATTGACAAAGCATGCTTGTGGTATTGTCGTCTTGGACACATTAACAAGAAACGCATATCCCAACTCCAAAAGGATGGAGTGTTGGAATCATTTGACCTAAGCTCGGATGATGCATGCGAATCTTGTCTTTTGGGTAAGATGATAAAATCTCCTTTTCACTCGATCTTGTGAAAGAGGTGAATGTTTGTTGGATCTCATACACACAAATGTGTGTGGGTCCTTCAGATCCACCATAAGGGATTCAAATCGATTTTATGTAACATTTACAAATGATTATAGTAGATATGGTTATATTTATTTAATCAAACATAAATCGAAAATCTTTGAAAAGTTCAAAGAGTTTGAACATGAAGTCGAGAATCAATTGGGTAGAAAGATAAATATGCTCTGATTAGATAGAGGCGAAGAGTATCTTCGTATCGAGTTCCACGACGACCTCAAGGAATGTGGAATAGTTTCAAAATTGACCCCTCATTGGACACCACAACTTAATAGTGTGGATGAGAGGCGCAATCGAACCTTTTTGGACATGGTTCATTCCATGATGAGTCGAGCATCTCTTCCAATTTCATTCTGGGGGTATGCCTTAGAGACTACCGACCATATTCTTAATCTTGTCCCAACTAAAAAGGTTGCCAAAACACCTCACAAGATGTGGACTTGTGGACAGGGAAAGTTCCCTCGTTCGCACATATCAAGGTTTGGGGTTAGACGAGAGACTCACGAAAAGCTTGAACCTCGAAGTGGGAGATGTGTTTTCATCGGCTACCCATAGAAGTCCTTTGGATATTTGTTCTACAGACCTAGTGAGAACGTGGTCTTTGTAGCATGAATAGGAGTCTTTCGCGAGAGAGATCACATGCAAAGCGAATAATGGGAGTACCATTGACCTTGAAGAGATTCAAGAGTCAAACGATGAAGGAACCTTTGAAGACGTTAGGGTTCAACCAGAGGAAGATATTCCAGTTGAACCAGTTGACAATTCATTACCTCTTCATCACTCTAGTAAAGTTAGCATGCCACATGAATTCTATGGTTTCCATATAACTAAAGATGGTGATACATTTATCAGTGATAGTACACTGGTAAATTTGGATGATCCTGCTAACTATAAGGAAACAATGACAGGCCTTGTGGCATCCAAATGGAAAGAGGCAATGGACAACGAGATCAAGTCCATGTATGACAACTAAGTTTGGAATTTAGTTGATCAACAACTTGGTCGGAAGACAGTTGGTCGCAAATGGATCTTCAAGAAGAAGACCGACATGGATGGTAATGTGCACACATTCAAAGCACGACTGGTGAAAAGAGATTTACTAAAACCCCAGGGATTGACTATGATGAGACCTTATCACGAGTGTCTAAGATAAAATCCATTAGGATAATGCTGGACATAGCTGCCTTTCATGACTATGAAATTTGGCAAATGGATATGAAAACTGCTTTCCTTAATAGGATGTTGGCTGAGGATGTCTACATCAGTCAGCCAGAGGGTTTTGTTGATGAAAAGTTTCCTAATAGAGTGTGTAAGATTGAGAAATCAATCTATGGATTTAAACAAGCATCTCACAGATGGAATCTGTGTTTCGATGAGAAAGTCAAAGAATTTGGTTTCTAGCGAAGATGAGTCATGTGTATATGTCAAAGCTAGTGGGAGTATAGTTACCTTCCTAGTATTGTATGTTGATGTCATACTTCTTATAGGAAATGGCATTCCAACTTTGCAAGAGGTTAAGTCTTGGCTTGGAAAGTGTTCCGCTATGAAGGACCTAGGTGAGGCCGCCTATATTATGGGGATAAGGATTCTAAGAGACATGAGTAAAAGACTAATAGGACTTAGTCAAAGTACATACATGGAAAAGGTGCTAAAACGTTTTAGTATTGAAAATTCCAAGAAAGGAGAACTGCCCATCTAGAGTAATACCAAACTGAGTAAGACTCAGAGTCTGAGTACTGATGCAGAGATAGCAGAAATGAGTCAAATTCCATATGCTTCCACCGTTGGATCGATCATATATGCTATGACATGTACTCGCCCTGACGTGTCCTCTGCTTTGAGCATGGTCAATCGTTATCAGGAAATTCCAGGTAAAGCTCATTGGATAGCAATTAAAAATATTCTCAAGTATCTGAGAAGGACTAAGGACTGGGTCCTAGTACTTGGTGGCAATGATACATTGAGAGTAACTTGGTATAGCGATGCCAGCTTTCAAACAAATAGAGACAACTTTCGTTCTCAATCTGGATGGGTGTTTACCTTAAATGGAGGAGCAGTTACTTGGAAAAGTTCCACGTAAGAGACAATGGGTGATTCTACATGTGAATCAGAGTAGATAGCGGCAAGCGAAGTATCAAAGGAAGCAATTTGGTTGTAGAACTTCATCGGAGATCTTGGAGTTGTCCCAACCATTAAAGAGTCGATGGAACTTGTATGTCACACCCCCGAACCAGACGACGGAAACGTCCGAGGGCTCGCATGACTTAAATTGAAATATCATCACAATGAATATACATGAAACATAACATAAACATCACCATGCATTAATACATTACAACTGACCTTGTTCACATCAAGTACATTGTCTAAATATTACATATCCATA
Organism: Lactuca virosa; assembly: GCF_052849685.1. Classification (NCBI taxonomy): domain Eukaryota; kingdom Viridiplantae; phylum Streptophyta; class Magnoliopsida; order Asterales; family Asteraceae; genus Lactuca; species Lactuca virosa. The sequence continues at coordinate 65,576,662 of NC_136428.1, read as the reverse complement.
GCATAAATTGTTTGAGAGTTTTCAAAGCATAACATCCTAACACACTTGGTATTGTTCTTTAGCTTATCTGTTACCTGAGAATACAAGTTATTTTGAAAACGTCAACATATATAATGTTGGTGAGTTCATAAGCAGGTTTGATATGAAAATGTTTTGTATAGTTTGTAAAACCCAGAAAATCCGATATTTTCTGAAACGACAATTGTTTATACAATAGGTGTGATGATCCATAAGTATATGTGTGAATGATTTCAAAACGTGTAAAAAGGGTATGTTTCTCATGATAAATTCTTGCATTATAGTTATCGAAAGTACAAGTGAATAATGTTGTTTCCCCAGAAACCCGATGTTTTCCGATAAAGTAGTATGATCGTTTTGTATTATTGTATCGTCACAACGAATGAATATGATTTCCCATGATTACTGAGATGGTATTGGATCTCTATGTGAGTCGTTATAACCATGCATGATAATGACTAGTTCGTCTGTCTTGGCATTCTAGCGAACGCCGGAATTGATCTTAAGATTTTGTCACCCTAGACTGGCCGAGTCTAACTGTAGCGAACAGCTCAGGTGTGGGGGAGTCACCCCGTATAGATCTATACACAAACTCTCGCTCTCCCTCCAAGAGACTCTGGTTATAACTACAGACTACGACCGACACTTAATAGTGTCACCCGTTATTTCCCACTAAATCCAACTGAATTTGAATAACCTTGTTTATCAACCAAAATTTATGTTTACCTGAATAACAGAGATAAGCCTAAAAGACGAAGAGAAGAGGACAACAGAGGCCCACTAATCCTGTATGATATTATAGGCTGTCGAGTATGAGACGGGCACGTTGGCCCATCATGCATATGTTTGATTTGGACCTTACTAGCAATGCCAATGGGCCACTGAGGCCCAATAACATGTAAAAGCCATTGAGGGTCCCTTAGGCATGTAATTGGGTCACAGAAGGCCCAATAAACATGTGTGAATATATCAGGCCCAATAAACATGATATTGGGCCACAAAGGCCCAATAGCACATATAGAAGGTATTTGAGCCCAACTTTTGAATCGCTTATGTTTTATCGAGTTTAATTTCGTATTGTTGGTATTCGTGGTATGTTAAATGTTTATTCGCAATAACAAAACAGTTTAACGTTTGTTTTATAACGAAGTTTTTATTATATGCATATATATTTTTAAAACTATGCGTTATAAACTTGATATTTTTAACCCCAAAAGTTATAATCGTTTATTTGGCCCAAAAACATTTAGATTAACCATTATGGCACCTTTTTCTATAAAAATGACAGTTTTAGTCCCTTTTTCCGAAAATTTACATTTTTGGTTCTTAAACCATTTTTATTGACATTTTCCACCCAAACTTTATTTGAATAGTAATTTCAGTCCAAAACTATTGCATTTGTCATTTCCAGCCTTCATTTGCAAAAAGTTACATTTTTGGCCAAATTTCCGTAAGTTTTACAATTTTGACCCCAAAATCACAAACTTTGCATTTTTAGTCCAAATTTGGTAATAAACTCATTTTTAACCCCTGAAAAAGTTTATTTACATTTTAGACCCATAGTTTGTTAAGTTTTCCAATTCAGCCCCTCAAAATCTCATTTTTTTCGCAACTTTGGGCCCAAAACCCATTAGGCTAAACACTTTTAAGCCCATTAAGCTAAAATTTATGTTTTTGACTCTTTGAAAAGTGTTATTTTCATATAAATAAGCTTTTATACAAATAAACATCTTATAACACTCATAAAACCGTCAGTTTACAATTTATACCCAATCTTTGTTATTTTTGCAAAAATGACACTTGTAAGGTTCTTTTGGTTTTGTTTTCCACTTTTTAAACTTAAGGACCCTTAGATCCATGATGTGTGATGTTTATTATGTTTTTGTTTATGATTCTTTCACCCTTTTTGCTATAAATCTTGAAATATAACAAATATTACATATTATCACAACCAAAACTAAAGAAATCACATATAGCATGCAAACACACATAGATCATCACATAATACTTGTATTCTCCCCCCCAAAACAAGTAAAAACCGAAAACAAGGGGGTATGAACTCACCTTGCTTAGTTGTTTCGGTTTTGAAGGAGGTATGAAGAAGATTTTTGGTCCTAGCAACACCTTGATGTGGATCTCGAACTTGAGGTGATTCTAGGAGTATAAATACCACAAATGTTTAAGAGAAGGGATCTAACATGAGAAAGAGTTATAAAATCCTTGGATATGTATAACTTACCAAGAAATGATGATATTCTCTTGAAAATCCTCTTGATACACAAGTAAAACCTCGATATTTTGGAGTGAGAAGGAAGAGAATGCTTGAGAGAGTTTGGAAGAAGTTTGAAGTGGTGTGTGTGTGTTCTCCTTGTGTTCTCGGCCGAAGAAGAAAAAGAGAGGGGGAAGAGAGAGGTGAAATGACTTGCATGGATGCATGTTGGTCCATGCATGGAGATATGGGGTGTAATAAGGAGGTGGCACCTCCAAAGTCAACCCTCCCCATTTACATATTTTTCTCTTTTTTTTATACTTGGGCCAAGAGAGAGAAGGAAGAGGAAAGATTTGGGCCTTAGTGTTTGAGTTCCATAATGTGAAGCCCAAATTGATAGTTTTCGGCCCATTTGGTCTTTGGAGTAGTTCACGGCCCAATCTTGCATAAAGGAATGCATTTTATGGCCCATTAGGGCTTATTGGATTGTTATGGCCCAACAAGGCCCATTAAGGATAAACTAGCCCATTTTAGGCTTATAAGGCCCAAAAAGGTTAAGTCTTATGAGAGTGGGTCCTATGAGAGCCCATTTAAGAGTTCTAAGCCCAAAATAGTCACATTGGAAGTTTATTGGCCCATTAGGCCCAATAAGGAAATCCTAGTCCATATTGGACTTAAACTGGGGTTTCTAGGGTTTCCAACCTTTTGTAGACTATTTGAGCGTTTGTATGGAGTGTTTGATGGAATTTTGTTGTCATTGAATAAGCATCATACATGCTTTCATGTTTTAGTTACAATGTTATCCTTGTTATTTGTTTACTAAGCATCAGAATTCCTAGTTGTGACATCATCCCCCCGTTAGAGGGAATTTCGTCCCGAAATTCTTTGTTGAGAGAAAAACTTGAGACATACTTGAATAAATGTTAGAACAAGTATAGTTGCGGAATAGTTTATCTCAAAGGATCTAAAAAGCTCAACAATAATAAGTTAATGAGTTAGATAGTTAGAGAGTTAGTTGCGGAAATGTAAGAAATATAAATGGCAGTTGGTGATATATCAAGAATACACTTAAGTTGATTCATAACATGGAATGCATTCAGACCAAGTTAATAAGCGAGATCAAACTTAGTGATAAAGTCACGAATGAATTGCTCCGGAGAGAGGTAGTATTCAGTTACGTTCTAGAGAACTTGAGAGTAAGAAGAGATTAAGATGCGTAAGAAGATGGAAGTAAGATATGTAAAGATAGAAGTGAAGATATATATTGAATAAGTAAGAATGAGCTCTATTTATAGAGTCTCAAGAATTACATGGGATCAGTTCTCTAAGAGTAGCCATGCAAGGCTTACTGGACAATAGAGAGTATTACAGAAAAGTAGATAAAATTATACTAAGTAAGATAAATGAGACTGCTGTTGGACAGATGACTTCGGAGCGGTTGCTGATGAGGGGTTGACTGCGGATCCTTTGGGGACTGCGGTAGCTGAAGTTCAAGAGGGTCACTTTTATGATTCAACAATTTCCCCCTAAGTGACCTCTTTAACTTCTCTTCACCTATCAAGTTTAAGGAACTTGATCAAAATCCACCAAAACTTTCTGATATTCTGCAGCCATGTGATCCTTCTTAAAATCTCAAACTTGACTTCATCAGTCGTATGCTTTGATTTTTCTACTGCGGTTCGACAGATTTCAAGTTGTTTCCTTGTGAGGCGATTCATGGAAGTCATAGGAATGAAGTATTTGATCTGATCGACCTTCCTTTTGAAAATGACTCCAAGATCAGGAAAGTTTGTTGCACCTAAGGATCTTTCTTGAAAACCTTCGGTAAGCATTGGTGCAGGATCTAGTGGTGGCAGATCGAACTTCTTGGGAATTGTTGGATAGATGTCCGCATCAATCTTTGCAAAATCGCAGACGGTTTCCTTCAAAAAATTGCTTGCCCTTTCAAGTGCTATCTTCATCTTTGGATGCTTTTCGCATTTGTTTTGGAACACCTTGGCTATCAAAAAGACTTCTTCTGGGTTCATACATGGGAAGTCAGCCTGAGTGTGGAGATAGTCCTGATTCCTTCTAGTAAGAGTGTATTGGATGAAGTCAGCTTTCATGAACTTCCGGGGCTTGTAGTTCTTGACTGCTGATGGTCTATCGTTAGACCATATTTTCTCTATGGAAGAGGCATGTTTGGCATAGAATCGATTGAGTCTCTCAAATTCCATAGGCAGTCTTTTGTGATCCGGTAGGCTGCGGTCAAGCTGCTCAAATACAGTGAAGTATTTAGCATTTGGGGAGATAGGAACATCCCAGTAGCCATCTGAAGGGGGTTCAGCATATGTAAGGTAGGGTTTGTAGTCATCGTCCAGTAATCTGCGGTGGGGATTGATCCAAGAGTTTATCAAGGATTCAACCATGACAGTGTCGAAACCGCATTCTCTCCATACGAGTTCAGCAAACTTAGCTGCTTTCCAGTCAGCTTTCTTTTGTTTTGTGACGGGAGAGTCATTGGAGCTTGCTGAAGACATTTCAGGAGCTAGATTCTTGAAGTGAGGGGGAGTCTTAGGTCGTTCAGGAGAGGGAAAGATTTTTGGTTGCGGTGGAGGAGACTGATTGCTTGGACTCTTGTGGGGAGATGGTTGCGGTGAGGCAATTTTTTCAGTTGTTATGGGGGGACTTTGATGATGAGAAGCGCTGTTGGATTGATGGACTTCTTCATTTCGATCTTCTTCATGATGGTCTTCTTCACTTCCCCCTCTTGAGGAGTTCATACATGGAGCCTCCTCAAGCCATTGCCTGAGACCATCGACCTTTGCACACACCTCCTGGAATTGGGCTTTAAGAACATCAGCCAGTTGCTGATTATTTGGGATGGTGGTGTTGAAGAGCAGGCGATGAATCTCTTTTGTGAGCTGAAGAATTTCGGGGCCGTGGAAGTTTGAAGATAAAGATCGTTGCAGTTTGTTGATGGTTGCATGAAGGACTGAGATGGTAGACTCATACGCAGTGTGAGTCTCATCGATCAGTTTTTGAGATAGAGTTGACTGGTCCGCGATGACTGCTTGTAAGTCTTCTTTGATTGCGGATACCTCAGAGATGAGGCGCTCCGCAGCAGCCATGAATTGCTTGTGGTCAGCTTGGCGACTTATATCCAGGGATCTGATTTCCATTTCAACCTTCAGGGAGATGCGCTCAACAACCAATCTTTCACGGGTTTCCAGTCTTTCAATGCGTTCGATCAAGGACTGCGGTCCGAAATTGTCTTCTGGTTGCGGTTGTGTTGGCTTAACCGCAGCGAGAATTTGGTCGACTTTTGCTTGCATACTGAGGAATTCTTTCCTGGTCACCGCATTCTTCTTCTTCTTCTTCTTCTTCTTCTTTGCTTTTGGCTTTGAGGTTGAGTGTTGAGAACCACTCGATTCCTCTTCTTCATCAAAAATCATAAGATCATCATCATAAAGGTTGGGTTGATTTACCTCATTTAGGTCAGCATCATCAAATCCAAATGTGGGAGCAGAGCTGACTTCTATTACGGTTCCGTCTTCTTGAGAATCTCGAGCAGAAGGAGTTGGAGTTTGAACTGGAGAGACCTTGGATGTACCTTCACCACCATGAGTGGACTGAGTCTTGCGGATCGTCTCAGCCATTTCGGTCATCCATTCTTGTACTTTCAGGATGGTGGCTACGGTATTGGCATTGTTGATTGCGTCTGCCCAATACTTAGCTACAGATTGAATTTCCTGTTGCTTTTGTTGCAGTTGCTTGATTTGCTGATCCTTTCTTGCTTGGAATGCCCTACAGAAAGCGGCATACTTCTTGATATCGGACTTAGATACCGGAGTGTAACGTAACCATGAATCATTCGATTCATCACCGTCAAATCCTTCAAAACGCACCGAGGTGTCCCTCGGGTTCACGGATCCTGGCACATTGGTGCTCACCGTGTCTAAACCACCTGGAACAGATGTAAGCAGAGTAGGATTTCCTGAGCTTCCTCGGTCTACTTAACCCGTGGTCAAGTCTGGCCTCGGCTCAGTTCTGGCAAGGGCTGAAGAATTGCCCTGCAGTTGGGAAGGAGTTTGAAGTGTTTGGGTAACAGACAAAAGTATGGAGTTCAACTCCTTAGGGGAAAAGAAGTGTAGACGGGAAGCCCTGGAGACCTTAGGGCGAGAACCAGTTCCATCCCCTTGGGATTGAACTGGGGGTGAGTCTCCACGTTGCGGTGAAACAGACACACTTTCTGTGTCTGAGTGATATTCGATTGTGGTGTTGAATGGGTCTGCGGCCACCCCAAGGACTACCGGAGTCTGTTGAGAGGCTGAGGTATCAGTCTGGTCACGCATATGGCCAGTGGGATCGGTTTTCCTTTTCTTGAGGATTGATATGGGTTGATCGTCCTCATAAGAATCACTACTAGAGGATTTGTCATTCGAGGGCATAGTTTGGGTGATTTTACGTTTCTTTGAGGGTTCAGTTGGTTTGGGAGCATCTTTCTTTGGGGTTCTTTGTTTCTTGGAGATGTTGCGGGGGCCTTGATGGGCTGAGGCTAACTTCTTACGTCTTTGAGAAAGATTGGAGAAAGTGGTGGAGGATGGGACTGCGGTACTACTAGGGATGGTGATTGCGGATGTGACTTGTAGAGGCGGGGTAGAAAGGTATGGGCTAATACCTTCCGTAGCCTCTATATGGTCTATGACATCTGGGGTTTCAAGTCCAAGTGATGTCAAAATGTGGACTGGTAGTCGTCTTATAGGTCCAAAGTTAGATTGATCTTTGGAGGGATTGTACCTTTTGAGGTCTTTGGTGATGAAGAGATTGGTGTCGTTGCCCATGTTAATTTCTGCATCCGCATGAAGATCTGAGATGCACAGAGACCAGAACCTTGCAAACGTGAGTTCGGTAGGGTTCTCTCTTGGGCTCTCCTTGGGAATGTATTGCAAGAAGTCGTCCCATAGAATCTGACCGTAATTCACGTCATGGCCAGTGAAAATGCTCCATACCAGTTCCAAAAGCTTGAGACCCATATTATCCGTGCCTCCGGTTCTGCCGGACAGGCTGCAGATGACAAAGTGACAAACGAATTGCCACACTACAGGCAGTTGATTCTTCTTGAATTCGCCAATTCCTTTAATCTTTTTTTGGTAACCCATCTGATAAAGTGCAGAAGTGACGTCCGCCATGCTTGGAGTGAAAATCTTGGTTGAAGGATGAACCATCAGATTAATGGCGTTGAGAAATTTTTCTTTGTTCAGAATGACCAAAGAATCGTTCGCTAAGTTCAGATGCACCTCTTGAGGGTTCTCGAGGGGTCTGTAAGCGGAGAATGCACACTTGAACAAGGTTGAAAGAGGAACTACGTCTGTGAATGCATCGAAGGGGCCAAACAGAGGGTGATTGGTCAAGAACTTGATCATTAGCTTGATCGGAGCATTGTAGGAGGAATGCTCTTCGAACACAGCCCTAAAATTGCTTGAAGCAATTGTAGGCATTTGATTTCTTGTTTTAGAATCAGACCCGATTGGGTTTGCAGAGGCAGAAGCCTTAGAGGTTTTCTTCGAGATGCCTGATTTCACCATTGTTAAGTGTTTGAAGAAAGTTGCAGAAACAGAGTGCAAGAAAGATGGAGGGAAAGTTAGATGTTCAGAAAGCGTAACCTTTTTCTTGAGGAAGAAGATGGGGTTTTATAGTGTGGGATTTGGAATGGTAAATGATTTGGAATGGTAATTGATTTTACCCTAAGTAAAAAACGTTTGGGTATTTTTCTTGGATTAAGAGAGATAATCTCAGCCACAGATTAAGGAAAAGATTTAATCTATAATTTTTGAGATATATCAAAAGGGTTGGCATTTAATGAAATGTCAGAAATCAATCCCACGTTTGAAGAACGTGTGGTGAGTTAGGGTTTAATCCGTTGTGTAAAGGGAAGTTGTAACAGATTAGACGTTTTGGAGTAATGGGAAGGGACAGTTTAAAAGGATTTGATTTTGGGAAATCGCTCTTTTTGTCATCATACATAAAATAGGTCTGACACAAGGTTTTTCAAAAGGAATGGGACAGTTACACAAAGAATGTTTTTTAATGATTTCTCTATTTAATGAAGGATCATTAAATAGCACACCATGTTTTTTAAAAAGAAATGAACAGTTTGAAAATCAATCAAAGTAACTGCGGATGGATACTTCATTGCGGATGGATCAACTGCCAAAATCAATCGAAGTGACTGCGGATTGATACATCATTGCGGATGGATCAATTGCCATTGGATGGATGACTGCGGTAGAAGAACTGAGAACACTTGAACAATGATTAGTAATACCAAACAATAAGGACCTTTGAAGAATAAATATGATATATGGTTGTGGTATACAGGATGTATCAAAACCATCTATTATAAGTAACTTCAGTTAGGACCGCAACAGAGACCAAGGATGGTCTGCGGTACCTAACAATTCAAGAAGAATTGTGGGTTCGGATTCATCATTCCTAACATTTGTAAGAAACTGTTGAGTTTTGTAGAGTCAAGTGCCTTTGTGAATACATCAGCAATCTCTTCATGAGTGTGAACAAAAATAAGTTCAATGTTACCTTTCAGGATGTGGTCTTTGATGAAGTGATACCGTAGTTCAATATGCTTAGTCTTGGAGTGCTGTATGGGATTGTGAGAAATCGCTATAGCACTTTCAGAGTCACAATAGATTGGTATCCGCAGCATTCTGTATCCATAGTCCAATAGTTGAGTTTTCATCCATAAGACCTGAGAACAACAGCTGGGTGCGGCCACATATTCAGCTTCTGCGGTAGACAATGACATGCAATTTTGTTTTCTTGACGACCAGCTGACGAGTCTTCCACCCAGAAATTGACATCCACCGGAGGTGCTTTTACGATCCAGTCGACATCCGGCATGATCCGCATCGGTGAATGCTTGAAGGCTGAAGTCATTGCCTGCGGGGTACCATAAGCCAAGAGTTTTGCTACCCTTTAAGTACCGTAGAATCTGCTTGGCTGCGGTCATGTGAGACACTTTTGGGTCAGCCTGGTACCTTGCGCATACACCTGTTGCAAAGACAATGTCTGGTCGGCTAGCTGTGAGGTACATCAATGAGCCGATAATACCTCTATAAGTCTTGTGATCAACTGATTCGCCTGAGGGATCAACAGATATCTTGTATCCGAAGGCCATGGGGACCTTAGCCGAAGAACAGTTGTCCATTGAATACTTCTTTAATAGTTCAGTGGTGTATTTCTCTTGATGAATGAATATCCCTTGTGAAACTTGTTTTACTTGAAGTCCTAGAAAGAAGTTGATCTCTCTATTCATGCTCATTTGGAACTTGTTGGTCATGAGTTTAGCAAATTCATTCACCATATTTTGATCAGTGGAGCCGAAGATGATATCATCCACATATATTTGTACAAGTATTAGATGATCACCATTTGCTTTTCCAAATAACGTGGGATCAATCACTCCTCTTTTGTATCCGGATGAGACAAGAAATTCAGAGAGAGTCTCGTACCATGCTCTTGGGGCTTGTTTTAGATCGTAGACTGCTTTTTCAAGCTTGTAGCAGTGGTCAGGAAATTCAAGACTTTCGAAGCCCGGAGGTTGCTGAAGATAAACCTCTTCTTTTAATTCACCATTGAGAAAAGCACTTTTCACATCCATTTGGTGAACCTTTATATTCTTATGAGCTGTGTATGCTAAGAAGATTCGGATGGCTTCCATTCTTGCTACTGGAGCATACGTTTCATCATAGTCAATACCTTCTAGTTGACTATATCCCTTGGCAACTAGTCTTGCCTTGTTTCTGACGACCGCACTGGATTCATCCAACTTATTCTTGTACACCCATCTAGTACCAACAATGGTGTGACCTTGAGGCTTCGGAACGAGCTGCCATACTTTGTTTCTTTTGAATTCTTCTAGCTCTTCCTGCATTGCGGATATCCAATCTGGTTCGAGTAATGCTTCTTTGATCGTTCTGGGCTCGACCGAGGACATAAATGCTGCATAGTGACAGTGATCAGATAAATCCTTGAAAGATCGAGTTTGGATACCTGCGGATGGGTTGCCGATGATTTGACCTGGTGGGTGGTCCTTCGTCCAAACATGTAGACGAGGTTGTAAATGATCAGCAGCTGCGGTGGAGGGAATGTCTTCAATATCGAAAGACTCTGCGGTTAGAGACGGCAGTTCCCCCTGGACTTGAGAACATCCTGCTGAATCGTCTTAAACTGGGAAGGAGGGATCAGAGTTTTCTTGGGCGGATGATGAAGGTTCCCCCTGGATTGCAGAAGGGAGTTCCCCTTGAACCTGCGAAGGTTCCCCCTGGACTGCGGATGGGAGAGTGATAATCCTTGAATCTGTCCTTGTGTCAATGTTCTCTATGTTCTCATCATCCGAGTCCAAAGAATTGTTTGAGAGTTGAACATCTTTGCGGATAATTGGAGCTGCATCTTCTAGTACTGGAACCTCGATGGTTGTTGCATGGTCCAGAGTTGAGCTTTCCCCCTCAACCGGTGAGGTGGAAGTATTGAGAGATGCTACTTCGGATAGAGATGGACCAGATACATCAGCATGCTGCTGTTGAGCTTCCTGAGACACAAGAACTTCAGATAACGTGGCTGTTTCTACAGGGTCGAAGAGATCGTCATAGTTTACTTCAAATAGGTTTAATGGACCCGAAGAGGCAGGAATATCACTTTCTGTAGTGGTGTTGATTATGATGGCATGTGCGGAATATGAAAGATCTAGTGAATCATCAAGTAAAATCAAGAACACAAGGAGTAAATAAATCTGTGTAAGCTCATATTAGATCTAGAAAGAATATACAAATGGGTTTGTACAAAGTTTCTCTCTCTAGTCTAACACTCCAAATGGTTCCTTACATAATGGGAGTCACTCACTTCCTATTTATAGGAAAGACTCAACTCATTTACACATACAAGAGGGTAAGCCTAAAACACTACATCCAAGAGTGACTTTGCACCCTAACATTCTCCCCCTCAAAGTTAGGATTGGATGTCCTGGCTTCAGTCTCCAACGAGCTAGCGTGATCAAGACCAAACTCCCCCTCGAAGTAACACCGATCTTCACATTCGCAAATGAATATTCGACAAACCCGAGAAGCTTCGAATACCCATCATTCTCCTCCTTTTTATAATAAAAAAATGATTATAAAACCCACTAAGGGTGAGAAGCGCCCAAGGAATAGTCTTGACGATACTCCCCCTTGATGTGTACCAAAAATGAATCACCAAAAATCTTGCACGGAAAAACAATCACGAAAAAGTCACAAAAAAATTTCCAATTTATGAAAATTTTTGACTTTTTGGGCGAAAGTTGCAAAATTTTTCAAAAACCGGGTAAAAATCGTCACTAGTAAAATTCTGCAGGGACCCGTTGCGCCCAAAACAACCAAATATGCAAAACTCTCCCCATTTTCCAAAGCTGGGTAGAAAGCGTCAATTTGCACAAACTGTAGGGGCCTGAAATGCATTTTCTTCAATTTTCAGCAAAAACAGTCCTTTTTCGAATTTGGGTATGAACCGCCAAACATTCGAAGCCTCAGGGACCATTATCTAAAATTCTGCCATTGTGCACCAAACATACGAAGAGGTGATCAAACATTCGAAATTTCAAAAAAATTTCGAATTTGGGTGAAAAGTGTCAAACATTCGAAACTTCAATTAATTGTTGAGTTTGCCAAACATTCGAAATTTCAGGGGTGATTTTCGAAAATTTTGCTTTTTGAGCAAAACATTCGAAACATTTGCCAATCATACGAAGAGTTTTAAAACTTATCAAACATTCGAAACTATAAGGGCCATATGCGAAACTTTTCCTTCTTTCTTCCCCAATTTCATTTCTCAGACTATTCCCTTGGTGCGAAGCGACGCTTCGTACAAAACTGCATCCAACACACACGAAATTTTTTCAACCAAACATACGAAGATTTTCCTTCTCTCTCCTCTTCGTATGAAAATCATCTTCCCCAAAATTTTCCCAAACACACGAATTCGAAGCATTCGAAGTCCTCTTAATGAACAGTAACCTCTTAATCATCCAACCTCTGAATCGACACCAATCATTCATCCAATACTCGACTCAAATTCTTCGTTCTTTTCATTACAGGGACCCCAAAATTGATTTCCTTTAGATGCGAACGAACACACATACAGGCACGAAATCAACCCCTTAAATCCAAAATTAACAATTTGCTTTTACTTATCATCGACTCCAATCATGCAAAATCCAGATTTCAAGTCTTCGATCATTCAATCACAACCTTAAACCAAATCACGATTTCATGCGAATTTCTTATACCCCTTGTATCAATTTCACAACTCTTCGTATGAAATCCCAAACAAACATCGTATGAACCCTTTATTCATCCTTTGAATACATTCCAAACACACTTCTTCGAACATCAAACCCAAAATCAAAATTTCGCACATCAATTCCAAATATCAATTCTTCGAACATCGATCCTTTAGGGTAGACCTTCCCCAGTTCGTTCCAAAATTATCAACCAAGATCGATATCAGCCTTTCGAATCTAAAATTGATCAAACCAATATATCGATTTCAACATCAACTAACGAACATCTCTGAGTTCGTGAGTCTCAGTTTATTTTTCAGTTCATCAAACATCGTTCTTGACTGCCATTACAGATCTTCATTCAACCAAACTTTCGAACTCAATTAACGACTCATAGTCTCAAATCTAATATTGCTTTGCTGTTCGATTTCTCAAACGACTCAAAACAACAACATCAAAAGCGAAATCGATTCCAGATTCATCAAGAAACCAATTTTGACTTTTAGCTTTGACTCTTCCAATTCGTCAGTCAGTAAACATGAATTCATAAATCTATCATCGATTTTCACATCAAATTGAGAATATTCAACTTGTTCTTCAACATATTCAACATTTCTCGATTAATTTCATCAAGATCAATGAATCATTTACCGATTTCTGAGTCTAAAAACCGATATCATCATACAACAAATCAAATGAAATCGATTTCTAATTTCAGATTAACAATCAATAACAATTGATTATTAAGAATGATGAGATAAAATCGGATCTCAAAGATCAATCGATGAATAAACGATCAACTGATAAACTCGCTTTGATCATAAAGACGTACAACCATAGAAGCAGACAACGAAGTTAAGTATTGGGTACCAGTGATATTGATTGAATCGAATTAACAATTCATTGGGCTATTATCTCGGACAAAAGAAATTTGGGCTCAATTAAGTGAACATGTATGAATTTTCACTTTTGGACTTAATAATGGATGAGAAACAGTAATGGACAAAGAAATTTGAAAAATGATTTCAATTTTGTTGAGCGAGATGAACAGTAAACGAATTTGAGAATGATTTTTGGAATGTTGATCAAAAAAATAATAATTGGATCAAACAACGGGGTTGAAACAAATTTGATCCAATGAGGCAAATCGATCAAAAATGAAAAACGTAAACTACAAATCGAAATCATGGACGTTTTGGAATCCATTTGAGAATTTGAGATACCTTTTTGACGAATCGAGTTCCGTTTTCAACAAACGAATCGAATTTAGAAGATCTTGGTTCTTTAGTTGGAACGAGAAAATCTCCAATTTGAACATTGTACCACCCATTATGCGAGATGTACAACTCGTTCTTCGTGTTCTTCAACGATCCAAGAACATCTTCAAAAGAACCACCAACACTTTTGGGTTTTGACTTCAAATTCAATGCAACATTTGGAGATTGTTGCTTTGGAACCCAAATTTGTTTAACGGATTTCGGCTTCACAACGTTTGACGATTTTTGTGAGTAAACCCGCTTGTTTTTGCGATTGATCTTCTTCTTCTTTTTCTTTCTCATCTTTTTGCATCTTGAAGACTTGATTTCATGAACAAACCCACTTTCCACAATATGAACGTTTTGAGTTTGAATATCTTTTGGAGTTTGATATTTGTGAATTTCTTGGATCACCGGCTTCCGATAAGGAATCATTCCTTCAAACGAATCACAAGAACACAAAATATCATCGGTTTGAACTCCAATCGAGCAAAAAACTTTTTCATCTTGAGAATCAACTTGAATCTTCTTATCATGAACTTCAAGAACATCAAGAACATCACATTGAACTCCATTGTCAACAACTTCAACAAACTTAAGTGCACGAAGATCATTCGGGTTTTCAATTAGAGAAATGTATTTCTTATTGAACAAATCTCTTTCTTCTCCTTCCTTTTGATTTCTACTACGAACTATTATGGACAAGGCAATTTTATTCAACCATGCAATCTTACAAATTGGTTGAAATACCAAGCTTCCACGATCATCCTTCAAACCTCCATAAGAAACCATATTTCCCAATGAAATCAATTTGCTTAACACCAACCCATAAAATTGATCTTCATTGACTTTGTATTTGATATCTTCAACGATCACAATCCAAGAATCATATGGCAAATCCGCCATGATCACAAAAACTTGAAGATTTCTAGAGAGAGAAAGTGATTTTGAATGGGTTTTCTAGAGAGAGAAAGTAAAAATCACTTGAATTCTAGTGAAGAAAATCGAATTATGAATAGAATCAAAGATGAATTCGATTTCTAGAATCCAAAACTCTCTAAACCACGAAGATCCAAGATCAAAAAATGAATCACCAAATCAAGATTGCCACCATGGATCAATTCTTGATGAAATCAAGAACACCCGCTCTGATACCAATTGTAGTGGTGTTGATTATGATGGCATGTGCGGAATATGAAAGATCTAGTGAATCATCAAGTAAAATCAAGAACACAAGGAGTAAATAAATCTGTGTAAGCTCATATTAGATCTAGAAAGAATATACAAATGGGTTTGTACAAAGTTTCTCTCTCTAGTCTAACACTCCAAATGGTTCCTTACATAATGGGAGTCACTCACTTCCTATTTATAGGAAAGACTCAACTCATTTACACATACAAGAGGGTAAGCCTAAAACACTACATCCAAGAGTGACTTTGCACCCTAACACTTTCAAGAATTGCTGTGGTTTCGGTTGATGGAGCGGTGTTGCGGATGTGATAATCATCAAATTTCACATCGATGCTTTCAATTACCAACCTTGTGAATCTTATGAGAACTCGATAAGCAACCTTGTTAGTGGAGTAACCAAGGAAGATGCCTTCATCAGAATTTGGTGCGAATTTGTTGAGATGATCTCTGTTGTTGATTACGAAACATCTACACCCAAATATATGGAAGAATCTTACATTTGGCTTGCGGTTGTTAAGGCCCCCATATGGTGTTTTGTTGAGGCGTTTGCACACAATGCTTCGGTTTTGTACAAAACAGGCTGTGGCCACTGCTTCGGCCCATAAGTAGAGAGGAAGATGGGCGAAGTTGAGCATAGATCTGGCAGCTTCAAGTAGAGTGTGGTTCCTTCGCTCTACTACTCCATTTTGTTGGGGGGTGTAGGGAGCTGAGAAGTTGTGAGTAATATCTTTGGAAACCAAGAAACTATTTAGAAGATGGTTAGTAAACTCAGTTCCATTATCACTGCGGATACGTCTAACGGGTAACTTGATCTGAAGTTCAATTTCCTTGATGAAATTGATCAACATCTGCGGAGTTTCTGATTTGAGTCGTAAGAAATAAACCCAAGTGAACCGTGTGAAGTCATCAACTATAACCAATATGTATTTCTTGTGATGAAGACTGGCTACGGTAGATGGACCGCAGAGATCAATGTGCAAGAGTTCCAATGGTTCAGTAATTGAGGAGTCAATCACCATGGGGTGACTTGCTTTGAATTGCTTTCCACATTCACATGCAGGACAGAGAGTATCATTGCTGAACTTGAGAATTGGAAGACCTCTGACTAGTTCTCCGGTGACCAAATTGTTGATGTATCTAAAGTTGAGGTGAGCGAGCTTGCGGTGCCATAGCCAGCTGACTTCGGATATTGCTTTGGATAGGAAGCATAACTGCGGTTTGCCTATGATCAGAGAGACATCCAGAGGATACATAGTACCTTCGGATCTGGATTTGATCAGACAAGTGCTCCTATCGCTTGTCATTATATAGCAAAATTGGTCATCAAATTCAACACGATGGCCTGCTTTACATAGTTGACCAACACTGATGAGATTGTGTTTAAGGCCTTCTACATAAGCAACCTTTTGAATAGAGAAGTTTCCCGTAGTAAGAACACCATAACCTCGGATTATCCCATTCGCATTGTTCCCGAATGTGACATTTCCACCGTTGCAGATTGGCCTGAAATCTCGAAGGTATTCTAACCTTCTAGTCATGTGCAAGGAGCAGGCACTGTCGATTAACCATTCTTCTTCTTGTTCCTCCTTGCACAGGGCCTGAGAATTACACAGTTTGGGATAGGAGGTGAATTTCTGATTGGTGCATGGACCGAGGTTGCAGGGACTGGTTTTGTGTCAACTTTTAATCCTAGTCCTGGGTGTTTGTGAGTGTTGTGTTGTTTTGAAGACTTACAAGGTTTCTGAAAAGAATGAGATTTGACATGAGGTGAAATATTTTGACAACTACACTGACATTGACAGGTTGAAAATTTGTCTTTTGTCCTGACATTTTGTTTGGTCAGCGGTCTGAAAGATGAGTTGGGCTTGTGACCGGTCCGAGGTCGGTGAGATCTGACAATAGTGCTGTTGGACTTCTGAAAAGTTTGTTTTGAAAAAGGTTTAGCATGTGTAGATCTTTGGGACCTTTTTGTTGGTTTTGATAAAATACCCTTCCACTTATTAAAATTCTGATGTGATTTTAAACGTGTTGGAGTGGGTAAGATACCCTTCCATTTTGGATCATCTGAGGAATAGATTTGAAAACCATTGCTTCGAAAAGACCTTTCTTTCTTTTGGGTTGTGTCAGATGAGTTAGGAATGGATGTTGAAACTGTACATTCCTTTTTGCATGTTTTCTTGATGGGAGAGTTCTTTGAAAAATAGTGTGAGAAAACAAATTTTTCTGGACTCTTAGACTTTGGAAATCTGATATGCCTTTTGTTTTTCGAAAAGTTTTGACTATTTGTGCTTTGGGATCGAATTTCCTCTTTGAAAGCCTTTTTAGCTAAGGTTTTTGGGGAACCGCAGTCATTGGAGTTCAGCTGCGGTTTCCTGGAAACCTTTGAGAATTTATGAAAACGAGGGCTTGAGTCATCCGAACTTGAAGATTCAGGGATTTGAGAGCATTGACCTACTTCAAAGTTTTCTATGGGTAATTCGTGATGAATTGGTTGAAGAGTTGCAGAACTTTTGATTGAGGACTCCGGTAGGGATGATTTGACTATCGCAGAGTAAGTCTGGATTGGGACTTCAGTGGGACATTTGTGAGACATCCGTTGCTCATGACTACAGTGAGGGGCATTGCAGTCTGAGGGCAGAGATGGGAAGTTTTGTGAGACTTCGGGGCTTTCAATGACAATTTCCTCATCAACTACGGATGAAGTTTGAGAATTTGAGTAAACTGTGCCACAGACAGGGAAATGATCACTTATGTGACCGGAAACCTCAAGCACAATTTCCTCAATGACACAATTATTGCTTAGATTATGAAGTCTACCGAAGTGTGTTCTGATGTCTTCGGGAAAAGTCTTGTCATTGACTGGGAAATGAAATTCTCGGTCCGGAGGGACATACAGTCGATCTTTGTTAAACTGGGGTGAGGAATCCTTTGCGGTAGGATACCCATTGGACCAACCCCAATTGTATGTATTATCCACGGTTCCATTATTAACCAAATTTTCAATAGCTTCATTTTCATTGAACAATTTTTCTATTAAAAGATTTAAGCGTACAATCTCACTCTGAGCTAAATCTCTTTGGTTCAAAGCTATCTCTAATTGTGTTTCACTCAACATTCTTGCATCTTTTTCTAACTCTAAGTCCTTTTCTAACATAGCCATTTTGAGTCTTTTGTTGTCCAGTCGTCCTCTTACGTAAAACATCTCTTGGGACGCTATGTTCTTCTCATCTAAGGCTTTGTTATAGTCTGTAAGGACGGCAGCACATGTGTCATTAAGATTATCTATGAATGGTTGACAGTCATGCATGCTATAGTTTAGAGTTTGGATCATGAGTTTTACCTGTTCAACGATGCTTAGAGTTCCATCTTTTACCATGTAGCAGTAGTTCTTTTCCAGCTTTGTAGACCCATCATCATCCGCAGTTGCCAGCATGCAGATTTTGCCTTTTCCTTTGACATTGCTGATGGATTCTTCTTCATCTCCGGATGACCAAACTTGATGGTCTCTTTTGACATGGGCTACGTATGCCCTTGCCTTTTCCTTATCTTCCAATTCTTGAGACATTCTAAGGTAGAATGCTCTGTCTTTCACTACATTGGCCTTGCAATCCTTTGCAAAGTGATTCTCTTTGTTGCACTTATGACAAATCACTACATCACTTTTGTCTTCGGAGGGGGTACCGGAGTCAGTGGTTTGAATGGACTGCGGTGCCTCCTTTGGTTGAGTGTTTTGAGATTGCGGTGGTGGATGAGAACTTTTGGGATATCAAGGATGGTTATTCTGCGGGTTGAAGTTATGATTGAATGGAGGTTTGTTGAACTGCTGATTCTTGCGGAAGGAAGGAGGTGGTAGTCGATTGAACTGTTGGCTAACAAGAGCAATAGCCTTCTGAAATTCTTCTTCATCATCATACTCTGAGTCAGCTTCGTATGACTGCAGTGTAGTGTCATACGAGGGAGAGTAGGATTGATTGTGTGGAGCTTGTGCTATGAGAGCTAGTGGTCCTCCGAAGTCAACACAATCTTTGAGTACGGTGGATTCTTGTGCTTGTAGTTCCCCATAGAGCATGTATAGAGATAATGAGTGAATCTTTCTATCCCCTTGAACTATCATCTTAGCAGTCGTCCAATGTCTTCCGAAACCGTTGAGAAATTGAAGATTTGTTTCATGGTTACTGCGGATGGTGCTAGCATTTGATAACTTGGTGACTGTCAGACTGAACCTTTTAAAGGATTCTTCTAAACTTTCGCCAGTATGAGATTTGAAGTTGTTGAATTCATTGAGTACAGTTGTGAGCTTCTTATCTTGAGCTTGTTCTGATCCTTCGTACAAATTCTTGAGAACATCCCAGATCTCTTTTGCTGATTTACAGTTTATGATAATGTCGAAGTTGTCAGGAGCAATTCCACAAGAGATTTCATAAAAAGCAACAACATCATTTTCCATTTTATCTAGATCATCTTTGGTGGGACGGCCCATGACTGGTTGTCCTCCTCTTAGTCTGGCTGTGGCGCCATCAGTTTGAACTGGTGTAAGAACTGTGACATGTGGTCCTTCTTCTACGGACCGCCACACATCTCTACCAAGTCTCCTTAAGTACCTTTCTATTCTCTGAGGCCAGTGATGGTATTCATTTGCCACCAGTATTGGGGCTCGATTTGAACCACCAACATTGTTGGAAACATTCAGAGACAATGCTTGTGCCATTTTTGTTTTTTGTTTTTTTTTTAGGAAATGAGCTTCAGTGATATAGAAGGCCCTTTGAAAATCAGAGTTTTGTTTTTCAAAAAGCAACCACTATGGCTCTGATACCAATTGTTGAGAGAAAAACTTGAGACACACTTGAACAAACGTTAGAACAAGTATAGTTACGGAATAGTTTATCTCAAAGGATCTAAAAAGCTCAACAATAATAAGTTAATGAGTTAGATAGTTAGAGAGTTAGTTGCGGAAATGTAAGAAATATAAATGGCAACAGGTGATATATCAAGAATACACTTAAATTGATTCATAACATGGAATGCATTCTGACCAAGTTAATAAGCGAGATCAAACTTAGTGATAAAGTCACGAGTGACTTGCTCCGGAGAGAGGTAGTATTCAGTTACGTTCTAGAGAACTTGAGAGTAAGAAGAGATTAAGATGCGTAAGAAGATGGAAGTAAGATATGTAAAGATAGAAGTGAAGATATATATTGAATAAGTAAGAATGAGCTCTATTTATAGAGTCTCAAGAATTACATGGGATCAGTTCTCTAAGAGTAGCCATGCAAGGCTTACTGGACAATAGAGAGTATTACAGAAAAGTAGATAAAATTATACTAAGTAAGATAAATGAGACTTCTGTTGGACAGATGACTTCAGATGCGGTTGCTGATGAGGGGTTGACTGCGGATCCTTTGGGGACTGCGGTAGCTGAAGTTCAAGAGGGTCACTTTTATGATTCAACATTCTTTTTGAAACTAGATTTTAGAATGCGAGAATAAGTGAGGGTACTTTTGCTTCATCTGGTCTTCGCGTTCCCATGTGAATTCCGGTCCACGTTTTGCGTTCCACCGAACTTTCACAATCGGAATGCGACTTTGCTTAGTACGCTTCACTTCCCTGTCCATGATTTCAACTGGTTCCTTGATGAACAGGAGATTCTCGTTGATTTCGATTTCTTCCAATGGAACGACGAGAGTTTTGTCGGATAGGCACTTCTTCAGATTGGAAACATGGAACACGGGGTGTACACTGCAGAGTTCAGCAGGTAGTTGCAGTCTATAAGCCACTGGACCGATTCGGGCAAGAATCTCGAATGGTCCAATGTACCATGGGTTTAGTTTTCCCCGTTAACCAAAACGAATCACCCCTTTCCAGGGAGAGACTTTTAACAACACCCGATCCCCGACTCGAAATTCCAAGGGCTTTCGCCGTTTATCAGCGTAGCTCTTCTGTCGGTCTCGTGATGCTTGAAGTCGAGCTCTGATTTGAATTATCTTCTCTGTCGTTTCACGTATGATTTCTGGTCCTGTTAACGCATTGTTTGGTGTCTGTCCTCTTGCTAGCTGATTGTCACCTACCTCAGCCCGACACAACGGTGATCTACATTTACGCCCATATAATGCTTCAAAAGGAGCAACTTTGATGCTTGAGTGATAACTGTTGTTGTACGAAAACTCAATTAAAGGCAAGTGGGTATCCCATGATCTTCCAAAGTCTATCATACATGCGCGAAGCATATCTTCAAGCGTTTAAATGGTTCGCTCACTTTGACCATCCGTTTGTGGGTGGTAGGCAGTGCTTATGTCGAGTTGTGTTCCCATAGCTTTCTGAAGCGATTGCCAGAAGCGTGAAGTGAATCTACTATCTCGATCTGAGATGATAGATATTGGTACTCCATGGAGTCTCACGATTTCCTTGATGTAGATTCTCGTCAATCGTTCCATCTTGTATGACTCCTTTATTGGCAGGAAATGGGCGGATTTTGTCAACCTGTCGACTATTACCCATATGGTATCCAATCCATCTATTGTCTTGGGTAATTTGGTCACAAAGTCCATGGTAATCCTTTCCCATTTCCACTCGGGTATTACCGGCTGTTGTAATAGTCCCGAGGGCTTTTGATCCTCTACCTTCACTTTAGCACAAGTGAGGCACTTGCTAACGTAAGTGGCAATCTCTGCCTTCATGTTAGGCCACCAATAACATGGCTTAATATCCAGGTACATCTTATCTGATCCCGGATGGATGGAGTATCGTGTCTTATGAGCCTCATTCATGACTACTTCTCTGAATCCCCCAAGTTTAGGGACCCAAATTCGGTTCATGAAATAATATGTTCCGTCCTACTTGACTTCAAAGTTCTTTTCCATTCCACGTAACACTTCGCTCATTCTGTTTTCTGTCTTCATGGCATCGAACTGGGCTGCTTTGATTTGTGAGGACAGATGGGATTGGATGGTTATTGAAAAAGTTTTCACACGACGATTTGAGTATTCTTTCCGACTCAAGGCATCAGCTACCACGTTAGCCTTGCCTGGGTGGTACTTGATTTCACACTCATAATCGTTTAGCAGCTCAACCTATCTTCGCTGCCTCATGTTTAACTCCTTTTGATTTAGAATGTGCTGGAGACTCTTGTGGTCGGTGAAAATGGTGCACTTCGTACCATAAAGATAATGCCTCCAAATCTTCAAAGCGAAGACCACAACTCCCAATTCGAGATCATGGGTGGTATAATTCACCTCATGTGTCTTTAGTTGTCGAGATGCATAAGCTATCACCTTCCCACGCTGCATGAGTACACAGCCTAAAACCTGATTCGAAGCATCGCAGTAAACTACGAAGTCCTCAGTTCCCTCTGTTAAAGATAGTACTGGTGCACTACAGAGAGCTCTTTTTAGAGTTCGGAAGGCAACCTCCTGCTTTTCTGTCCATTCGAATGGTACGCCCTTTTGTGTAAGCATGGTAAGTGGCTTGGCTGTTTTGGAGAAGTTCTGAATGAATCTCCTGTAATATCCTGCGAGGCCTAAAAATTGATGAATTTCAGTGGGTGTCGTCGGGACTGCCCATCCTTCAATGACTTTGATCTTATAAGGGTCCACATGTATCCCTTCTTGACTGACAACATGACCTAAAAAGTTTACGCTACGGAGCCAGAACTCACACTTAGAGAGTTTTGCGTATAACTTTTCGGTTCGTAGGGTTTCCAAGATTTTCCGGAGATGTCGGCTATACTCCTCTTTGCTTCGAGAATAGACTAGGATATCGTCGATGAAAACAATGACAAAATTGTCGAGGAATGGTCGGCAGACTCGATTCATCAGGTCCATGAATGCGGTAGGGGAATTCGTTAGACCGAAGGGCATTACAACAAATTCATAATGTCCATAGCGAGTTCGGAAAGCGGTTTTGGGGATATCCTCTTCCCGGACCTTGAGTTGATGGTAGCTGGATCGAAGATCTATCTTAGAGAAATAGTTCGCTCCTTGAAGCTGGTCGAATAGATCGTCGATTCGCGGAAGTGGGTAGCGATTTTTGATAGTGAGCTTATTCAATTCTCTGTAATCAATACACATCCTAAATGATCCGTCCTTTTTCTTAACAAAGAGAACCAGAGCTCCCCAGGGTGAGAAGCTAGGTCGGATGAATCCTTTGCTCAAGAGTTCGCTAAGTTGGCTTGACAGTTCTTGCATCTCCGCAGGAGCCAACTTATAGGGTGATTTGACAATGGGCGTAGCTCCTGGCACAAGGTCAATTTGGAACTCGACTTGTCTTTCCGGGGGTATCCCTTGAAGATCTTCAGGAAAGACATACGGGAAAGCGCAAGCCACTGGGATGTCTCGAATATTGACCTCTTCCTTGGACTTATCCACAATGTGAGCCAGAAACGCCAAGTCCTTCTTTCGTAGATACTTCTGTGCCTTAATGCACGAGATAAGACGAAGGTTCGTACTGGGTTTGTCCCCGTATATAATTAGGGTTTCGTGGTTAGGGAGATGAAGGGGAACGGCCTTCTCGCAACACATAATTTCGGCATGGTGGGGGCTCAACCAGTCCATGCCGATAATCACATCAAAACTCCTAATAGTTACAGGCATCAAGTTTATTTGAAAGGCGTGGTGATTTAAGGTTAGGGTACATCCTACGTAGATTTCCCCAGTTGATTCTGTTTTCCCATTAGCCATTTCCACCGTGAAGGTTTCATTAAGCTTCTGAGGCTGTTGTTTTAGCAAATGTTTGAATTTATTACTCACAAAACTTCGCTCTGCCCCGATATAAAAAAGGATGCATGCATATGAGTGGTTAAGGGGAAACGTACCAGTGACAACACCGGGATCCTGAACCGCTTCTCCTTGACCCATGGTCATCACTCTCCCTGCTCCTCCATTCCCTTGGTTGTTCACATTGGGGCAGTTTCGACGGAAATGACCAGTCTTTCCACATCCATAACAGGTGTGGCTAGCCCCAGTGTTGTTGCCGTTGTTCTTGTTGGTGTTGTTGTTGTTGTTGCTGTTGTAGTTGCGGTTGTTGTTGTTGTTTCCCTGTTGCTGGTTCTGGGGAGGATAGGTCCTGCAGTATCTTGCCGTGTGACCCTTTCGGTTACAACTGGTACATTGCATTTCCCTACATTCACCATTGTGATGGGGATTGCACTTGTTGCATTTTGGGAGATTTCCGGAATATGGCTTAGGGGCATTTGGGGTAGATGAGGTTGGAACATGTGGTGTGGAGGGAACTTGGGTGGTTACAGCATGAACTGTCGTTGTTTGTTGTTTCTTTGACGACTCTAAGCCCTTTCGTCCCTTCCTCTTGTTATTCTTTCCTTTCTTGTTGTCACTCTCCTTCTTGCCTTTAGTTTCTCCTGACTTCTCGCCCTTCTTGTTGTTGTGGTCGTACAACTTCTTGGCCAACCTCTTGGCACTGTCAAAGGTTTCAGGATTTGTAGCTATCACATTTCCTTGAATTGGGGAGGTTAATCCCCAGATGAATCGTTCGATTTTCTTCCCTTCAGAAGTAATCATGCCAGGGCATAACAGAGACAGTTCACTAAACCTTGTTATGTAGGCATCGATGTCGGAGTTTCGGACTGTGAGGTACCATAACTCTTGCTCCATTTTCTGAATTTTGCCACGCGGGCAGTACTCGGCCATCAACATTTCCTTCAATTCCGCCCATGGCATGGCATTGGCTACGGGAAGAGTCATAGCCTCCACATGTCCATTCCACCAGGTGAGAGATTGATCAACAAATGTACATGCAACAAACTTCACCTTGACCTCATCAGGGCATTCGCATACCTCGAACACCGATTCCACCTTTTCAATCCACCTCTTCAGGGTTATCATTCCCCCTGTACCATTAAAGGTTCGTGGCTTGGCGTTGGTGAAATTTTTGTAGGAGCATGTCTTGGTAGGCCCCTGGTTCATTCCGTTGTTTGAGCTTCCAGCCCCTTGCCCGTTGCCTCCACTATTGTTTTCATTGTGGATCTGCGCCAGTGCCGCTGTGACTTTAGCGGATACAGCTGCTTGGAATGCAACTGAGTTGATTTCTGGTGGTATCGGCTCGGGGTTTCCATGGGTGGGTCGCTGAGGCATCCTTCTGTCATGGAACGGAAAGATGTTGAGTGCCTATAATTTTCGTGAGTTTGTGGTCCTATAAACTAAGTGTATAGCATATACTTAAGTAATGTTACCTATTGACATACAACATAGAAATATAGCACATAGCAGATAACAACATCACGATAGAACACATATTATTTTCCACTAATAATATTCGTACTTTGATACGTGAAAATTTGCTTGAAAAGAGCATACATAAAGTTCGACAGCATAACGACTCTATGAGTAGTGTAATCACTTAAACATAGAGTCAATGGTGCATAATATAGTGCGTACCAAAGAAACCTAACACTAGTAGGGAGGTCTACTGGTCCGGAGGGCTCTGGGATGCGTCGGGTGGTGGGGCTGATGACGTGGACGCGCCCTGAAGACGCGCCACCTGTCGTTCTGTGGCTCGTAGTCGTTCCTCCCAAACTGCCTGTCGTACCTGAAAGTTATGGATTACCTCCTAAGTTTCTCGTTCCGCTCTTGCCACCGCGGCTCGCATCTGATTCAGTTGCTCGGCCGTGTCCTGGGCTAGGTCGCCAGTGTTCCGTAACCGTCTCACCATGACAGGAAGTGCTCGGTCAGCCGGTCCTCCGTCTCTCAGATCATAGAACTCCCTAGCCATCCCGAATGTGGGTCGCTGTCCCTGCTGCCTGCTCCATCTCCAAATGTCGATACCCCAGGGAGGGGTAGGGCCGTTAGGGCCCATTCGGTGAGCTGGCACCCTCACTGGGTATGGGGGGTTGATGACTACAGACTCAGTGTCCGAATCATCGCTGCTGTCGCCACCCGACTCTTCCTCTTCAATGTCTGCCACAGGTTCTGCAGGTCCCTCTTCGATTTCCTCTTCCGGTTCCTCTTCTTCCATGGGATCCTCTTCAGGCTCCTTGTCGGATTCCTCTAGCCATCCATTATTCCCCTGATTGGGGAAATACGGATCTCCAGGAAGATGGAACCCAACCATACTGTCTGCAAGGGGGGGTATATCAATAAACTATTATTAATCCTAAGATATTTTTAGTTGTTATAACAATTGGGTTGATGCATTCTTCTTGTTTAACAAGGGGGTATGCATTTGGGTTACTGACCATCGTGATTGCCCCAGGGCATGTGATAGTTGTACTACGAAGAAATGTAGTTGATCAGGCTACATTCATCCCTAATACAACGGTGAACAGTCTTGGCTTAACCGGGATGTCAGGTTTTCCCAATCATCTTCTTTGATTTTGTTATTATGTTCATTTTTTTCTAAGTCGCACAAGTAAGAGTGTTTATTAGTATATTTTATTTGTTTTGTTCAGAGTTATTTAGTCCCTTGCTGGGTTTATAGTTGCATATCAATGTGTGGTTAGATATGCCAGTTCACTATAAACAGAGCTCTGATACCAACCTGTCACACCCCCGAACCAGACGGCGGAAACGTCCGAGGGCTCGCGTGACTTAAATTGAAATATCATCACAATGAATATACATGAAACATAACATAAACATCACCATGCATTAATACATTACAACTGACCTTGTTCACATCAAGTACATTGTCTAAATATTACATATCCATAGCATAAATTGTTTGAGAGTTTTCAAAGCATAACATCCTAACACACTTGGTATTGTTCTTCAACTTATCTGTTACCTGAGAATACAAGTTATTTTGAAAACGTCAACATATATAATGTTGGTGAGTTCATAAGCAGGTTTGATATGAAAATGTTTTGTATAGTTTGTAGAACCCAGAAAATCCGATATTTTCTGAAACGGCAATTGTTTATACAATAGGTGTGATGATCCATAAGTATATGCGTGAATGATTTCAAAACGTGTAAACAGTATATGTTTCTCATGATAAATTCTTGCATTATAGTTATCGAAAGTACAAGTGAATAATGTTGTTTCCCCGGAAAACCCGATGTTTTCCGATAAAGTAGTATGATCGTTTTGTATTATTGTATCGTCACAACGAATGAATATGATTTCCCATGATTACTGAGATGGTATTGGATCTCTATGTGAGTCGTTATAACCATGCATGATAATGACTAGTTCGTCTGTCTTGACATTCTAGCGAACGCCAGAATTGATCTTAAGATTTTGTCACCTTAGACTGGCCGAGTCTAACTGTAGCGAATAGCTCAGGTGTGGGGGAGTCACCCCCGAATAGATCTATACACAAACTCTCGCTCTCTCTCTAGGAGACTCTGGTTATAACTACAGACTACGACCGACACTTAGTAGTGTCACCTGTTATTTCCCACTAAATCCAACTGAATTTGAATAACCTTGTTTATCAACCAAAATTTATGTTTACTTGAATAACAGAGATAAGCCTAATAGACGAAGAGAAGAGGACAGCAGAGGCTCACTAATCCTGTATGATATTATAGGCTCTCGAGTATGAGACGGGGACGTTGGCCCATCATGCATATGTTTGATTTGGACCTTACTAGCAATGCCAATGGGCCACTGAGGCCCAATAACATGTAAAAGCCATTGAGGGTCCCTTAGGCATGTAATTGGGTCACAGAAGGCCCAATAAACATGTGTGAATATATCGGTCCCAATAAACATGATATTGGGCCACAAAGGCCCAATAGCACATATAGAAGGTATTTGAGCCCAACTTTTGAATCGCTTATGTTTTATCGAGTTTAATTTCGTATTGTTGGTATTCGTGGTATGTTAAATGTTTATTCGCAATAACGAAACATTTTTACGTTTGTTTTATAACGAAGTTTTTATTATATGCATATATATTTTTAAAACTATGCGTTATAAACTTGATATTTTTAACCCCAAAAGTTATAATCGTTTATTTGGCCCAAAAACATTTAGATTAACCATTATGACACCTTTTTCTATAAAAATGACAGTTTTAGTCCCTTTTTCCGAAAATTTACATTTTTGGTCCTTAAACCATTTTTATTGACATTTTCCACCCAAACTTTATTTGAATAGTAATTTCAGTCCAAAACTATTGCATTTGTCATTTCCAGCCTTCATTTGCAGAAAGTTACATTTTTGGCCAAATTTCCGTAAGTTTTACAATTTTGACCCCAAAATCAAAAACTTTGCATTTTTAGTCCAAATTTGGTAATAAACTCATTTTTAACCCCTGAAAAAGTTTATTTACATTTTAGACCCATAGTTTGTTAAGTTTTCCAATTCAACCCCTCAAAATCTCATTTTTTTTGCAACTTTGGGCCCAAAACCCATTAGGCCCACTTTTAAGCCCATTAAGCTAAAATTTATGTTTTTGACCCTTTGAAAAGTGTTATTTTCATATAAATCAGCTTTTATACAAATAAACATCTTATAACCCTCATAAAACCGTCAGTTTACAATTTATACCCAATCTTTGTTATTTTTGCAAAAATGACACTTGTAAGGTTCTTTTGGTTTTGTTTTCTACTTTTTAAACTTAAGGACCCTTAGATCCATGATGTGTGATGTTTATTACGTTTTTGTTTATGATTCTTTCACCCTTTTTGCTATAGATCTCGAAATATAACAAATATTACATATTATCACAACCAAAACTAAAGAAATCACATATAGCATGCAAACACACAAAGATCATCACATAATACTTATATTCTCCCCCCAAAAACAGGTAAAAACCGAAAACAAGGGGCATGAACTCACCTTGCTTAGTTGTTTCGGTTTTGAAGGAGGTATGAAGAAGATTTTTGGTCTTAGCAACCCCTTGATGTGGATCTCGAACTTGAGGTGATTCTAGGAGTATAATTACCACAAATGTTTAAGAGAAGGGATCTAACATGAGAAAGAGTTATAAAATCCTTGGATATGTATAACTTACCAAGAAATGATGATATTCTCTTGAAAATCCTCTTGATACACAAGGAAAACCTCGAGATTTTGGAGTGAGAAGGAAGAGAATGCTTGAGAGAGTTTGGAAGAAGTTTGAAGTGGTGTGTGTGTGTCCTCCTTGTGTTCTCGGTCGAAGAAGAAAAAGAGAGGGGGAAGAGGGAGGTGAAATGACTTGCATGTATGCATGTTGGTCCATGCATGGAGATATGGGGTGTAATAAGGAGGTGACACCTCCAAAGTCAACCCTCCCCACTTACAACTTTTTCTATTTTTTTTTATACTTGGGCCGAGAGAGAGAAGGAAGAGGAAAGATTTGGGCCTTAGTGTTTGAGTTCCATAATGTGAAGCCCAAATTGATGGTTTTCGGCCCATTTGGTCTTTGGAGTAGTTTACGGCCCAATCTTGCATAAAGGAATGGATTTTATGGCCCATTAGGGCTTATTGGATTGTTATGGCCCAACAAGGCCCATTAAGGATAAACTAGCCCATTTTAGGCTTATAAGGCCCAAAAAGGTTAAGTCTCATGAGAGTGGGTCCTATGAGAGCCCATTTAAGAGTTCTAAGCCCAAAATAGTCACATTGGAAGTTTATTGGCCCATTAGGCCCAATAAGGAAATCCTAGTCCATATTGGACTTAAACTGGGGTTTCTAGGGTTTCCAACCTTTTGTAGACTATTTGAGCGTTTGTATGGAGTGTTTGATGGAATTTTGTTGTCATTGAATAAGCATCATACATTCTTTCATGTTTTAGTTACAATGTTATCCTTGTTATTTGTTTACTAAGCATCAGAATTCCTAGTTGTGACATCATCCCCCCGTTAGAGGGAATTTCGTCCCGAAA
This sequence comes from Lactuca virosa, assembly GCF_052849685.1. Taxonomy (NCBI): domain Eukaryota; kingdom Viridiplantae; phylum Streptophyta; class Magnoliopsida; order Asterales; family Asteraceae; genus Lactuca; species Lactuca virosa. Next base: position 65,546,913 of record NC_136428.1, on the reverse strand, counting down.
TTCTTTGTTGAGGGAAAAACTTGAGACACACTTGAACAAACGTTAGAACAAGTGTAGTTGAGGAATAGTTTATCTCAAAGGATCTAAAAAGCTCAACAATAATAAGTTAATGAGTTAGATAGTTAGAGAGTTAGTTGCGGAAATGTAAGACAAGAAGTGATTTTGTTTCTTTATTCTGAAATGGGTTTTTATGGCGGGTTTGGCTTTTTTGAGGATCTTTGGGATTACATTAGAAAATGAAGTATAAAAACATTACTTCAGTGCTTGGTTTATATATATATATATATATATATATATATATATATATATATATATATATATATATATATATATATATATATATATACATATATATATCCTAGAACCTGTTTTTGAAGACTATTGAAGAATCAATATTTGTGGATTGCTTCAAATATTCCTTGTCGCGAGATCTTTTCTTATTTGCTAGATGCTTGTTTTGGAAGATGAAGCCTTGTCATCCATTCCATACTTTGAGGGGGAGATTTTAGGGTTTCAAAGTACTCCATGGATTATGGCAATGGGCCCCCTTGATGAAGTGTAGGTTAAAAGCCCAAGACTTGTCTTTTCCCTATAAAGAGTCATGTATTATTCATTATTAGGGTTAAGATTGAGGCAAAATGTAGCCGCAAAACATTGTGAGGTTTCTTATGTAGAGTTAGATTCTTTAGTCTATTCTGAAAGTGTAATATATTCCTCATGTTTTGAATAAATCGAGTGATCATTCGACATATCTTCTTATTTGTGTTTGTTCTTATTTTCCGCATCTTGTTCATCAAATCATAGTTAGGGTTTTAATCCCAACATAAATTTTCTATGATAATGAAGGGGTGGTCACCTTGACAAAGGAACCAAGAGATCATGGAAGATCAAGACATATCGACAAAAAGTACCATTTCATCAGACATAGAGTAGAAGAAGGTCACCTCAGTGTTAGAGAATATCATCCGAAGAGAATCCTGCAGATCCACTTACGAAGGGTCTGAGTAGGGCTAAACACATTCAGCATGCCAGGAGCATAGGTCTGAGAGATGATATTAGTTTTAGTAGTTAGATAGTTATTTTGACACTTGTAACAAAGTAAATGTAATTGACTTTTGGTGATTTAATAATAGAGAATTATTTATGAGTTTGTTTATTACCTTTTGTCAATTGTTTATTCGTGTGTTTTATTTTGCATGTTTTACTTCCTGAATAATTCGATTATTCAAAAATCCACAGTCGTTAATACTTTTGGAAATAAGTACTGAATTAAGAATGTCATGTATAGAATTGTAGATTGTCTAAGGATTTGTAGACATAGCAATGGTATTGCTACAATATTCATGAGTACTTACAAATGAATATTTAAGTATTGGATTAACCCACGCTCACAGAATTACTTCATGGAATTAATCACGAGTAATTCTGAGACAATAATATCTTATAATCTTATAAACAGAGATATATGAGTTGTAGTTTACAAGTCGGTTGTGCATTGATAATACGTAAACGCATCCGTAAATTGATGTTATAAAACGTATTGTCATGCATGATTTGGTGAGTAAATGGTGCAAGAATATAAGTCAAAGTTTATTCATTCCTTTTGCCCTAACGGAAAAAGCGATATCTTTGGTCCCCTCGGTGATTTGGTGTTGACTTATAGTGTTGGGCCCAGCCAGGACTAAATTTATGTGTTCAATTAGAAGTTTTATGTCATTATAAATACAAAATCAGGAAACAAAGTCTTGAAAAATGAGATTGATTCTATTCCATGTCTCATGTTCGAATGATATCTTGAAGAACAAAGGATTGTATGATCACTTATCTTAAAACACGTAACTGACTGGGTCAGAGTTGGACAACGGCTTTTGGAACCTACAATGTAACACCCCAAATTTTTCAAAACTTTTTCAAATGCTATGGTTATAAAAACATTTGGTTATTAACTCCCATTTAACATAAAACCAGTCCCACAAAAACAATTACAGTTAAAACCTTGGGTGTTACCATTAAGCATCATAGCAACCTTAAGATCATGATGATCCTCAAGTGTTTAAAAGAAGGGTAAACTAGTCCATTTTTCACTTGAACATTCCAAAGCTCACAAGTCTTATTCCCAACTTACTGAACACTCAAATAAATGTTGTCAAGTACATCAAACCTCATTAATCTCATTATAAATACATAAACTAACAATGTAATCCTCAATTCCTTTCCATGTTTCCCAAATTACCCTTATAGCCAAACAATCACTAGAACCACTTATAGATCAAGAGATCCTTCACGTTTATATTTCACTATCATCTCTAGAGTGTCAATTAATGTTCATGAATGTCATTCACTTCTTATATGACAATCAACATATAGTTATCCCTAGATTTCCCAAAATACCCTTATGACCAATTATTATATATATTAATCTAGGAATCAAGCAACATCTTATGTTTTGATTTCCAATCATCCCAAGAGTATCCATTCGTAATTATGAACTTCCTTTACCCATAGATCTCTCAATTACAAAGGACTCCATTGGTTTCATCATATTGTCCCCAAATCTATTTCTACCCTAACTTTCACATGATTCTACCATCATTGATGTGTTTGAGCATTCTAATTGGATTCATTCTCATCAAACATCATCTAGGTCATTGAATCCATTCCAATATTACATACAAACATGAAATCCCTAATTTGAATTTATAGGGTTCATAAAGATTTTCCCTCAAATCCATCAATCGGATGATTGGATTGAGATTAGAACCATGGAAACCACTCAAGGAGGTTAGAAAACCAAACCCTAATAACTTAATCTCATCAAATTCGACATTGGGGTTTTACCCACTTCATAAAATTGATCTCTAGGATAAGAGGGGAAGAAATTATACCTTATAAACATTTGTTCCTTCATTTCTTTGCGTAGATGTTCAATTCCTCACTTGAATTAAGCATAGATGGAGAAGGGGTGATGAATCGCCATTAGAGAGGGTTTTGGTGCTCAACCTCGTTCTTACTCCATAAAGGAAGAGTGGATGCATCTTAATTTTGGATTTGTCACATTTGGTCCCTCTAGTTTGAGTATTTTTGCCAATTTCCACAATAAACTCAATATTTATGATTTTAACTCAATATTTGGCATAACAAGTCCTCCTCCATCCATTATATAAAATTTCTAGTCACTTCCATTAGTTGAGTCAACCCTTGGTCAAGCATACTTTGCCAAATTGGCACTTTTGGTCCCTTAACTCTGAAATGTTAGCATTTCAACCTTTAACTTTCTAAGCGTTATATCAAATAATGATATAATTATCATTTAGATGACTTAATCATGTAAATAATCCTTTATTTAGTTACTTAATTAATTTAAGAACCTTATCTTAAATTTTAGGATGTTACATACAATTTGTTGATCGATTTAGAAGTTATATTTGTTGGGTTTTGGTATAATACAACATCCTATGGTGCACATACAACCCTAAATACCTTGGATCTATGTTTTCACTAATTATACATGCAAATGGTTTCCAAGGTATTGAACCTATAGCTAGCATGCAATTGTCATACAAACTACATAAAATGCTAGATATTGTAACATACCTTTTTGTGTGGCTGGAGGTCTTGATGTATTTGGCCCTAAGAACTTAGCCCCAATAGTGTGGAAGCCTCAAATGAAGTCACAACACATCAAGGAAAAAGGTAGGACTTGAGAGAGAATCTCCATGCACTCTAAAACCTTCATGAACTCCAAGAACATGCACACACTCTAGGGTGTGACTAGGGGTGGCGGTTTTAGGTCATAACATATGTATTTATATGTGTTGAATTCTAAGAGTCATGGGTATAACCCAAACCCATATCCATGGATTTTATGATCCATAGTTCATGTGGCCCAACTCTTTATGTATCCATACATAAACTTGGTCCAACATGGATCATAAGCCCAACACATATAAATATAACTAATTACCATAATTAGTCCCCATAGTTTTAATTAGTCTCTTTTGATCACTAAATTAATTCCAAATTAATTCTTGATCAATACTAATTAACTCATACGATTTCATATTAATATATTATAACTTATAATATATTAATAAATCATATATAACATCTTCTCTCAAAAGTCCATCCTAACAAATTGTCCTGATGATATGCAACCCAAATGGACCATGCTACTCTCGGGTCGAATACATACTAATAATAGTTATGGGCTTAGACACCTAATCCAACAGTCTCCCACTTGGATAAGTCTAAAACTATTATTGCGTATGACTCCAAGACCCGACTAGCAATCGTAGCTCTTAAAGCCGTTGTCGAACTCTGAACAAATCAATGACACGTCCATTAGATAAGGGATCATATATTCCTCCATTCTAGATATCATATGGACTGAGACATGGATTATAATTTTTCTCTCTGTCCATTTGTTGTTTCCCGATTTCCGATTTATGACGACTGACTAATTGAACAAATCAAATCAATCCAGGCCCGGCCGAGCGCTTACGTTTGTCATCACCAAATCATCGAGGGGCCCACAGATATCGCTTTTATCCCTCCAAGGGTAAAAGGAATGGATAAACTTCGACTCATATGCTTGTTCTACTACTTGTTGAATCATACACTAAGGAACGTTTTATAACATCGAGTTACCAAATGCGTTTACGTGCAATCAATGTATAATCAACTCATAGGCAACAAGTCATATCTATAGGTTTGAAGAATATAAGATATTATCGTCTCACGAACACTCATGATAAAATCCATGAAGTGATTCAAGTGAGCGTGGGTTGAATCCAATACTCGAATCCTTATTCCAGGAGTACTCATGAATGTTGTAGTAACTCTTACTATGTCCACTACCTTGGACATCTACAAACCCGATTCATGACAGTCTTGCCTTAATACCTACTTCCAACGTATTATCGACTGTGGATGGTTTGAATAACTTAGTCATTCGGGAAGAATAACCTAGCTATTCTGGAAGTCAAAACATGCAAAGTGAAACACAAGAATAATACTAATCACTCTATGGTCCCAAGCATCTTTGAGAGTAAATAAAACACCTTTTATTTAAACACCATATTTATTACTCATTATTCATTGTATAATGTTTCAAATAATCAACTTTATACTTGAATTAAAACAATAGTTGTCCCATGCTCCAAGCATGTAAACTATGTTTTCTAAACACTAGTCATGCCATACACCAAGTATGAACACTATGTTTATCTATGATCTTTACTTTGTGAAGTAGATCAATTGAACATGATTCCAATGATGCTTATTTCACAATCCCAAATTTTTATCGCAAATGTAAGAATTCCAAACTCCTACCATTTAACGAAATCTGTTAGATTCTAAACTTATATGCATTGATCCTCTTGTAATGACTATGCACAAAGTCACAAAGACTTGTCAACAGACATTACAGAGTATTACAATGGAGATCAATTCCATGGAAACAAAGTCTCACATTCAAAGTACATTCCTTTGAACATCCTTCTTGCATTAAGTTTTCTAATCTTACAAAGATTTGAAGAACAACTTCCACCTATGGAAACCTTTCCAGATTCCCATTTTGACTATCACTTCTGAACAAGAGTTACCTATTTTCCGAATATGTCAATATGGTCCTTCCAAAATTAACACTTATACTTCCAACTGTCCATGAGCAACCAATCTTTGGTAAACCTCAGATTGTCCTCGACAATTGCTTAATCATTTTAGTCATATCCAATTCTAGATCTTCTCTCCTCTTAATGCCTTAGGCATTCGGAAAATTTAGAAAGGATAAATATTACAGCACATGCAATCGATCCTATATCCGAAGCATATGGGACACGATTCATGATGTCTCACATAAAGACGTGATCATAGACCAGTCTTTTGCTACAATATTTTTTATTTGCCATGTTTTCAAAATTTGACTATGAAGAGGGATGTCGTAATCATAATCGAAGTTTGAGAACGCAATATATATAGAGTTTCCTTATGTTTGGCCATTCCAACATAAAATTCATATATATATCCTTGACTAAAGATGATCAAAATCTCAATCTAAGCTTTTAGAATTGATATGAAGTATAATTTCCTCTCCCTTAATTATAGCAAAACAACTTTTCCCAATTGAAGCCTTTTGTTTTCTATAATTAACACTTAACATAATGATCATGCTCCCACTTACATGATAATTATTAGCATAACACTTATGCTCCCACTAGCTTTGACATGTATCCAGAAATCAGTTGGACTTCTAGAAATCAATAATTTATTGACTTCCTTAACAAAGTTCAGTTTTCTGATATGAGATGCTTTGATAAGAATTTATCAAATTCATACACCTTTCCTTAGATAGCTCATATGTGTGTCTAAACAATTTTAGAACTATGAAAAGGGATGCCATAATCATAGTCTCAATTGTTTAGACCTTTTCCACTTCTCACAAGTCCATGTTAGTGTGCCGGTTAACCACACACGCTCCACTAACGACTTTGAGAATGCAAATAACACAATTGCTATCTACTTAAAATCTACTTAGTGAAAGCGTTTCCTCACCCTCATTTTCATGAATCGAAGAGAAACCTTATGACACTTAGATTTTGTCAAACCCATAATCACAAGATAAGGTTAGTGACAAATCCAAACTCATATGGATTGAACTTATGCAATCTTAACTTTTTGCCAACTGGCAGCACAAGGGCCTGCCATTGCTTCTAAGTTGTTATGCAACCAATTGAGAACTCTCAGAACTCCTATGCAAAGCCAACTTTAACTGGAATAGGCACAGAAATGTCAACACGATAGGTTATAAACCTCAAGTCGTGTTCTAGTGAAGAACTTCAGGTTTTTATTCTTGATTAGTTCTTAGAACTTTAAAGAGCTTTAAGACTCCCACTGTCCTTTTGACATATAAGACTCTCTTGTCAAGAACCATTTCTTATCAAGGGTCAGTGCGGATTCTTATCAAGACTAACACTTCACATAATTGGCCTTAGTTGGTCTCTGTTTAACCCAAAACATCACAACTTACCAATTTCAAACGTACAAGAGTAGAGACACATTTTACTCTTACACTTGACAAGTGTTACAAACCTTCCTTAAGATATGTCACTCGAGTTAGGCACAGAAATGTCAACACGATAGGTTATAAACCTCAAGTCGTGTTCTAGTGAAGAACTTCAGGTTTTTTTTCTTGATTAGTTCTTGGAACTTTCAAGAGCTTTAAGACTCCCACTGTCCTTTTGACATATAAGACTCTCTTGTCAAGAACCATTTCTTATCAAGGGTCAGTGCGGATTCTTATCAAGACTAACACTTCACATAATTGGCCTTAGTTGGTCTCTGTTTAACCCAAAACATCACAACTTACCAATTTCAAATGTACAAGAGTAGAGACACATTTTACTCTTACACTTGACAAGTGTTACAAACCTTCCTTAAGATATGTCACTCGAGTTACAATCTTGGAGTATGACTCTAAGACTTGTTATGGAACGAAGTATGATTCATCTTTTTTGATTTTAACCATTTCAACAATCCACGATTTCTCTTCTTAGCGAAAGAAATGCACTAAGATGTCCTTAGAGAATCAATTGTGATATGGTTTCATAATCACTAAGATAATCATAAAACAAGATACTCAAGTACTCTCCCATCTTTCAGATTGGAGAAACTTTTATCTTCCTGCCTTATTTGATTCTTCTTATTCGTTCTGCCTAACATTGATACTTTTCCAATGTTTCAGAATTATACTTAAACATGTAAGTATAACCATATTTACTAAGCTTTAGTAAATCATGACGAATAGTCTCATCATTCTTTGTGGTGGACCTGACCAGTGCACACTCAAGTGTACCCGATCCCCTAATCCTTTCACTTGACTCACATATACATGTGAACAATAAATTAGTCTTAATTTCCCAAAGATGAAAATTCTCATTCATCATACAACTTGCATGATCCCAAGTTTCTACCCTACTGAAACGTGGGTGATGAGAATCTTTCCTTATTTGGTAAATTATGACACTACCACAGTCGAAAGAATCAAATCCATTTTCCAATATTGCTATCAATGGAAACATATAAACAACAAATTCTCACAAATGCCACTGTAAGGATATTTTAAAATAAAATAAAACCTTTTCTTTTATTTTAGAACTTTGCGGAAAACCTTATCCTTACAATGCAAATGCATGTGAAAAACTATGTTGTTATGTATTCCTAAGCAATCTATCACAACTCTTTAAGTAACAGTTCAAAATTCTTCCTTTAAGCTTCCTCTTCACTTTTGTTCTTAAAACATCAAAATGTGATCTAGTCACACCATGTAATAAGAATCTCCAAATAGGAACTTAATAGAGTTAGATAGTGGACTTTACCTGAAGTAGAGTCAAAACTTTTGACTTTACCATCCTTACTGACTATCAGGTAAATTTGGCCAGCTTCGCAACCAATGCCCCTTCCTTTGGCAATAGAAGGTTTTAGGAAGTCGATCTTCTAATCAAATTTGCTTTTACCAGTGCTCAAAATCATTGCTGACTCAGCAGCACCAAGCAAATAGGTAAGATCATTAAGGGTCAAGTCATGGTCTGTCACATAGTAGTCCCAAAGGAACTCACTATGTGACTTAGAAAGTGATTGAACATCCAACTTTCTCAAGACTTTGACACCCAACTCTCCCGGCTTGTCAATACGTGACTTCATCTCCAAGATATGATCACACATAGACCTTGCTTGCCAATAGGGCTTGAGTGACCTTGAACTTGTGGGTTAGGGAGAATAATTGGAGGGGGTGGAGGAAGTGAAATTCCAAGAGATTTGGGAAGATCATAGATGACTAAACTAGACATCTACAATGGGAGATATTCAAGTTAGTTGATTTAAGTCCTTAATATAACACCCAATATGAAATATTAAGGCTAGGACCCAACACAATATTTTACAACTTGGAAGAGGGATGCCGTAATCCAAGCTATAAAATATTTGAAGGTAGGCGAATGACGATTCACCAATTTCCACCATGAAAACCGAAATAATTTATTAGGTTTTAATTGGTTTTGAAACTCCTAGATCTTTTGAGATTCATTGAACTTTTCAATGGCATGTTTCAATCTCGATTGTGCCCTCTCAAATTTTGTGACTGGGATGCCGAGAATCACGAAACAAGGTGTGAATAACCATCCAAATTCACTTGGTACCCTTAATATTATCACCTAATCGATGTGCCGGTTAACCACACACGCTCCACCGATCTATGATAAACATTAAGTTACCCTTCGCCACTCTTACTAGTCCATGTTAGTGTGCCGGTTAACTACACACGCTCCACTAACGACTTGGTAAGGTACAAAGTGTAAATTTCATGGGTTAGCACCAAATTCACATTTTCCTAAGTAACTAAGATTGGGAATTTATAAGTGTTTAGTTACTTAGTATTTATCATTAATACCTTTAATGAAGGGAGAATTATAGTCCTGTCGAACCCGTTCGGCTAACGACCCTCCACCAGTCAAGGAAGCGGTGGGTGAGAGTGGACACCCATTAAACTGCCATTTTATAGGCAGTAACCTTATACCCCCTTATAGACCGGCTTCGTGAATGAGGCCTACTAACGGTAAGACTGACTTTTACTCTTATACATATATATAAATATTAAACCTATAATATTATAATAGTATAAGGGTTGAATTTTAAACTATTAAAATTCTAAGGGTTTAACTTGGAACTAAAGTATTCATGGGGGGAAACTTTACAAATTCCAAAACTTGAGGGCAAGTTTTGAACAATTCAAAAACCTTTTCAATTCCATATCTTATGAATTTAAAGTAGTTTTAATAAAAACTCTTCAAGTTCCATAACTTGAGGACAAGTTATGGAAGACTTTAAAAACATTTAAGGAAAAATAAACTCTTCATTTTCATAACCTATGAGTTTAAAGTAGTTTAATGAATAAACTCTTCAAGTTCCATAACTTGAGGACAAGTTATGGAAGACTTTAAAATCATTCAAGAAAATAAGACTCTTCATTTTTCCTAACTTATGGAAATATTATGAGTTTTAAAGAATCATAAATGTGACTTTTCATATAACTTGAGGACAAGTTACAAAAACACATTTTATGAGCAACTGTAAGATTAATATGGATTGAAAACAAATTATCACATAACTTTTCTATTAATCTAGACTAACTCATAAGAACAAGACAATTCAAATCAAACATTTTCATGAAATTAGCCTAACCATTAAACTAATACAAAACATGAATCTATTGACAATTATCTTTGAAATTGGTTTAGCATGAACATTACCACATCAAAAACAGGTTTACAAGACCAAAAACAGCTTAGGGTAATGTTTCTAGTCCAATTCCAGCCTTAAAAGTCGAAAATATGATGTCAGGGGGTCCTACTCGTCGAGTGCACGAACCAACTCGACGAGTTGGATGAATTTCTTCATGGACTCGACGATTCCATCAGTGGACTCGATGAGTCCAGCACCCAGACAGCCAAAATTTTTGATTTTTCCAGCCATTTTAGCAAGTATAACATGAAAACAAGCCTTGGCTCTGATACCACTGTTGGGTTTTGGTATAATACAACATCCTATGGTGCACATACAACCCTAAATACCTTGGATCTATGTTTTCACTAATTATACATGCAAATGGTTTCCAAGGTGTTGAACCTATAGCTAGCATGCAATTGTCATACAAACTACATAAAATGATAGATATTGTAACATACCTTTTTGTGTGGCTGGAGGTCTTGATGTATTTGGCCTTAAGAACTTAGCCCCAATAGTGTGGAAGCCTCAAATGAAGTCACAACACATCAAGGACAAAGGTAGGAATTGAGAGAGAATCTCCATGCACTCTAAAACCTTCATGAACTCCAAGAACATGCACACACTCTAGGGTGTGACTAGGGGTGGCGGTTTTAGGTCATAACATATGTATTTATATGTGTTGAATTCTAAGAGTCATGGGTATAACCCAAACCCATATCCATGGATTTTAAGATCCATGGTTCATGTGGCCCAACTCTTTATGTATCCATACATAAACTTGGTCCAACATGGATCATAAGCCCAACACATATAAATATAACTAATTACCATAATTAGTCCCCATAGTTTTAATTAGTCTCTTTTGATCACTAAATTAATTACAAATTAATTCTTGATCAATACTAATTAACTCATACGATTTCATATTAATATATTATAACTTATAATATATTAATAAATCATATATAACATCTTCTCTCAAAAGTCCATCCTAACAAATTGTCCTGATGATATGCAACCCAAATGGACCATGCTACTCTCGGGTCGAATACATACCAATAATAGTTATGGGCTTAGACACCTAATCCAACAATATTGTCAATTATAGTTATAGACTTATCCAAGTGGGAGACTGTTGGATTAGGTGTCTAAGCCCATAACTAAAATTGGTATGTACTTAAATTTATAGTAGCATAGTATTTTTGGGTTTCCCTCAAACCTAGCATGGTATGTAGAGAGGTGCTTGACCTGCATGAAGCGGGACGTAGGATGGTATGTAGAGATGTGCTGGACTTGCAGGAAGGTCAAGGCCGAATATTAGCGACCCCATGGGAAGATGCAGCCGTTGGATATTCCCGTGTGGAAATGGGACCATATCACCATGGATTTCATCACCAAGCTTCCCAAGACCGCACGTGGAGTAGATTCGATATGGGTTATCGCGGATCGGTTGACCAAGAATGCTCATTTTATCCCGATCCAGGAGATCATATCGGCTGAGAAGATGGCCGAGATATACGCACGGGAGATAGTGGCACGGCATGGAGTGCCTGTCTCGGTGGTGTCAGACCGAGATGTCCGTTTCACTTCTAGATTTTGGGAGCGGTTTCACGACGAGATGGGTACTCGTCTCCACTTCAGCACCACATTCCACCCTCAGACGGACGGACAGAGTGAGAGGACGATACAGACTCTTGAGGACATGCTGTGTGCATGTGTTTTGGATTTCGGTGGTAGTTGGGATACGTATCTTTTGTTAGCAGAATTTTTGTATAACAACAGTTACCACGCCAGCATAGACCGACCTCCCTTTGAGATGCTCTACGGGAGGAATTGTAGGACCCCAATCTGTTGGGGCGAGGTCGGTCAGAGAGTCATGAGGAGTACTGAGGTAGTACTCAAGAATACAGAGCGGATCTAGCAGGTCCGGAGCAGGCTCCAGACTACTCAGATTCGGCAGAAGAGCTACGTTGACAAGCGGCATTCAGACTTGGAATTTCAGGTGTGTTACATGGTCCTCCTGATGGTGTCACCTTGGAAAGGTGTCATCCGGTTCTGGAAGCGGGGAAAGCTAGGCCCCGGATACATTGGTCCTTTTAGGGTTATAGCCTGGGTTGGCAAGGTGGCATATCGACTGGATCTTCCAGCAGAGCTCAGCCAAATCCACAACACTTTCCATGTTTCCCAGTTGCGGAAGTGCTTAGTGGATGATTCAACAATTGTGCCCTTAGAGGATATTCAGGTTGACAACATCCTAAACTACATTGAGAGACCGGTGGCGATTCTGGATCGCAAGACGAAGACCTTGAGGAACAAGGTTGTTCAGCAAGTGAAGGTGCAGTGGCAGCACTGCAAGGGTTCTGAGTGGACTTGGGACCTCGAGGAGAAGATGAGGGAGCACTGCCCGGAGTTGTTTTCAGACGCAACAGACTTCAAGGATGAAGTCTAAGTCAAGTGGGGGAGAATTGTAACGCCTGGTTTCTGGTATGCTTATATTTATGAATTATTTATTTTAATTGAGCTACTCGACGAGTTGGAAGCCTCAGACTCGTCGAGTAGAATCGAGTCTTGGACGCGGGTTTTCATCCATCTAATCGATGAGTCGAGAGCCCTCGACTCGGCGAGTAGGTCTGCTAGAGTGAAACCCTAATTTCGGGGTTTTGCACCATGTTTAAGCATCTTAATCCCCGCCTTTTGGCCTCATTTCCAGCCTCCAATTCCTAAACCCTAATCCACGAAACCCTATAGCATTTTGTGAGTGTGTGAGCCATTCTTGAGTGATTTTGTGTGTTCTTGAAGCTAGAAGAAGAAGAAGGAGCTAAAAGGTTCAAGGAGAAGATAGTAGATCCAGGGATTTCCTTCCATTCTCATCACTTTCTGGTAATCAAGTCTCTAACTTGATCATTCATTCATTTGATCTACTTACTTCCATCTTTATGAAGGTTTTGGTTCAAGAACCTTGGTCTTTGGGATTTGGACGTCCCAAGTGACTTACATTTTAGATCTAGGATCTAGAAGGGGTTCCATGGCATAAAGGTGCAAACTTTATGACCATGGAAGCCCCATACAAGCTTAAAAACATTATTATGGCTTTTATAGCCCTAAAAGGCCATGCATGGAAGAAAATCTGGGAACTTTACGTGTCCAACTGATGTCCAAGGCCTAGATCTATTATAGTGTGCTTTGGTTTAGAGTATTATGGCTTGTGGACTAAGATCTATGTTCTAGAGAGTTAGGGTTTGAGCTAAACCGATTAAGAAGGACTAATGGCGGGTAAAGTTGGAAACTTTACCCTTAAAAGTGTATTCTTAGTGTGTAGATAAAGTATGGAGTTTGGATCTGAAGGGTAGGTGCTAAATCCTTTGAGATGGCTCAATCAGACAGAGGAACTCGACGAGTCCATAGAGGGACTCGTAGAGTTGAGTTGGTTTGTCCCGAATCTGTACAAGGTGGAACTCGACGAGTCTGTGAAGGGACTTGACAAGTTAGTTTGTGTTTTCACGACTAAGAGTGGCAAAGGAACTCGACGAGTTAAGGGATTGACTCAACGAGTTGATTCAACTTAAATGTTGACTTTGACTTTGACCAAAGCGTTGACTTTGACCAAGGGTAAAATGTTCATTTTACCTTAAGGAGAATTGTTAGGTATTGACTGAGTGTTATTGTGATATTAATAGCCGAGGAGTCGTTGGAGCAGACGTCGGAGATTCCTCACTCGAGATTTTAGCAGTCAGCTTTGTGAGGTGAGTTTCCTTCAGTAGGAACGGGTCTACGGCACCAAGGCCGACCCGTATATGTGATATGTTAGTAGCTGAGTGTGGGCGGGGCCCGAATCTCATAGTAGCCGAGTGTGGGCGGGGCCCGCATCTCGTAGCATTATTTGAGTATAGATATGTGACTGCCTGATAGGAATAGATATACTTGTTGTCTGTGTGATACTTGTATGCATGTTAGACAGCGGAGTGTGGGCGGGGCCCGAATATCCTAGACAACGGAGTGTGGGCAGGGCCCGAATCTCCTAGACAGCGGAGTGTGGGCATGGCCCGAATCTCCTAGACAGTTGAGTGTGGGTGGGGCCTGAATCTCCTAGACAGCGGAGTGTGGGCGGGGCCCGAATCTCCATTAGAGTGGGCGGGGCCCGTATCTCCTAGTTGCATGTTATGTGTATGGTGTGTGGTAGTTTGGGGAGACTCACTAAGCTTCGTGCTTATAGTTTTCAGTTTTTGTTTCAGGTACTTCCGGTAGCAAAGGGAAGAGCTCGGGATGATTGCAGTGCACACACCATTTGTTCAGCCTGGGATGTTTACACTATGATATTTTGATATACATTGATATAATTTTTGAGATATTATTGATGGGTTTTGAGCATTCTAACACTCCTAAGGTGTACATGCAACCCTAGAAACCTTGGATCTATGTTCGACTAACATACATGCAAAAATACTTTTTCCAAGGTTCATAATCCTATCTAGCATACATAGGGAACTTTTAAACATAAAAGATAGCTAGAATTACATACCTTGTAGTTTATTTGATTCCTTGAAAACCTTGTGAGCCTAGCACCCCAAGTGTGATGCCTCAAATGTCTCACACAACACCAAATGCTATTGGAATGACTTGAGAGAAATGTAGAACACTTCTAAAATCGGCTTGCCCTCTCTATTTCATAGTGTAGCCGATTTTGGTGAATATAAGGGTCCTTATATAGTGTGTTACAATTAGGGTTACACCATGTAAACCCTAATGTAACATGGCTCTTCATTTCCATGACCCATGGGTTTAAACCTCCATGGAGCATCCATGGAGCATCCTATGGGTTTTAGCCCAACTTGATAATCTATGAAGCATTTAGCGCACTACACAAGTATGGATGATTTACACAATCAACCCATATATTTAATTAGTCACCTTTTTGATCACTTAATTAATTCTAGATTAATTCTTGATTAATACTAATTAAATAATATTATTAATATATTAGAACTTATAATATATTAATAAACCATAAGTGTTATTTCTCTCATTTTAGTTTATCCAAATGCATGATGCCATGCAACCCAAATGGACCATGCCAAACCGGTTCAAGTACATACCAGAAATAGTTATGGACTTAGACACCTTATCCAACAGTCTGCCACTTGGATAAGTCTAATAACTATAATTGCAAGTATGACTTCAGGAACCGATCAGCAATCGTAGCTCTTTCAAGGTCTCGCGGAACTGAGATGATGATGATACGCCATTTAAGATAAGTGATCATATAATCCTCTGTTCTAGATATTAGCCGAACAAATACATGGAACAATGTCTTACTTATTGTCCAGCAGTTTGTTTCCCGATTTCCGATTTGTTTGACATAGAACTTAATTGAACACATCAACTTAGTTCTGACTGGGCCCGGTACATAGGTCAAAACAAAATCATCGAGGGGCCCAAATATCGCTTCTAATCCAAGAAGGAACGGATAAACTTCGACTCATATGCTTGTTCTACTACTTGTTGAATCACACACAAAGTCACGTTTTATAACATCGAGTTACCAATGCGTTTTTTGTACAATCAATGTATAACCAACTCATAGGCAACAAGTCATATCTCTAGTTTTGAAGACTTATATGATATTACCGTCTCACGATCACTCGAGATAAATTCCATGAAGTGATACCAGTGAGCGTGGGTTGGATCCAATACTCAGAACTTATGAGCACTCATGAAGTGTTATAGCATCTCTTGCTATGTCAACCACATAGCCCTCTACAAGCCAACTTCATGACAGTCTTAATTCATATCTACTTCCAACATATGACCGACTGTGGATAATTTGAATAATATGTAAAACATAACATAAATATTCTGGAAGTCAAAAGATGCAAAAGAAATAATAGTAAACGATTGACAAAAGATAGCAACACTTTACTCATAAATAAACACAACTTTTATTCATCATCAAATGTCAATTACACTTTACAAATTTCAAAGTTATATAACTATTAAAACTAATATCATCCTTCAGCCCTATGCGCCTTGCATGCTGGAGATGCTTAGCCCTACTCAGTCCCTTCGTGAGGGGATCTGCTGGGTTCTCATCCGATGATACCCTCTTCGCCACGAGGAGTCCTTCTATTCGATGTCTGATGAAATGGTATTTTCTGTCGATGTGTCTGGATCTCCCGTGATCCCTTGGTTCCTTGGCTAAGGCAACTACACTTTCACTATCACAGAAAATATCGATAGGCTCCTTTATAGCTGGTACAACCCCAAGGTCTCCAATGAAGTTCTTCAGCCATATTGCCTCCGTTGCTGCCTCGCTTGCTGCTATATACTCTGATTCGCACAGTTGAATCAACCACTGTCTCCTGCTTGGTACTTTTTCAAGTAATTGCTCCTCCGTTTAAGGTAAAGACCCAGCCCGACTGAGAGCGGAAATTATCCCTATCAGTCTGGAAGCTAGCATCACTATACCCTAAAATTCTCAAGTCATCACTCCCACCGAGGGTAAGGACCCAGTCCTTAGTCCTCCGCAGGTACTTGAGAATATTCTTTACCGCAGTCCAGTGTGCCTTGCCAGGGTTCCCCTGATATCTGCTGACCATGCTCAAGGCAAAGGCTGCATCAGGCGAGTACAAGTCATAGCATACATGATCGAGACTACAGCAGAAGCATAAGGTACTCGAATCATCTCAGCTATCTCAGCCTCTGTACTCGGGCTTTGAGTCTTACTCAGTCTGGCGTTACTCTGAATCGGTAACTCTTCTTTCTTGGAATCCTGCATGTTGAACCTCTTCAGCACCTTATCCAAGTAGGTACTCTGACTAAGTCCAATTAGTCTTTTACTCCGGTCTCTCAGAATCCTTATCCCTAGAATATATGCAGCTTCTCCTAGGTCTTTCATAGCAAAACACTTCCCAAGCTAGGACTTCACTTTAGTATGTCATCCATACACAATACCAAAAAGATAACTATACTCCCACTAGCCTTGACATATACACAAGATTCATCTTCACTCCTCGAAAAGCCAAACTCTTTGACTTTCTCATCGAAAAAAAGATTCCATCTGTAAGGTGCTTGTTTCAATCCATAGATGAATTTCTCAAGCTTACACACTCTATTAGGGTTCTCTGTACTGACAAAACCCTATGGCTAACTCATGTAAACATCCCCAGCCAACTTTGCATTAAGGAAAGCGGTTTTGACATCCATTTTCCATATTTCATAGTCATGAAATGCAGCAATGGCTAACAATACCCTAATAGACTTAATCTTGGCTACTGGTGAGAAGGTCTCATCATAATCAACTTCCGGAGTTTGAGAAAAACCCTTTGCAACTAGTCGTGCCTTATAAGTGTGTACATTACCATCCATGTCGGTCTTCTTCTTGAAGATCCATTTTCACCCAACTGTCTTGCGACCTGGTACATTGTTAACCAAGTCCCAAACCTGATTGTCATACATGGACTGTATCTCGCTGTCCATTGCCTCTTTCCATTTAGCAGAATCGGGGCCTGCCATGGCTTCCGCATAGCTGTTAGGTTCATCCAGACTTACCAGTTTCTCATCACTGATAAGTGTATCACCTTCACCAGTAATATGGAAACCATAGTAATGCTCATGTGCATTCCTAACCCTTGTTGAACGCCTCAGAGGTACAGACTTGTCAATTGGATCAACATGAGTTTCCTTCTCAGGTTGATTGCTAGGGTTTGAGTTCCTTCACCACTTGACTCTTGAATTTCTTCAAGAATTTGCCTCCCACTGTTTCCTTGGCTTATGAATTCTCTCTCTCGAAAGACTCCCCTCCTTGCTACAAAAACCACATTCTCACTAGGTCTGTAGAAGAGGTAACCAAAGGATTTCTGTGGGTACCCGATGAAAATACACCTCTCACTTCGAGGTTCGAGCTTATCGTGAGTCTCGCGTCTCACGAAAGCTTCGCAATCCCAAATCTTGATGTGGGCTAGATTAGGAACTTTTCCCGTCCACATCTCGTGAGGTGTTTTGGCAACCTTCTTTGTAGGGACCAGATTAAGGATATGTGCGGCAGTCTCTAAGGCATACCCCCATAATGAGATTGGTAGCGAAGCTCGACTCATCATGGAACGAACGATGTCCAACAAGGTTCGATTACGCCTCTCAGCTACACCATTCAGCTGTGGTGTCCTGGGAGGTGTCAATTGTGAGACAACCACACATTCCTTAAGATAGTTGAGGAACTCTATACTAAGATACTCACCACCACGATCGGATCGAAGCATCTTAATGTTCCTGCCCAATTGATTCTCGACTTCCTGTTTAAACTCTTTAAACCTTTCGAAAGTCTCTGACTTATGCTTGATTAAGTAGACATATCCATATCTACTATAATCATCTGTAAAAGTCACATAATAACGATTAGCATCCCTTGTGGCAGTTTTGAAGGGTCCACACACATCTGTGTGCACTAGATCCAACAAACCTTTACCCCTAGTACAAGAACCTGTGAAGGGTGACTTTGTCATTTTTCCAAGTAAGCATGATTCACAACTATCATCTGACTTTAGGTCAAATGACTCCAAGACTCCATCCTTTTGGAGTTGGCCTATGCATTTCTTGCTTACATGTCCAAGACGACAATGCCATAATGATGCTTTATCCAAGTTATTATCATTAGTAGAATCAATACACAATACATTATTTCCTATGTTATCTACAACAGACACAGCTTCATACACACCATCACAAGGTAATGCTTTAAAATAAAAAACATTATTAAAGAAAGCATTTATTCCACCAACTTCATTATCAGAAGAAAAGGTAAACCCTTGTTTGTACAAAGCATGAAAGGAAATAATATTTCTTGCCATTTCAGGCGAGTAACAACATTAATTACAATCTAAAGTAAACCCACTACTTAGCAATAAAGAATAAACTCCAATCTTGGTGACAGGTGAAGCTTTCCTATTCCCCATGATCAAGTTTATCTTTCCATGCTCCACATTCTCACTTCTTCTTAGTCCTTGCAAATCAGAACAAATATGAATACCACAGCCGGTATCAAGGACCCAAGAGTTAGAATTGTTGGATTAGTGTCTAAGTCCATAACTATATTTGGTATGTACTTGACCCGATTGGCATGGTCCATTTGGGTTGCATGGCATCATGCATTTGGATAGACTAAAATGAGAGAAATAACACTTAAGGTTTATTAATATATTATAAGTTCTAATATATTAATAAGATTATTTAATTAGTATTGATCCAGAATTAATTTGGAATTAATTAAGTGATCAAAAGGAGACTGATTAAATATATGGGTTGATTGTGTAAATAATCCATACTTGTATAATGGGCTAATGCTCCATGGATTATCAAGTTGGGCTAAAACCCATAGGATGCTCCATGGATGCTCCATGGTGTTTTTGTACCCATGGATCATGGAAATGAAAGGCCGTGACAATTAGTGTTTACATGGTGTAACCCTAATTGTGACACACTATATAAGCATCTTATTCTTGAGAAAATCGGCGACTATGTGTGTTTGGTGAGGGCTAGCCGATTTCATGAAGTGTTCATGTCTCTCTAAGTTATTCCAAGTGCATTTGATGTTGTGTGAACCATTTGAGGTGTCACACTTGGGGCACTAGGCTCTTAAGCTCCATGGAATCAAGCTACAACAAAGCGGTATGTAATTCTACTAGAATTTATATTATATGTTCTTCATATTATGCTAGTTAGGATAATACCTTGGAATATTCATATTTGCATGTATAATAGAGAAAACATAGATCTAAGGTATTTAGGGTTGCATGTACACTTAGGAGTGTTAGAATGCTCAAAACCCAACAGTGGTATCAGAGCCTAAGCTTGTTTTCTTGTAATACTCGCAAAATCTGCTTAAAAATCGAAGTTTTTTGCTATCTGGGCAACTGACTCGGCTTGTCCATCAGGTGACTCGACGAGTCCATGCCTTAAAAGTGTTCAAAACGATCCAACTCGTCGAGTTGGTTCATGCACTCGACGAGTTGGACCCCTAGACAACATATCTTCGACTGTTTTGGCTGGAATTGGACTAGGAACATTACCCTAAGCTATTTTTGGACTTGTAAACCTGTTTTTGATGTGGTAATGTTCATGCTAATCCAATTTCAAAGATAATTGTCAATAGATTCATGTTTTGTATTAGTTTAATGTTTAGGCTAATTACATGAAAACGTTTGATTGAATTATCTTGTTCTTATGAGTTGCTTAGATTAATAGAAAAGTTATGTGAAATTGTTGTTTTCAATCCAAATTAATCTAAGAGTTGGTTCTAAAATGTGTTTTTGTAACTTGTCCTCAAGTTATATGAAAAGTCACATTTAAGATTCATAAAACTCATAAATATTTCCATAGGTTATGAATAAAGGAAAGTCATATTCTTTTAATAGTTTAAAGTCTTCCATAACTTGTCCTCAAGTTATGGAACTTGAAGAGTTTTTTGAGTTAAAACTACTTTAAACACATAAGTTATGGAATTGAATAGTTTTGAATAGTTTCAAAACTTGCCCTCAAGTTTTGGAATTTGTAAAGTTTCCCTTATGAATACTTTAATTCCAAATTAAGCCCTTAGAATTTTAAAAGTTAAAATTCAACCCTTATACTTTATAGTATTATAAGTTAATAATATATATATATATATATATATATATATATATATATATATATATATATATATATATATATATATATATATATATATATGTGTGTGTGTGTGTGTATAAGAGCAAGTCAGTCTTACCGTTAGTAGGCCTCATTCACGAAGCCGGTCTATAAGGGGGGGTATAAGGTTACTGCCTATAAAATGGCAGTTTAATGGGTGTCCACTCTCACCCACCGCTTCCTTGACTGGTGGAGGGTCGTTAGCCGAACGGGTAGGACGAGGACTATAATTCTACCTTCATTAAAAGTGTTAATGATAAATACTAAGTAATTAAACCTTTTATAAATTCCCAATCTTAGTTACTTAGGAAAATGTGAATTTGGTGCTAACCCATGAAATTACACTTTGCACTTTGCTTAAGTCGTTAGTGGAGCGCGTGTGGGTAACTGGCACACTAACCTGGATTTAACAAGGTAGGCAAAGGGTAACTTAATTTTTATCATAGTATCGGTGGAGTGTGTGTGGTTAACCGACACATCGATTGAGGGGTAAATATTAAGGGTACCAAGTATATTTGCATGGTTATTCACACCTTGTTTTGTGATCCTTGGCATCCCAGTCACAAAATTTGAGAATGCACAATCGAGATTGAAACATGCCATTGAACAGTTCAATGAATCTCAAAAGATCTAGGAGTTTCAAATCCAAGTAAAACCTAATAAATTATTTCGTTTTCATGGTGGAAATTGGTGAATCTTCATTCGCCTAGCTTCAAATATTTTATAGCTTGGATTACGACATCCCTCTTCCGAGTTATAAAAATATTGTGTTGGGTCCTAGCCTTAATATTTCATATTGGGTGTTATATTAAGGACTTAAAAATCAACTAACTTGAAAATCTCCCATTGTAGATGTCTAGTTCAGACAACTATGATCTTCCCAAATCTCTTGGATCTTCACTTCCTCCACTTCCTCCAGTTTTTCTCCCTAACCCACAAGTTCTTGAAAAGCTTAAGGTCACTCAAGCCCTATTGGCAAGCAAAATCTAGGTGTGCTCACATCTTGGAGATAGAGTCAGATATTGACAAGTCGGGAGAGTTGGGTGTCAAAGTCTTGAGAAAGTTGGATTTTCAATCACTTTCTAAGTCACATAGTGAGTTCCTTTGGAACAACTATGAAACAGACTATGACATGACCCTTAATGATCTTATCTATTTGCTTGGTGCTGCTAAATCAGCAATGATTTGAGGACTAGTAAAGCAAATCTGATTAGAAGATCAACTTCCCAAACTTCCAATGGACATTGACAATGGTAACATTGGATATCCAGTAAAAGCCTTCTCTTCCCAATGGAAAGGGGATCGGCCATTGTCAACTCGGTTGACCAAATGGTAAAGAGAAAGGCTAAGTCTAAGATAGTCCCATGTACCATTCCCAAAGAGTCCATATTGCCAAAAGAAGGGGCATTGGTTGCGAAGCTGCCCAATTTAATTGAAAGATCATAAGGATGGTATAGTCAATAAGTTTGACTCTACTTCAGGTAAAGTCTATTGTCTAACTCTATTAAGTTCCTATTTGGAGATTCTTATTACATGATGTGACTGGGTAACATGTTGAGTTTTTAAGAATAAAAAGGGAAAAAGGAAGCTTAAAGGAAGAATATGTTGATTCTGATCGCGAAGATGGATTTCGATCGCATGGTTCGGTGATCAGAATTTTGAGCTGTTGCTTAGGAGTTATGATATATTGCTTAGGAATAGATAACAAACTGTAAGGATAAGTTTTTCCGCAAAGTTTTAAAATAAAAGAAAAGGTTTTAATTTTAAATATCCTTACAGTGGCATTTGTGAAGAATTGTTGTTTATGTGATTCCATTGATAGTAATAATGGAAATATGAATTTGATTCTTTCTTTTGTGGTAGTGTCTAAATTTAACAAATAAGGAAAGATTCTCATCACCCAAGTTTTAATTGGACCGAAACTTGGAATCATGCAAGTTGTATAGTATGATGAATGAGAATTTTCATTTTTGGAAAATTAAGACTAATTCCTTGTTCACATATATATGTGAGTCAAGTGAAGGACTAAGGGATCGAGTACACATTCTTGTGCACTGATCAAGTCCACCACAAAGATCGTTAAGACTATTCGTCATGATTTACTAAAGTTTAGTAAATATGGTTTTACTTACCAGTTTAAGTATAATTTTGAAACATTGGAAAAGTTTCGATGTATGGCCGAACGAATGAGAAGAATCAAATTAGGCAGAAAGATAAAAGTTTCTCAAATCTGAAAAGATGGGAGAGTACTTTAGTATCGTGTTTTGTGATTATCTTAGTGATTATGAAACCATATCACAATTGATTCTCTAAGGACATCTTAGTGCATTTGTTTGACTAAGAAGAGGAATCGTGAATTGTTGAATTGGTTAAATCAAAAGATGAATCATACCTCGTTCCAAAAACAATTCTTAGAGTCATACTCCAAGATTGTAACTTGAGTGACATATCTTAAAGAAAGGTTTATAAAACTTGTCAAATGTATGAGTAAAAGTGTCCTACTCTTGTACATTTGAAATTGGTAAGTTGTGATGTTTTGGATAAAACAAAGACCAACTAAGGCCAATTGTGTGAAGTGTGTGTCTTGATAAAGAATCCGCACTATCTCTTGAATATTTGGCAAGATAGTCTTATATGTCAAGAGGACAGTGAGAGTCTTAAAGATCCTGAAAGAATTTCAAGATCTAATCAAGAATGAAACCTGTAGTTTATCACTAGCACACGACGTGAGGTTTATAACCTATCGTGTTGACATATTCCTATTTTTGTGCCCATTCCAGTTAAAGTTGGCATTTGCATATGAGTTCTAATAGTTCTCAACTGGTTTCATAACAACTTGGAAGCAATGGCAGGCCCTTGTGCTGCCAGGTGGCAAGAAGTTAAGACTGCACAAGTTCAATCCATATGAGCTTAGATTTGTCACTAACCTTGTCTTGAGATTATGGTTTTGACAAATTGACATGGATAGGAACACATACACCATAAAATCTAAGTGTCATAAGGTTTCTCTCCGATTCATGAAAATGATGGTGAGGAAACACTTTCACTAAGTAGATTTTAAGTAGATAACAAGTGTGATATTTGCATTCTCAAAGTTGTTAGTGGAGCGTGTGTGGTTAACCGACACACTAACATGGACTTGTGAGGAATGGAAAAGGTCTAAACAATTGAGACTATGATTACGACATCCCTTTTCATAGTTCTAAAAAATGTTTAGACACACATGTGAGCTATCTAAGGAAAGGTGTGTGATTTTGATAAAGTCTTATCAAAACATCTCGTATCAGAAATCTGAACTTTGGTAAGAAAGTCAATAAAATAATGATTTCTAGAAGTTCAGCTGATTTCTGAGTACATATCAAAGCTAGTGGGAGCATAAGTGTTATGCTAATAATCATCATGTTGGTGGGAGCATGATAATTATAATAAGTGTTGCAAGTTAGCAATGTTAATTATAGAAAAAAAAGGTTCAATTGGGAAAAGTTGTTTTGCTATAATTAAGGGAGAGGAAATTACACTTTATTTCAATTCTAAAAGCTTAGATTGAGGTTTTAATCATCTTTGGTCAAGGATACATATATGAATTTCATGTTGGAATGGCTCAACATAAGGAAATTCTATATATGGGAACATTATTTGCGTTCTGAAATTCGATTATGATTGTGAGAACATGGCATGAATCGCGTCCCATATGCTTCGGATATAGGATCGATTGCATGTGCTATAATATTCATCCTTTCTAAATTTTCCAAATGCTCAGGGCATTAAGAAGGGAAAAGTCTAGAATTGGATATGACTAAAATGATTAAGCAATTGTCGAGGACAATCTAAGGTTTACCAAAGATTGGTTGCTCAGGGACAGTTGGAAGTATAGTGTTAATTTTGGAAGGACCATATTGACATATTCTGAAAAGAGGCAACTCTTGTTCAGAGGTGATAGTCAAAATGAGAATATGGAAATATTCACATAGGTGGAAGTTATTCATTAAATCTATGTAAGATTAGGAAACTTAACGCAAGAAGGATGTTCAAAGCAATGTACTTTGAATTTGAGACTTCGTTTCCATGAAATGATCTCCATTGGAATACTCTGTAATGTTTTTTGACAAGTCTTTGTGACTTTGTGCATAGTCATTACGAGAGGATCAATGCATATAAGTTTAGAATCTAACAGATTTCAGTAAATGGCAGGAATTTGGAATTCTTGCATTTGCAGTAAGGATTTGGGATTGTGAAATGAGCATCATTGGAATTATGTTCAATCGATCTATTTCACAAAGTAAAGATCATAGACAAACTTAGTATGCATACTTGGTGTATGGCATAACTAATGTTTAGACAAACATAGTGCGCATACTTGGTGTATGGCATGACTAGTTTTTAGAAAACATAGTGTACATGCTTGGAGCATGGGACAACCATTGTTTTAATTCAAGTATAAAGTTGATAGTTTGAAACAGTATGAAATGAATAATGTGTAATCAATATGGTGATAAATAAAAGGTGTTTTATTTATATTCATAAGTTCTGAGACCATATTGGATTCGATTATTCTTGTGTTTCACTTTTCATGTTTTAACTTCCAGAATAACTAGGTCGTTCTTCCTGAATGACTAAGTTATTCAAACCATCCACAATCGATAATACGTTGGAAGTAGGTATTAAGGCAAGACTGTCATGAATCGGGATTGTAGATGTCCAAGGCAGTGGACATAGCAAAGAGTTGCTACAACATTCATGAGTACTCATAAGTTCTGAGTATTGGATTCAACCCACGCTCATTTGAATCACTTCATGGATTTTATCACGAGTGATCATGAGACGATAATATCTTATATTCTTCAAACCTAGAGATATGAGTTGTTACTATGAGTTGGTTATACATTGATTGCATGGAAACGCATTGGTAAATCGATGTTATAAAACGTGCCTTTGTGTATGATTCAACAAGTAGTAGAACAAGCCATATGAGTTGAAGTTTATCCATTCCTTTTACCTTCGGGATAAAAGCGATATCTGTGGGCCCCTAGATGATTTAGCGATGACACATGTGAGTGCTTGGCCAAGCCAGGACTGATTTGATTTGTTCAATCAGTCAGTCATCATAAATCGGAAATCGGGAAACAACAAATGGACAGAGAGAATGATTTTAATCCATGTCTCAGTCCATATGATATCTAGAATGGAGGAATATATGATCCCTTATCTAATGTACAAATCATTGACGAGATCAGAGTTCAGTTACAACGTCAGAGTTTGACAGCGGCTTAAAGAGCTACGATTGCCAGTCGGTTTTTGAAGTCATACTCAATAATAGTTTTAGACTTATCCAAGTGGGAGACTATTGGATTTGTGTCTAAGTCCATAACTATATTTGGTATGTACTTGACCCGATTGGCATGGTCCATTTGGGTTGCATGGCGTCATGCATTTGGATAGACTAAAATGAGAGAAATAACACTTAAGTTTTATTAAAATATTATAAGTTCTAATATATTAATAAGATTATTTAATTAGTATTGATCAAGAATTAATTTGGAATTAATTAAGTGATCAAAAGGAGACTAATTAAATATATGGGTTGATTGTGTAAATCATCCATACTTGTATAGTGGGCCAAATGCTCCATGGATTATCAAGTTGGGCTAAAACCCATAGGATGCTCCATGGTGTTTTTGTACCCATGGATCATGGAAATGAAAGGCCGTGACAATTAGGGTTTACATGGTGTAACCCTAATTGTGACACACTATATAAGCATATTATTCTTGACAAAATCGGCGACTATGTGTGTATGGTGAGGGCTAGCCGATTTCATGAAGTGTTCATGTCTCTCTAAGTTATTCCAAGTGCATTTGATGTTGTGTGAACCATTTGAGGTGTCACACTTGGGGCACTAGGCTCTTAAGCTCCATGGAATCAAACTACAACAAAGAGGTATGTAATTCTACTAGAATTTATATTATATGTTCTTCATATTATGCTAGTTAGGATAATACCTTGGAATATTCATATTTGCATGTATAATAGAGAAAACATAGATCCAAGGTATTTAGGGTTGCATGTACACTTAGGAGTGTTAGAATTCTCAAAACCCAACAAGAATAGGGTGAGTTATTAGATAATATAGTGTAAATACCTGCATGGTTGGGTTTTACTTTCCCATCCTTCACATCTTGCTGGTACTTTGGGCAGTTCCGCTTCCAGTGCGACTTTTCATGGCAATAGAAGCATTCAGCCTCTTTTGGATCAGAGGAAGGAGTGACAAAACCTTTCTTGGTTCCACTTGAAGAGGAGCCATCAAGGGTCTTACCCTTGGTACCCTTCAAAGGGTTCTTCCTCTTATTCCCTCTACCTTTCCCGATTGCCAAGACAGGGGCAGAGTTTGGAGTAGGAGTGGTAACAACTGATTTACCCTTAAGACCACTTTCGGCGGTCTTCAAGAGTCCTTGAAGTTTGCTAAGTGTAACTTCCTCCTTGTTCATGTGGTATGTCATGCGGAATTGATCATATCACGAAGGTAAGGAGTGCAAAATGATATCTATTGCCAACTCCTCGGGGAAGTTCACATTTAGCTTCATTAAACGGTCTACATACCTTTGCATTTTCTGCATGTGGCCCGTGATGGAATCACCATCCTTCATCCGGGTTGTTATCATGGAGGAGATGATTTCATATCGCTCTTGACGAGCACTCTGATGGTAGCGGTCCATCAAATCCTGGTGCATCTCAAAAGGATAGTAGTCCTCATAGGACTTTTGGAGCTCGGCTGTCATAGTGGCCAACATGATGCATGCCACTTTGGTAGCATCTCTTTCATGTGCCTCATATTCAGCGACCTCCTCAGGAGTAGCAGACGGCTTGGGTACCTTAAGCTCCTTGCCGAGAACATATTCTTTGTTCTCATACCGAGTGACCATTCTGATGTTCCTGATCCAATCTGTAAAGTTGGATCCATCAAAGATGACTCTCCCACAAAGGTTCATGAGAGAGAAGGAGCCAGTAGGGTTTGAGCCAGAAGCAGCATTGTTGGAAGACATCTGAAAAAGAAGAAAAGACAAGTTTAGTTTAGATATAAAGATAGTCCTTAATAAAACACCCAAATGTAATTATAAGGCTAGGACCCAATCACAATGTATTATAACTTATAAGAGGGATGGCGTAATCTAAGCTATAACATATTTGAAACGTAGGTGAATGACGATTCACCAATTTCCACCACGAAAAACAAAATATTAAATTATTAGGTTTTAGTTGGTCTTAGAAACTCCTAGATTCTTTTGAGATTCATTGAACTTTTTTTCAATGGCATGTTTCAATCTCGAATGTGCCCTTCAGGTTTTGTGACTGGGATGCCGAGGATCACAAAACAAGGTGTGAAGTAACCATGCAAATTACTTGGCACCCTTAAATGTTTTTCACTCAATCGATGTGCCGGTTAACCACACGCGCTTCACCGACCTATGAAAAACCTTAAGTCACCCTTTACCTACCTTTTTAAGTCCAAGTTAGTGTGCCGGTTAACCATACACGCTCCACTAACGACTTAATAAAAGTGCAAAGTGTAATTTCATGGGTTAGCACCTTTTTCAGATTTTCCTAAAGTAACTAAGATTGAGAATTTATAAAAACATTTAGTTACTTTATAATAATCATTATACTTTTAATGGGAATTTTAAGTCATTGTCCTACCCGTTCGGCTAACGACCCTCCACCGATCAAGGAAGCGGTGGGTGAGAGTGGACACCCATTAAGCTGCCATTTTATATGTAACAACCTTATACCCCCCTTATAGACCGGCTTCGTGAATGTGGCCTACTAACGGTAAAACGACTTTATCTTATACATATATATATTATTAACTTATAATATTATAAAGTATAAGGGTTGAATTTTAACTTTTAAAATTCTAGGGGTTGGAACTAAAGTTTATTAAGATGACTTTACATGTTCCAAAACTTGAGGGCAAGTTTTTGTAACTTTACAAAACCATTCACTTCATAACTTATGAGTTAAATGGTTCATTAAAATGAGTGACTTTTCATTTTATGTAACATATGTGTTTAATAATGGACTTTAAAAGAAAAACTTTTGGTAATCCATAACTTGAGGACAAATTATGGATCCCATTAAAACACATAATGATCATGAATTAATCATTAAACAATTTTTAACAAGTAATTCCTATGATCTATCAAGAACTCATAAGAACATGAATATTCATATCAAAATTTCAAGAACATATGAACACATATAAACATGGAATTTTGATATTATCCCTTGTAAATGGATTAGAACAACCATTACACCATCTAAAACAAGTTTTAAAACACCAAAACAGTTTAGGGTAATGTTTCTAGTCCATTTCCAACAGCTAAAATCTAAAATCTGCATTCTGCCTGACCAACTCGTCGAATGCATGAACTGACTCGCCGAGTTGGTTGAAGATACGCTTGGATTCGTCGAGTCCCCCCATGGACTCGGCGAGTCCCCTGTACAGACAACAAGAATTTTGACGTTTTCAGCTATTTTGCATCAAGTATCAAACGAACAAGCCTAGGCTCTGATACCACTAATGGGTTTTAAGCATTCTAACACTCCTAAGGTGTACATGCAACCCTAGAAACCTTGGATCTATGTTTGACTAAGATACATGCAAAACTACTTTTTCCCAGGTTCATAATCCTATCTAGCATACATGGGGAACTTTTAAACATAAAAGATAGCTAGAATTACATACCTTGTAGTTAATTTGATTCCTTGAAAACCTTGTGAGCCTAGCACCCCAAGTATGATGCCTCAAATGTATCACACAACACCAAATGCTATTGGAATGACTTGAGAGAAATGTAGAACACTTCTAAAATCGGCTTGCCCTCTCTATTTCATAGTGTAGCCGATTTTGGTGAACATAAGGGTCCTTATATAGTGTGTTACAATTAGGGTTACACCATGTAAACCCTAATGTAACATGGCTCTTCATTTCCATGACCCATGGGTTTAAACCTCCATGGAGCATCCATGGAGCATCCTATGGGTTTTAGCCCAACTTGATAATCCATGAAGCATTTAGCCCACTACACAAGTATGTATGATTTACACGATCAACCCATATATTTAGTTAGTCACCTTTTTATCACTTAATTAATTCTAGATTAATTCTTGATCAATACTAATTAAATAATAATATTAATATATTAGAACTTATAATATATTAATAAACCATAAGTGTTATTTCTCTCATTTTAGTTTATCCAAATGCATGATGCCATGCAACCCAAATGGACCATGCCACACCGGGTCAAGTACATACCAGAAATAGTTATGGACTTAGACACCTTATTCAACAATTATGACATGTGTTTTGGATAACTATAGTTTTATTAATAATTAAAAACGAAATTTTTGGACCGTATTTTTGGGATGTTTCAAGTTGGTATTAGAGCCTTGGTTTGAGGGATTCAGATACACTCTCGGGTGTGTCTGAACTCAAACTAAGGACTTGGTATAAAAATTTTCAAAAAAAAAATCATTTTATAGAAAGGATTTTGAAAAACATTTTTTTAAAAGAGAAAAGAACTTTGAAAAGAGAAAAGGGGTGTGGTGCATTCAATCAGCCGAGCTCAAGTAAGTACTCCCAAATTACCCATACAAGTGTATGTTATGATATATTTATGAGAACTGAATGCTAGAGTAGGACTTAGGATCTAGGAAGGATGCCTTATGTGCCTGTTATATGTGTATCAGTTTTATGAACTGCATGCTAGTACAGATTAGTCAGTGATATGATGGCCTAATTAGGATATGCTTGATAATGTTTACTCGATGCACGAATTCTGCTTGCTTTGTGCTTTTAGGAGTGTTAGTTATCTTTTACTAACTAGTAAACAAATATGTTAAGTTACATATTGCAAGAATTAAATATATTCAGAAGGTTAGGTCTAGCTCTGTATCGCAACTCTTGTTTGAGTCCAACCGTTGTAGGGTAGGATCTCACATTCGAAGAATTATCTAGTCTTAGTGATATGTAATAGTATTTGCAAGCTAGTTAGGAGGAGATAGTAGGGACTTCTTATGCAGCTGATAGCGGATAGTGGGTTGGTGATTACCCTAGGGAAAGTCTAGGATGAGATTAGCATGAGATCAGCAGTAGTAGTAGAAGGGACTTGGTGGAGTCGAGGCAGTTCTTGAGGAAAGTATAGATTGATGTGGAAGGTAGTATGCGCCCATACTACCGAAAGAAGAGGATTCATACTCGAATCGAGGCAGGTTGAGATGAATCCAGGAAACTTATAGTATGTGGGATCCCTCGAGTTATGATGAGTATACTGATGTTTGTTATGGTGTATTTTCAGTATGGTGACACTACGCACTAGGCCAGACGGCAGTTCTGGCGCTAGTGAGGGATCAGGCTCGGGCTCTGGGGCCGGGCAGCTGGATGAGCAGACGAGGAAGTTCATCTCGTCTGAGATCACACACAACATTCTAGACCAGACTCTTGTGATCTTTGGATCGGTCAAGGAGGGCATCTTGGAGATACTTGATGAGAGGTTGGGTGCATTCCGCACCGAGATGGCGGCCATGCTAGGGGCACGCTCACTAACATTCACGGAGTTCAGGGCTTGTGGAGCTCCCGATTACCATGGGGCTCGGGACCCCATTGCGAGTACCAGATGGTTGGCGGATGTCGCCAACGCATTTCACACCAGCAGATGTACCGAGGGGGACAAGGTCTGACTTGCATGCTGTCTTCTGAAGGACAGGGCACGTGATTGGTGGGAGAAGGCCGGACGAGCCATTGGGGATGATGCGGTTTTAGATGCGATGACCTGGAGTGATTTTTCGGTCAGTTTTAGGGTCGAGTTTGCACCTGTGATTGAGGTGTAACAGCTAGCTAGGGAGTTCCAGGATCTTGAGCAGACGACAGAGACTGTGGCGGAGATCACCGCCAAGTTTAGGGAGAGGGCCCTTCTCGTTCCGCAGTACGTGGCGGAAGAGGAGATGAAGAAGGCCTGATATCATGAGATGTTGAGGAGTGACATTTGACAGTTTGTGAGCCGATCCAGCTGCAAAACGCTGGAGGATATGATTGCCAGAACTAGAGAGAGATTGATTTAGAGATGGAGAGGAAGAGGAAACCAGATGTGACATCTGGTATGGAGGGCTCGGGCAAGAAGCCCAAGACAGATTCCTGAGGGAAGGGCCAGCAGGGCCGAGGCCACTGCGGCAAGTGTGGCAGGGGGCACGACGGGCTGTGTAGGGCTGGTAGTTCGGGATGCTTCAAGTACGGCCGAACTAGGCATGTCAGCAAGGATTGTACTGCTACCACCACCATCACATCATTTGATCTAATTTGCTTTCAGTGCAATCAGAGGGGCCACAAGAGGTCCTAGTGTCCGAGTTTAGCAGCAGCAGGGAAGGTGGCGGCACCCGCCCCTGCTGCATTGAGGATTACAGACGGCCGTCAAGGACGGGTAAAGGCACCAGTGGCGAAGAGCAGAGCCTTCCAGTTGACAGCAGAGGAGGCACGTGCAGCTCCTGATGTTGTTACGGGTATGTATCTTCTGCTTATCTCTTTATTTGTATTGATTATTTATTATGTTTATGTGTTTTTTATAGGATCGTTCTTAGTGAACGATATATCTGCCCTGGTATTGTTTGATTCGGGGGCAACCCGATCTTTTGTGTCGCTCGCACTCAGCAAGCGATTTGTAGGAGCTCCGGGGGAGGTGGATTGCCCTCTTGACGTGGATATAGCAGATGATAGGACCGTTAGGGTTGCGAGGGTTCACAGAGATTGTACACTACAGTTATTCGATGAGCAGTTTTCAATGGATTTGGTTCCTACTCCCCTGCGAGGGAATAAGGTTATAGTGGGTATGGATTGGTTGAGCCCCAATGGGGCAGTGATTGACTGCGAGCAGCAGCTAGTGAGGATTCAGACTCCTAGTGGGGGAGCTTTAGTGATTCAAGGAGAAAGGTCGCAGAGTGGATTGACTCTATGCTCTGCAGCGAGAGCGAGGCGCTACCTTCAGTAGGGTTGTGTAGGTTATGTCGCATATGTCATGGATACCTGAAATAAGGGTAAGGCGACAGTCGATAATGTACCGATAGTGCGAGATTACCCGGACGTATTCCCAGAGGATTTACCTGGGATACCTCTGGAGAGACAGGTTGAGTTCAAGATTGACATGGTCCCTGGTGATGCTCCGATAGCCAAGGCACCATATCGGTTGGCTCTTCCCGGGATGCAGGAGTTGTCTACGCAGCTGCAAGAGCTGCTAGATAAGGGATTTATTAGGCCGAGTAGTTCGCCATGGGGAGCCCCGATCCTGTTTGTGAAGAAGAACGATGGGTCGCATCGGATGTGCATAGACTACCGGGAGCTGAATAAGGTAACGGTGAAGAACCGTTATCCCCTTCCGAGGATCGATGATTTATTTGACCAGCTACAGGGTGCATCTTGGTTTTCCAAGATTGATCTGCGATCGGGTTATCACCAGATGCGAGTTAGGGACGAGGATGTGCAGAAGACAACTTTTAGGACTCGCTATGGTCACTATGAGTTTGTGGTGATGCCTTTTGGGCTCACCAATGCTCCAGCCGCGTCCATGGACCTCTTGAACAGCGTGTGCAGACCAATGCTGGACCGGTCTGTGATAGTTTTCATTGATGACATCTTGGTTTATTACAAGACTCAGGAGAAACATGAGGAGCACCTGAGGGAGGTGCTGGAGACACTGGGAAGGAGAGACTTTTTGCAAAGTTCTCCAAGTGTCAGTTCTGGTTGCGCGATGTGTAGTTTCTTGGGCACCTTGTCAACCAGAAGGGTATTCTGGTCGATCCGGCCAAGATAGAGGCCGTGATGCAGTGGGAGATTTCGAGGTCTCTAATTGAGATTCAAAGTTTTCTTGGTCTAGCGGGTTACTTCCGGAGATTTATCCAGGATTTCTCCAAGATCGCTGTTCCTTTGACCCGACTGACCAAGAAGTCGGTGACTTTCCATTGGGGGCCTGAGCAGCAGGCATCTTTCGAGACTCTCAGACAGCAGTTGTGCAAGGCACCGATCCTGACTTTGCCGGAGGGCATCGATGACTTCGTGGTTTACTATAACGCTTCGATTATGGGTATGGGTGCGGTTTTGATGCAGCGGGGCCACGTGATAGCTTACGCTTCGAGGCAGTTGAAGCCTCACGAGGATAACTATCCGACGCATTTTTTGGAGCAGGGGGTTGTGTTGTTAACCCTCAAGATTTGGCGGCATTACCTCTATGGGGTCCGTTGTACCATTTACACGGACCACAAGAGTTTGAGGTATCTTATGGATCAGCCGAACCAAAACATGAGGCAGCGTCGGTGGTTAGATGTGTTGAAGGACTATGATTGTGAGATCCTTTACCACTCGGGGAAGGCCAATGTGGTGGCCGATGCCCTGAGCCGCAAGGCGGTAGCGGCCCAGATTTGAGACATCTGTCTGAGGATGACAATGATTACTCCACTGTTGGAGCAGATCAGAGAGGCGCAGGTTGATGGCCTGAAGGAGGAGCGCCAGAAGTGCGAGCGAATCGTAGGCCGAGTGGCCTCGTTTGATTATGACAGACAGGGGTTGTTGACCTTGCATGGGATGGTCTGGGTTCCGTACTGGAGTGGAGTACAACAGGTTCTGATGGATGAGACCCATAAGTCGAGGTTCTCCATCCATCCTGGGGCGACGAAGATGTATAGGGATCTTCGCCCTGATTATTGGTGGCCCCGCATGAAGTGGGACATAGCATGGTGTGTAGAGAGGTGCTTGACCTGCAGGAAGGTCAAGGCCAAACATTAGTGACCCCATGGAAAGATGCAACCGTTGGATATTCCTGTGTGGAAATGGGAGGATATCACCATGGATTTCATCAGCAAGCTTCCTAGGACCGCACATGGAGTATATTTGATATGGGTCATCGTGGATCAGTTGACCAAGAGTGCTCATTTTATCCCGGTCCAGGAGAGCATATCGGCCGAGAAGCTGGTCGAGATATACGTGCGGGAGATAGTGGCACGACATGGAGTGCCTGTCTCGGTGGTGTCAGACCGAGATGTCCGTTTCACATCCAGATTTTAGAAGCGGTTTCACGACGAGATGGGTACACGTCTCCACTTCAGCACCGCTTTCCACCCTGAGACGGACGGACAGAGCGAGAGGACGATACAAACTCTCGAGGACATGCTGCGTGCATGTGTTTTGGATTTCGGTGAAAGTTGGGATACGTTGATGAGTTTTGAGCATTCTAACACTCCTAAGGTGAGCATGCAACCCTAGAAACCTTGGATCTATGTTTTCTCTATTATACATGCAAACTTTCTTTTTTCCAAGGTTTCATCCTAACTAGCATACCATGAGGTATATGTAGTACAAAAATCTAGTAGAATGACATACCTTTTCTTGTAGCTTGATTCGTTAAGCCTTTTAGAGCCTAGCACCCCAAGTGTGATGCCTCAAATGCTTCACACAACACCACCAACAATTGGAAGAACTTGAGAGAAGTATACTTGCACTCACAAAATCGGCTAGCCCTCTTTTCTTTCACTTAAGTGCCTATTTTGGTAGCTATGGGGTTCTTTATATAGTGTGACAAACTAGGGTTACACCATGTAAACCCTAATGACCTTCCATATCCCTCATGCTCTATGGGTTAAAACCTCCATGGAGTATCCATGGGTCACCACATGGGTTTAGCCCAACATAAAGGATTATGGATCATAAGCCCACTATATAAGAATGAATGATTTACACAATCAATCCCCATTTATTTAATTAGTCTCTTTTG
Source organism: Lactuca virosa (assembly GCF_052849685.1). NCBI lineage: Eukaryota > Viridiplantae > Streptophyta > Magnoliopsida > Asterales > Asteraceae > Lactuca > Lactuca virosa. Next base: position 65,511,148 of record NC_136428.1, on the reverse strand, counting down.
ATCACAAAATTAATTCCAAACTAATTCTTGATCAATACTAATTAAATAATATGATTTCATATTAATATATTAGAACTTATAATATATTAATAAATCATAAATATCCTCTTCTCAAAAGTCCATCCTTACAAATCGTTCTGGTGCCATGCAACCCAAATGGACCATGCTACTCTCGGGTCAAGTACATACCAAATATAGTTATGGACTTAGACACCTTATCCAACAGTCTTCCACTTGGATAAGTCTAATAACTATAGTTGCAAGTATGACCTCAAACACCGACTAGCAATTGTAGCTCTTAAAAGCCTCAGTCAAAACGAGACGCTACATTTTAGATAAGTGATCATGTAATCCTCTGTTCTCAAGATATCAGCTAGACAAATACATGGAACAACGTCGTACATATTGTCCAACAGTTTGTTTCCTGATTTCCGATTTGTTTGACATAGAACTTAATCGAACACATCAATTTAGTTCTGACCGGGCCCGACACATAAGTCTAAACGAAATCATCGAGGGGCCTAAGATATCGCTTTTAATCCTCCAAGGACTAAAAGGAACAGATAAACTTCGACAGTATATGCTTGCACTAATTATTCATTGAATCATACACAACAACACGTTTTATAACATCGAGTTACCGATGCGTTTTCGTACTATCAATGTACAACCAACTCATAGTCAACAACTCATATATCTAGGTTTGAATACTTATATGATATTATCGTCTCACGGTCACTCGAGATGAATTCCATGAAGTGAGACAAGTGAGCGCGGGTTTAATCCAATACTCAGACCTTATGAGCACTCATGAATGTTGCAGCAAACTTTGCTATGTCTAATACGATTCAAACAAATCTACAAGCCAAATTCATGATAGTCTTGATTCAATACCTACTTCCAACGTATGATCGACTGTGGATAGTTTGAATAATATAATCATTCTGGAAGTCAAAACATGAAAAATGAAACAATAATAAAAATCGACATGAGACAGTACCATACTAGTAAATAAAAACCACCTTTTATTTAAGCATCAAATGTCAATTACAGTCTATATATTACAAGTTTCGAGTCAGCTATCTAATCATTAAAACTAATATCATCCCTCAGCCCAATGCGCCTTGCATGCTGTAAATTCTTAACCCTACTCAGTCCCTTCGTGAGGGGATCTGTCGGGTTCTCATCTGATGATACCCTCTTTGCCATGAGGAGTCCTTCTATCTTGTGTCTTATGAAGTGATATTTCATGTCGATGTGTCTGGACCTGCCATGATCCCTTGGTTCCTTGGCTAAGGCAACCGTATTATCGTTGTCACATAAAATCTCCACAAGCTCCTTTATAGTTGATACAACTCCAAGGTCTCCGATGAAGTTCTTCAGCTATAGCGCTTCCTTCGTCGCTTCGCTTGCTGCTATGTACTCTGATTCGCACGTTGAATCAGCTACAGTCTCCTGCTTGGAATTTTCCAAGTAATTTCTCCTCCATTCAGGGTAAATACCCAGCTCGACAAGAGTGGAAATTATCTCTGTCGGTCTGAAAGCTGGCATCACTATACCCTATCACTCTCAAGTCATCACTCCCACCTAGGATAAGAACCTAGTCTATGACAACCCGAAATTTCTATCTTGTAAAGCCATTCAATTCAATCAGAAGTCAGACTTGTTTCTATTATCTTTTAGCATTGTTAAGGGTCTGTTTGAGTGTTCTAAGCCAAGTACATTCAAGGATTGGGTGTTAAAAAGTATCTACTAGAGTTCATTGTGTAGCATTGAAGCCGGAAAACTCCATCACAAGGAATTTACGGCCGCAAACTAGAGTTTACGGACGTAAACTCTTGTCTAGCCGTGAACACTTCTCCTTAACTATGATTTTGCTTCACTTTTCTTCACTTCTCACATCTTCAAGTCAAGAACACTCATTTCTCTCTCAAGTATCATGAAGAACACTTCCATTTCTCGTCAAAGTTGTAAGTGATTCTTTCTTTATTAGTTGATATCCTTCTTGATCTAGTAAAACCCTATGCTTTCATCAGTGAATTCATCTCTTTTTGGGGTTCGATCTTCAAATCATCAAGAACACCAAGAACACACACTAGTTCTTTGGGCCGTAATCACCCCTTCAAGCTTCCAAATCATAAGTATTCTTTCCATATACTAGTTATCTATTAGAAGCTCTTGATTAGCATCCAAGAATTAACCATTTTAGCAAGAGCATCAAGAGTTTACGGCTGTAAACTCTTCATATGGCCGTAAACCCTTCTTAGTTCATGTCATGGTCGTGAACCCTTTAATTCATGGCCGTAAGCCCTAGCTGTTTCATGTGTTGGCCGTAAACACCTTGGCCGTGAACACATCTTGGGCGTAAACACACCCTTATGTGGCCGTGAACACCCTTTATACAATCATATGTGATTGTAACACTTCATTCCAAGTGTTTCCTAGTCCCGAAGGTTGTTCCCTAACATGATTAGTTGTTATACACACTAATTATATACATATATGTGTCATTATATGCTTAATAGGATCCGTTTGTGCTCGAGACTTCACTTGGCATACTTAGCATCCTAATCGATCTTACATTCGAATCACTCACTACAGGTGAGTTCATACCCCAAACTTATCTTTTAAATGATTTTAAATGCTTTTATGGGGGGGGGGAATACAAGTTGAAAACAATATAGTTATAGTATCAATAACATGTGATTTATAACTGTCAAACAATTGGATTTCTTATACTTCAAAACTGTGTTATCAAACAAACTATTTCAAAACATTTTACAAACTAACATCAAGTCATCTATAACCATTCAAATGGTTAAAACTCTTTTATATGCTAAACTATTTATCAAACTCTTTTAAACTTATATATTGTCAAAATCATGTCTATATAGATATAGTAATATAAATAAGGTTAAAAGGGCTTAGGACTGATAACTCGCTTTATTTCATGTTCCTTGTTTGGTTGTGGACTTAGGGTATCAGTTGTTTGTCCGAGTGTCGTTTAAATCTTAGTTATATATTATGTATATGTGAATAGATATAAAAGTTCTTCCATCAGTTCAATACCTTTGGGTAGCAAAGGTGTACAAACATGATTAGTCATTCAAACAACAGTACTAGTAAACTATAATAGGTATAGTTTAGAGGATTACTACTCACTATTTCTAGAACAATGAAACATACAAGAGTCAGTTCATACATGATTCAGTTCAAACATAATATAACGAGAAACAGAAAGAACATACTATACACTAGAACAGAGAGACCGTACTATACACTAGAACAGAGAGAACATACTATACAAATGCAAGAACAATATAACATTAATGTGAGCCAGTACTTCATGACACGACAATGTACTGTTGTGTCACGTTTTGTAACCAGAGTCTCCTGGAGGGAGAGCGTGAATTTGTGTATAGATCTATACGGGATTGACCATCCTACACCTTGCTGCTAGCTACAGTGGGACCTGCAGGTCTACGGGTGACGAATGTCATACCATTTCGACGTCTTTGATCGTTGTGTTTTACTAGTCAATCAAGTATGGTTATAATCTCATCACATTTTACCTTAATTAAACAATTGGTTTATGGTAGTTAGTACATCTGTAGTTACTATATACAATACTACCGTACATCGTTATTTTCCCATTACATTCATATTGTGATCTTATCACATAAACGGTAATGTAAACTATTTTCTGGTAATGATAGTCATACTTGGGAAAAACACCCACTTTTACAAAAGAACAAACATACAGAACAGTCGGGTCTTGGTAGAAGGCTACATTTCATGATAAGTAGAAAATATAGGATTTTCTAGGAGATACAATCATTTACATCAAACTTATACAAACAATTGACACTAAAATACTTATGAACTCACCAGCTTAAATGCTGATCTACTCTTTCAAAATAACTTGTATTCTTAGGTCACTAGTAGACACGTACCGATGACCAGGTTTTAAGAAGACGGAGCATATTTAAGACTCGTCTTTTATTTTGATTCATGTTTTGGTGTCTTTCAAACTTAACAAAGAACACACTTGTATTAAGTTATATTATTAATGCAATGGATGATGTTGTTTCTTGTTTTACTATTATGCATTGTTATGATATTGTACATGACGTCCTCCGCCCCCGAACGTTTCCGCCGTTCTGGTTTGGGGGTGTGACAGATTGGTATCAGAGCTTTGTTTATAGTGAATTGAGTATATCAACCCATATAAGATATACAACTATAAACACAACGGGATTAAAACACTCTGACCAAGAGTTAATACTTTTAAAATAATAAAATATTTTAGTAAAGTTTTTATACAAGCATTCATACTAGGATCAGTGTCATACTATAACAAAAGAAAAGTATTGCGGTTGTTGGACACCACAAGTAGGCTTGGGGACATATAATCAGATCTGGGGGTGATATAGCCTGATCAACAATATTTTTCTGAGAAGTGATTAGCATGTGCCTAGGAATGGTTGTGGTGTTGTAGCAAGTCTAAAAACTTACCAACACTACCACAATGAAAACTTTAGAACAAAACATAAACTTAAAATACTATAGGAGTATTTTGTGTTACTATAATTACTTATGTGCAAACTAAAAGATCTTTACTAGTATGTCAATAGTTGCTGAGTGGATACGCTAAGGTTATATGTGACTAAGGTGTCATAGACTTAGAATCTGTGATCTTTGCTTTACTTCATGTTCCTTGTTTGGTTGTGGACATAGAGTTAGGGTCACTTATTCGAAGGTCTATTCTGTTTTAGTTACATATGACTGGTATGAACTACGCAAGTATTGAAGTAACTGGTAAGGATCATCCTATAATTATCATAAGTAGTACGTCCATTAACTATTTCTTTTACCCCTATTCTCGCGTAGATAACATGGCTGGATTCCATCATCCGACGACTCATACTTTCCCAACCAAGGAAATGGTGGATGGCTCGATGCAGAGCTAGAAGAGAATCATGCAATTCCTTTAGATGATGACTTCGCAAAAATACTTCCTGGAGGATTCTGACTCCGAGCCAAAAGTCAATGATCTACCCCTGATGGCTCCAATCCCAAATCCTAACCCTCGTCCGACTTTTCAAGGCCCGACACCTTTGTGGGCTGAGAACTTGGGTAGATGGAGTCAAGAGCAGGGACAACCCTTACCATACAACGGAGACAGAAGCTTCTACAATCTGAGCGAGGGAGGCTCAATAGACAGAGTCCTGCCTATTCTGGTTCGCAGGGTTGCTCGAAATGACGAGCAGGGTAGGGCAGCCCTCAACCGAGTCATGGAAGTTGATGCCGATACGGGAGTCAATACAGTCCGCATTCGCCATCTACAGGCTGCTCATGGAAGAACTCTGGACCACAATGAGTTCCTTCAGAGAGAACTTACTGTAACCCAAGCCGAAGTCAGGGAAGTTCGAGCACGCCAGGCAACGTTCGAAAGGCGTATACTGGACATGGAGCTTCATCAGGCAGAATCAAAGGCTCATCCGAGCAGTTCTCGTCGCAAGTAGAGTCTACTCTACTTTGTCTTTTGGATATATTTAGGTCTATGTATAGACCCTAGTATTAATTTCCCGCTTATTTTAAGAACCTTGGACTTTCAGTCTGATAAGTCTTAGTTCTGTTAAATTTTTTTCTCTTTATGGTTTGATGTAAGACCTACTTCAAGGTCATTTTTCCTGAACTTGTTACATCTTTAATGCCAATATTATTGACAGACGCTTAATCTTTTGGGGAAATCCTTATCCAAATGCTTTCATCCTTCTATTGTTAGATCTCTATTACAATCATACTCTCATCTGTTTTGTTGGGCTATGGTGATTTAGTCCATGGATCACTATCATTTTCTCACTATTGAATGCTTACCAATATCTTCATTTTTGTGAACTTATAGCTACAAGATGCCTCCTCGTAGATCAAACAGGCGCACTACTCCGATAACTCCAAATCAAACTCCACTACCTCCTCCGCAATTCGATCCGGCAGCTATCCAAACTGCAGTGGTTGCGGCTGTTACGGAAGCCCTAGCTCCATTCAACACGACCGGTACTAACGGGAGTGGATCGGGTGTTAACTACACCCAAGGTGGTAGTCACGGGCACCCTAGGGAGTGTCCGTATAAGGAATTCACCAACTGCAAGCCCAAGACCTTTAATGGGACTGGAGGAATCATTGCCCTCTCATAATTGTTCGAAAAGACGGAGTCGATCTTCGAGATCTGCTCCTGTCCGGAAGGAAGCAAAGTAAAATTTGCTGCCTGCACCTTCGCGGACAGAGCCCTGACATGGTGGAGTAGCCATGTTAAGTCACTAACCCTGATAGTGGCTAATGCTTTGGGCTGGGAAGCTTTGAAGGAGCTTATGATTGAGGAATATTGCCCGAGGGGAGAGGTTTAAAAACTTGAACAAGAACTTTGGAGCCTAACCATGAAGGGCTCCAACATAGTTGCCTACACTGCCAGGTTCAGCGATCTGGTGGCACTATGTCCGGTAATGGTCCCTACTGAGGGAAAGAAGATCGAGAGGTACATTTGGGGGCTGGTGCCTCCATTCCTGGGGAATGTCTTAGCTTCAAACCCCACTACCTTCGACAGTGCCAAATGACTGGCACAGCGGCTCATTGTTCACGGAGTCCGCAACCCGACAACAACAACCACCCTGGCCATCCCAGAACCATCCAAGGCTGCTGTCAACAAGCAGAAGTTCTGGGATAACAAGAAGGACAAAGCGGCGCAGAACTCTGCCAAAAAGCAGCAGGTCGTGGCTGTTCATGCTGCGATAACACCTACTCCTACTGCGCCGATGAAGCAGTATGCTGGAAGCTTGCCCAAGTGCAACAAGTGCAACTTCCACCATAATGGACCCTGTCGGGAAATGCAGTGTGCTAACTACAACAGGAAGGGGCACACTGCCCGTTTATGCAAGTCTCTGGCAAGGCCAATCACCCAAGTCCCCGGCGTTGCTGTGGGCCAGGCTTGCTATGGATGTGGCGAGGTGGGTCACTACATAAGAAACTGCCCGAAGGCAGGGAACGCGGGCGGAGTAGGAAGAGTTTTGTCTATAGGCCAAGTGGAAGTGGTAGGAGACCCTACAGTAGTCACTGGTACGTTTCTCCTCGATAACTCTTATGCATGCATACTGTTTGATAGTGGAGCGGAGAGGAGTTTCGTGAACCAGAAATTTGCACACTTACTTAAACAAAAACCACGTGCACTGAAAGAACCGTTCACTGTAGAAATGGCTAACGGAAAAACAGAGAGCACTAGTTGTATATACATAGGTTGTACTTTAACTCTAGATAGCCATTCATTCCCAATCGACCTCATGCCGGTGTCAATTAAAGGTTTCGACGTCATTATCGGCATGGATTGGTTGAGTTCTCATCATGCTGACATCATGGGTCACGAGAAGCCCGTTCGTCTTAATCTACCGTCTAACGAAACTCTAGTTATCTACGGCGACAAACCCGGCACGAACCTTCGTATCATCTCGAGCATACAAGCCCAGAAGTACTTACGAAAGGAATGTCATGCATTCCTTGTTCATGTAGTCGATATGAGCCAAGAGACGAAAGACATAAAGAACATCCCAGAAGTACGCGACTTTCCCGACATCTTTCTAGAAGAACTACCAGGATTACCTCCACAACGTCAAGTCGAGTTCAGAATCGACATAGTTCCAGGGGCTACCCCAGTAGCCAAATCGCCCTATCGTCTAGCACCAGCTGAGATGCAGGAGCTATCCGGTCAACTTAACGAACTGCTCAGCACGGGTTTTATTAGACCAAGCTTCTCACCCTGGGGAGCACCGGTCTTGTTCGTGAAGAAGAAAGACGGATCGTTCCGTATGTGCATCGACTACAGAGAACTAAACAAGCTTACCATCAAGAATCGTTACCCTATACCTCGCATAAACGACTTTTTCGACCAACTGCAAGGGGGGAATTACTTTTCAAAGATTGATTTGAGATCCGGGTATCACCAGTTACGAGTGTTAGAGGAAGATGTTCCCAAGACAGCCTTCCGAACTCGTTATGGACACTACGAGTTTGTAGTGATGCCATTCGGATTGACCAATGCGCCCGCAGTATTCATGGACTTAATGAATAGGGCGTGCCATCCTTACTTGGTTCAGTTCGTCATTGTATTCATCGATGGCATAATTATCTACTCTCCTAGTAAAGAAGAGCATAGTCAACATCTACGTCAGGTCTTAGAAACATTACGAGCGGAGAAGCTTTATGCGAAGTTCTCTAAGTGCGAATTTTGGATTTTAAGAGTCGAATTCTTGGGTCACGTGGTTAGCAAAGAGGGAATTCACGTGGAACATTCCAAAATAAAGGCCATTGAGAACTGGTCAGCACCGAAGACGCCTACATAAATTCGTCAATTTCCGGGCCTCGCTGGCTACTGTCACAGGTTCATTCAGAACTTCTCGAAAATTGTGAAACCGCTTACTGCTTTGACCCAGAAAGGCGTGGCCTTTGACTGGGAAGAGAAACAAGAAAAAGCGTTCCAAACATTGAAGCGAGCCTTATGCAGCGAACCGATACTATCCCTCCAAGAAGGGATAGAAGACTTTGTGGTTTATTGCGATGTGTCCAACCAAGGGCTTGGTTGTATTCTTATGCAACGAGGTAAGGTCATCGCCTATGCCTCAAGACAGCTAAAGACACACGAAGTCAACTACACCACACATGATCTTGAGTTAGGAGCAGTAGTATTTGCTCTGAAGATCTGGAGACACTACCTGTATGGTACAAAAAGCACTATCTTTACAGACCACAAAAGCCTTCAACATATATTCGACCAGAAGAAGCTCAACATGAGATAACGACGGTGGGTCGAGCTACTCAATGACTACGAATGTGAAATTCGTTATCATCCCGGTAAAGCCAACGTAGTAGCTGACGCCCTAAGTCGGAAAGAATACTATGGTCGTAGATTCAAATCATTGACTATGACTATCCATTCGCATCTTTCCACGCAAATTAAGGAGGCTCAGCTAGAAGCCTTGAAACCTGAAAATGTGGCGGGTGAATCCCTGAGAGGAATGGATAAAAACTTGGAAGTAAAGGGTGGCAGAGCCTTATATCTCATGGATCGGATCTGGACACCAAGGCACGGTGGTTTCAGAGACTTGGTCATGAACGAAGTGTACAACACTCGATATTTCGTCCACCCAGGTTCAGATAAGATGTATATAGATCTCAAGAAGTTATACTGGTGGCCTAACATGAAAGAAGAGATTGCTACCTTCTTGAGCAAGTGCCTTACTTGTGCCAAGGTTAAGGTCGAATACCAGAAACCCTCAGGTATGTTACCAAGTTGCCCAAGACAGCGGGTGGTCTCGATACCATTTGGGTGATCGTAGACATGTTAACAAAGTCCGCACACTTCCTGCCTATCAAAGAAACTGACAAGATGGAGAAACTATTGAGAACCTACATTAGGGAGATTGTACGACTGCATGGTGTTCCCATATCCATTATCTCTGATAAAGATAGAAGATTCACTTCAAGGTTCTGGAAGTCGCTACAAAGTTCCCTGGGAACTAGGCTGGACATGACTATAGCCTACCATCCGCAAACTGATGGACAAAGTGAGAGGACTATTCAAACTTTGGAAGATATGTTGCGAGCCTGTGTGATAGACTTTGGGAAGGCATGGGATACTCATTTACCCCTTGTCGAGTTCTCCTACAATAAAAATTTTCACACAAGCATAAAGGATGCTCCATTTGAAGCCGTCTATGGCCGAAAGTGTAGATCCCCTCTGTGCTGGGCTGAGGTGGGTGATAAACAGTTAGCTAAAGGATGTATTCCTGACAACACTCTCACAGGTCCAGAAATCATTCAGGAAATGTCAGAGAAGATCGTTCAAATTCGTGAACGATTGAAAGCTTCTAGAGACCGACAGAAAAGCTACGCAGACAAGAGAAGGAAACCTTTGGAATTCCAGGTTGGTGACCGTGTTCTATTGATGGTCTCACCCTGGAAGGGCTTGATACGCTTCGGAAAGCGTGGGAAGCTAAATCCAAGATACATAGGGCCTTTTGAGATCATTGCTAGAATCGGCCCTGTAGCTTACAAACTCAAACTACCTCAAGAACTTAGTAACGTACACCCTACTTTCCACGTTTCGAACCTGAAAAAGTGTTTATCCGACGAGACTCTTGTTATCCCACTCGACGAGATCGAGATCAACGAGAGCCTCAACTTCGTGGAAGAACTAGTAGAGATCATCGACCGAGAGGTCAAGCAAACGAAGCAAAGCCGTATCCTAATAGTGAAAGTTCTCTGGAATGCCAAGCGAGGACCTGAATTCACTTAGGAGCGCGAGGATCAAATGAAACTGAAATATCCTCATCTTTTTACTTAGTTATTTGTATTTTCTTAAACTCTAATTTTGGGAGGAAATTCTCTCTAACGGGGGGATGATGTGACAACCCGAAAGTTCTATCTTGTAAAGCCGTTCAATTCAATCATAAGTCAGACTTGTTTCTGCTATCTTTTAGCATTGTTAAGGGTCTGTTTGAGTGTTCTAAGCCTAGTACATTCAAGGATTGGGTGTTAGGAAGTATCTACTAGAGTTCATTGTGTAGCATTCAAGCCAGAAAACTCCATCACAAGGAGTTTACGGCCGCAAACTAGAGTTTACGGCCATAAACTCTTGTCTAGCCGTGAACTCTTCTCCTTAAGTATGACTTTCCTTCATTTTTCTTCACTTCTCACATCTTCAAGTCAAGAACACTCATTTCTCTCTCAAGTATCATCAAGAACACTTCTATTTCTCGTCAAAGTTGTAAGTCATTCTTTCTTTATTAGTTGATATCCTTCTTGATCTAGTAAACCCCTATGATTTCATCCGTGAATTGATCTCTTTTTAGGGTTAGATCTTCAAATCATCAAGAACACCAAGAACACACACTAGTTCTTTGGGCCGTAATCACCCCTTCAAGCTTTGAAATCGTAAGTATTCTTTCCATATACTAGTTATCTATTAGAAGTTCTTGATTAGCATCCAAGAATCAACCATTTTTGCAAGAACATCAAGAGTTTACGGCCGTAAACGCTTCATATGGCCGTAAACTCTTCATATGGCCGTAAACCCTTCTTTGTTCATGTCATGGCCGTGAACCCTTCACGTCATGGCCGTAAACCCTAGCTATTTCATGTGTTGGCCGTAAACACCTTGGCCGTGAACACATCTTGGCCGTAAACACACCCTTGTGTGGCTTGAACACCCTTTATACAATCATATGTGATTGTAACACATCATTCCAAATCCAATTAGTCTCTTACTCCTGTCTCTCAGTATCCTTATCCCTAGGATATAGGCAGCTTCTCCAAGATCCTTCATAGCGAAACACTTCCCAAGCCAGGATTTCACCTCCTGCAAGGTTGGGATATCATTTCCTATGAGTAGTATTTCATCCACATACAGTACCAAAAAGCTAACTATACTCCCACTAGCTCTGACATATACACATGACTCATCCTCGCTTCTTGAAAAGCCAAACTCTTTGACTTTATCATTGAAACAAAGATTCCATCTACGAGATGCTTGTTTCAACCCATAAATAGATTTCTCAAGCTTACATACTCTATTAGGGTACTCTGAATTGACAAAACCCTCTGGCTGATTCATGTAAACATCCTCAGCCAACTTTCCATTAAGGAAGGCGGTTTTGATATCCATTTGCCATATTTCATAATCATGAAATGCAGCTATGGCTAGCATAACCCTAATAGACTTAATCTTAGCTACAGGTGAGAAGGTCTCATAGTCAACTCATGGAGTTTGAGTAAAGCCCTTCGCAACCAGTCGTGCCTTATATATGTTATTAACTTATAATACTATAAAGTATAAGGGTTGAACGTTAAACTTTTAAAACTCTAGGGTTTGGAATTAAAGTATTAATGTGTGACTTTACAAATTCCAAAACTTGAGGGAAAGTTTTGAAACTCTTCAAAACTTTTCAACTTCATAACATATGATTTTAATGGTCTTTTAAAATGAAAATCTTCATTTTTCTATAACCTATGACTTTTAATGATTCATTTAAGTGAAAAACTTTTGGAATTCCATAACTTAAGGACAAGTTATGGAGTCCATTAAAATCATCAAGATCATCAATTAAACTAACAAGCATGTTCAAGTTCTTGATTAAACTCATATAAACAAGATAATTCAAATCAAACAAATTCCATGTAATTAGACTAATCATATAAACTACTACAAAACATGAAATTTTGATAATTATCTTTTGAATTGGATAAGCATGATAATTACCACATAAAAAACAGGTTTATAAGTTCATTAACAGTTTAGGGTAATGATCCTAGTCCAATTCCGGCCTTAAACTCGAAAATCTGCACTCAGGGGCTCCGACCGGTCGAGTGTATGAACAAACTCGGCGAGTTGGGATGTTTTGGGAAGGGACTCGGAGAGTCCCCCAGTGGACTCGTTGAGTCCATTTTCCAGACAGGAGATTTTTTATTTTTAAAGCATTTTCAAGCAAGTAGCATCAAGTATAATTGAAAACAAGCCTAGGCTCTGATACCACTAATGGGTTTGAGCATTCTAACACTCCTAAGGTGAGCATGCAATCCTAGAAACCTTGGATCTATGTTTTCTCTATTATACATGCAAACTTTCATTTTTCCAAGGTTTCATCCTAACTAGCATACCATGAAGTATATGTAATACAAAAATCTAGTAGAATGACATACCTTTTCATGTAGCTTGATTCCTTAAGCCTTTTAGAGCCTAGCACCCCAAGTGTGATGCCTCAAATGCTTCACACAACACCACCAACAATTGGAAGAACTTGAGAGAAGTATACTTGCACTCACAAAATCGGCTAGCCCTCTTTTCTTTCACTTAAGTGCCAATTTTGGTAACTATGGGGTTCTTTATATAGTGTGACAAACTAAGGTTACACCATGTAAACCCTAATGACCTTCCATATCCCTCATGCTCCATGGGTTAAAACCTCCATGGAGTATCCATGGGTCACCACATGGGTTTAGCCCAACATAAAGGATTATGGATCATAAGTCCACTATATAAGAATGAATGATTTACACAATCAATCCCCATTTATTTAATTAGCCTCTTTTGATCACAAAATTAATTCCAAACTAATTCGTGATCAATACTAATTAAATAATATGATTTCATATTAATATATTAGAACTTATAATATATTAATAAATCATAAATATCCTCTTCTCAAAAGTCCATCCTTACAAATTGTTCCGGTGCCATGCAACCCAAATGGACCATGCTACTCTACGGTCAAGTACATACCAAATATAGTAATGGACTTAGACACCTTATCAAACATACGTATCTTCCGTTAGCGGAATTATCATATAACAACAGTTACCACACCAGCATAGACCGACCTCCCTTCGAGATGCTCTGCGGGAGGAAGTGTAGGACCCCAATCTGTTGGGGCAAGGTCGGTCAGAGAGTCATGGGGAGTAATGAGGTAGTACTCAAGACTACAGAGCGGATCTAGCAAGTCCGGAGTAGGCTCCAGACAGCTCAGAGTCGGCAGAAGAGCTACGCCGACAAGAGGCGTTCAGACTTGGAGTTTCAGGTGGGCGACATGGTCCTCCTGAAGGTGTCACCTTGGAAAGGTGTCATCCGGTTCCGAAAGAGGGGCAAGCTGGGCCCCAGATACATTGATCCTTTTAGGGTTATATCCCGAGTGGGCAAGGTGGCGTATTGACTGGATCTTCCAGCAGAGCTCAACCAGATCCACAACACTTTCCATGTTCCCAGTTGCAGAAGTTCTTAGTGGATGATTCAGCAATTGTGCCCTTAGAGGATATTCAGGTTGACGACATCCTGAACTACATTGAGAGACCGGTGGCGATTTTGGATCGTAAGACGAAGACCTTGAGGAACAAGGTTGTTCAGCTAGTGAAGGTGCAGTAGCAGCACCACAAGGTTTCTGAGTGGAGTTGGGAGCCCGAGGAGGAGATGAGGGAGCACTACCCAGAGTTGTTTTCAGATGCAACAGACTTCGAGGACGAAGTCTAAGTCAAGTGGGGGAGAATTGTAACGCCTGGTTTCTGGTACGCTTTTATTTAAGAATTATTCATTTTAATAGAGCTACTCGACGAGTTGGAAGCCCCAGACTCGTCGAGTAGAATCAAGTCTTGGACGCGGGTTTTCATCCATCTACTCGACGAGTCGAGAGCCCTCGAATCGGCGAGTAGGTCTGCCAGAGTGAAACCCTAATTTCAGGGTTTTCCACCCTATTTAAGCATCTTAATCCCCGCCTTTTGGCCTCATTTCCAGCCTCCAAGTCCTAAACCCTAATCCACGAAACCCTAGAGCATTTTGTGAGTGTGTGAGCCATTCTTGAGTGATTTTGTGTGTTCTTGAAGCTTGAAAAAGAAGAAGGATCTAGAAGGTTCGAGGAGAATATAGTAGATCCAGGGATTTCCTTCCAGTCTCATCACTTTCTGGTAATCAAGTCTCTAACTCGATCATTCATTCATTAGATCTACTTACTTCCATCTTTATGAAGGTTATGGTTCAAGAACCTTGGTATTTTGGATTTGGACATCCCAAGTGACTTACATTTCAGATCTGGTATCTAGAAGGGTTCCATGGTATACAGGTGCAAAATTTATGACCATGGAGTCCCCATGCAAGCTTAAAAACGTTATTATGGCCTTTTTAGCTCTAAAAGGCCATGCATGGAAGGAAAGCTAGGAACTTTACGTGTCCAACTGATGTCCAAGGCCTAGATCTATTATAGTGTGCTTTTGTTTAGAGTATTATGGCTTGTGGACCAAGATATATGTTCTAGAGAGTTAGGGTTTCAGCTAATCCCATTAAGAAGGACTAATAACGGGTAAAGTTGGAAACTTTACCCTTAAAAGTGTATTCCAAGTGTGTAGATAAAGTATGGAGTTTGGATCTGAAGGGTAGGAGCTTAATCCTTTGAGATGGAGCAATCGGACGGAGGAACTCGACGAGTTGAGTTGGTTTGTCCTGATTCTGTACAAGGTGGAACTCGACGATTTTGTGAAGGGACTGGACGAGTTAGTTTGTGTTTTCACGACTAAGAGTGGCAAAGGAACTTGGCTAGTCAAGGGATTGACTCGACGAGTTGAGTCAACTCAAATGTTGACTTTGACTTTGATCAGGAGTAAAATGGTCATTTTACCTTAAGGAGATCTGTTAGGTATTGACTAAGTGTTATTGTGATATTAATAGCCGAGGAGTCGTTGGAGCAGCCGTCGGAGATTCCTCACTCGAGATTTCAGTAGTCAGCTTTGTGATGTGAGTTTCCTTTAGTAGGAACGGGTATACGACACCAAGGCCGGCCCGTATATGTGATACGTTAGTAGCTGAGTGTGGGCGGGTCCCGAATCTCATAGTAGCCGAGTGTGGGCGGTGTCCAAATCTTGTAGCATTATTTGAGTATAGATATGTGACTGCTTGATAGGAATAGATATACTTGTTGACTGTGTGATACTTGTATGCATGTTAGACAACGGAGTGTAGGCGGGGCCCGAATCTCCTAGACAGCGGAGTGTGGGTGGGCCCCGAATCTCCTAGACAGTAGAGTGTGGGCGGGGCCCGGATCTCCTAGATAGTGGAGTGTGGGCAGGGCCCGAATCTCCTAGACATCAGAGTGTGGGCGGGGCCCGAATCTCCATGAGAGTGGATGGGGCCCGTATCTCCTAGTTCATGTTATGTGTATGGTATGTGGTAGTTTGGGGAGAGTCACTAAGCTTCGTGCTTGCAGTTTTTAGTTTATGTTTCAGGTACTTCCGGTAGCAAATGGAAGATCTCGGGATGATTGCAGTGCACACACCATTAGTTCATCCTGGGATGTTTATACTCTGATATTTTGATATACATTGATATGATGTTTGAGATATTATGACATGTGTTTTGGATAACTATGGTTTTATTAATAATTAAAAACGAAATTTTTGGACCGTATTTTTGGGATGTTTCAGTTTAGTTACTTAATTAATTTAAGAACCATATCTTAAATTTTAGGATGTTACAATTATCTACCCCTTAAAAGGATTCCATCTTCGAAATTACATCAAGAGCCTTCTCGTTAGAATTTCATCCCGTAAATTTTCAATTTCCTTAATGGTTACATCACCTTGGTAATTTGGCACAGTTACAGTCCTCCTAATAACGAATAATACATATTTAGGGTTTATTAACCTTCTTGGACACTTTTACCCTTTTGTCCCCTTTTTGAACTTGTAACAAATTACTCTAACAATAATATCAATTATTTTAAGACATATAGTCTCATCATGTTCCAATAATGTTAAGGCATGCATGAAGTTTTACCAGTTCATTTTAAACCTTTAATCCATCGTTTGTGTATTTCCTTACTTAGGTTCAAATTTCCGTACGCATGTCCCTTTATGCTCAAGCACATCACCAACATTCCATTCTTTACTAGTTCCTTTAGTAAATCGTCACCAAGACTTAGCTTACGATATATATTTTCATCTTACCTTTTTTTGACTTTCTCTGGTATCAAAGTCTCAAACTTAACAATATACTTTCAACTTGGCCTAAATTCCTGCCTAAACATGATTTGCATGGTCTATATACTAACATATCATATGGCTTACATGCCCAAACATACTATGGTACACATATTGTCTCATTTCTATTTCTATCATCGCAGTTAACTCGTTGTTGGGTTTTATACTTAGAGTCTAATCACTCTTCATGACATTTCATTTCTATATTTTCTTTTCTATAAGTATTGATTTCCACATCCTAATACTGACACTTTAATTTGAAGATATCTTACCAGTTCATCGATACTAATGGTTTTCTCCTTCAACATTCACCCATAGGATAACTTAACCATATATATATATATATATATATATATATATATATATATATATATACATATATATATATATATATATATATATATATATATATATATATATATATATATATATATATATATATATATATATATATATATATATATTTAAATCTTACACTTTTGTACCAACCGGTACCTTACCGCCCAAGTTCATGTCTGCTTATTGACCTTGTCCATATCCTCATTCATTTACTTTAACTATCATGTAAAACCCAAAATCTTTTCTCACGGGTTAACTCACTTCTTGGGCCTGCAATCCTAAGCACACTATGACAAGAAGATCCAAAGCACATGGTGTTGTTTCAACTCTTCAAAAAACTTGTTGGGTCCAAACTATCTCGTCACTTGTGACTTTGATTCTTCCCAACTATCTACCCCTTAAAAGAAATGAAGGCATTTCTTTTAAGGTTAAATCACAAGATGATCATCATCATGTATCAAGATGCTTTGTTTATTTCCTTACAGAAATCTTTTTACCTCACATTTAATCCTTGTGGTATTTGAATTTCACCTTCACTGTACACTGTTAATAACCTATAGCTTCTATCTAAATTTTCATCAGTCATGTGTCCTTGAATATTGTTGTCCGAATACTCGACTCTTCTATTCAACACTTTGTCAGGTCAACTTCTCAAGTATCATGATACGTTACTTCTTTATATTTCTTGTCCCTTCCTTAAGGATACATAACCAACTTTTATATCAATGATTTTCCTGACCTTTATTCGTAGTCAAATGACCCATAATGCTCTGAGTCAAAGTTATATATTCTATATGGATTCACCATATGCGATCTCATTATCATAAGTTTTCCCACTCCTTGTCTGGTTGTCGGATCCAGTTTAGTAGTAATAGTCAAACTTCGTATTCAGTTAGACTTGAATGTGCTTGGTCAGTGTCATCAAGTTGTACGACTTAGAAGCTCTAAATATCATATACTTGGTTCGTTCGTGTCACTCATAATTCCAAGCACCACGTGTTGTTCCTACTCAACCTCATGATTGTTTTGAGCTCTTGTGCATCATATCATCACACTTTTATATCCTTCATACCATCTAACCCTTAAAAGAAATGAGGGCATTTCCTTTAAGGTCCAAGTCACCCTATGATCCTCACACGGTATTAATTCGTCCCTCTAGCTCATTCATGGAAATTCCAAAAATTTCCTTTGCTCACCATCGTCTTCTTGACAATCCTTTTTAAGAAACTTCAAGTGTTCATTCTTGTCCACACCTTGTCATTACTATAAAATCTTTTGATGTTCAACTAACATTATTTAATATTCAATTATCAAGCTATCACACCTTGGAGTCTTATTTCTTCTGTCGCCCTCATCACGTTCTCTGACAACCCGAAATTTCTATCTTGTAAAGCCATTCAAATCAATCAAAAGTCAGACTAGTTTCTACTATCTTTTAGCATTGTTAAGGGTCTGTTTGAGTGTTCTATGTCTAGTACATTCAAGGATTGGGTGTTAGGAAGTATCTATCAGAGTTCATTGTGCAACATTCAAGTCGGAAAACTCCATCACTTGGAGTTTACGGCCGTAAACTAGAGCTTACGGCCGTAAGCTCTTGTTCGGCCATGAACTCCACTCTTAAGTATGATATTCCTTCATTTTTCTTCATTTCTCACACTTCCAAGTCAAGAACACTCAATTCTCTCTCAAGTATCATCAAGAACACTTCCATTTCTCGTCAAATTTGTAAGTGATTCTTCCATTTATAAGTTTATATCCTTCTTGATCTAGTAAAACTCCATGATTTCATCCGTGAATTCATCTCTTTTAGGTTAGATCTTCAAGAACACCAAGAACACCAAGAACACACACTAGTTTCTTTGGTCCGTGAACACCGTTTCAAGCTTCCAAATCGTAAGTATCCTTTCCATATACTAGTTATCCATTAGAAGCTCTTGAAATACCTCCAAGAATCAACCATTTTAGCTTAAACATCAAGAGTTTACGACCATAACTTCTCCCTTGGCCGTAAACCCTTCTCAAGAATATCTTTGGCCGTAAACACCCATGGACGTAAACACCTTGGCCGTGAACACATCTAGGCCCTAAACACACTCATGTGTGGTCGTGAACACCTTTAGAACAATGATATGTGATTGTAAACACTTCATTTCATGTGTTTCCTAGTCCCTAAGGTGGTTCCCTATCATGATTAGTTGTTATATACACTAATTATATACATATATGTGTCATTATATGCTTAATAGAATCCGTTTGTGCTCGAGACTCCACTTGACACTTAGCATCCTATATCGATCTTACATTCAAATCACTCACTACAGGTGAGTTCATAACCCTAACTTATCGTTTAAATGATTTTAAATGCTTTTATGGGGGGGGGGGGGGAATACAAGTAGAAAACATTATAGTTATTGTATCAATCACATGTGATTAATAACTATCAAACAAGTGGATTTCTTATACTTCAAAACTGTGTTATCAAACAATCAATTTAAAAACATTTTATAAACTGACATCAAGTCAACTATAATCATTCAAATGGTTAAAACTCTTTTATATGCTAAATTCTTTATCAAACTCTTTTAAACTTATATACTGTGAAAATCATGTCTATATAGATATAGTTATATAAATAATGTTGAAAGGGCTTAGGACTGATAACTCGCTTTATTTCATGTTCCTTGTTTGGTTGTGGACTTAGAGTATCGGTTGTTTGTCCGAGTTTCGTTTGAATCTTAGTTATATATTATGTATATGTGTATAGATATAAAAGTTCTTCATTCAGTTCAATACCTTTGGGTAGCAAAGATGTACAAACATGATCAGTCATTCAAACAACAGTACTAGTAAACTATAATAGGTATAGTTTAGAGGATTACTACTCACTATTTCTAGAACAATGAAACATACAAGAGTCAGTTCATACATGAGTCAGTTCAAACATACTATAACGAGAAACAGAAAGGACATACTATAACGAGAAACAGAAAGAACATACTAAACACTAGAACAGAGAGAACATACTATACACTATAACAGAGAGAACATACTATACAAATACAAGAACACTATAACATTACTGCTGTGTCATGTTTTGTAACCAGAGTCTCCTGGAGGGAGAGTGTGAATTTGAGTATAGATCTATACGGGATTGACAATCATACACCTTGTTGCTAGCTATTGTGGGACCTGCAGGTCTACGGGTGACGAATGTCATACCATTTCGACGTCTTTGATCGTCGTGTTTTACTAGTCAATCAAGTATGGTTATAATCTCATCACATTTTACCTTAATTAAACAATTGGTTTAAGGTAGTTAGTACATCTATAGTTACACTATACAATACTACTGTACATCGTCATTTTCCCATTACATTCATATTGTGATCTTCTTAAAGAAACGGTAATGTAAACTATTTTCTGGTAATAATAGTCATTCTTGGGAAAAACACTCACTTTTACAAAAGAATAAACATATAGAACGGTCGGATCTTGGTATGTCACACCCCAAACCAGACGGCGGAAACGTCCGGGGGTGGAGGACTTCATTTGTAGTATCACAACACATGCATCATAGTAATCAAAGTACAAACAACCATTGTATTTAAAAAGTATAAGTATTTACATGTGTTCAATCATTGTATATTGAAACCAAAATAGTTATACAAAAGAAGAAGATATGACTCAAAGTAGCTCCATCTTCTCAAAAAGCTCGGGGAGTACCTGTTTATTGTTTCCATGAGAATACAAGTAATTTGAAAAGGGAGTATCAACATAAAGTTGAGTGAGTGCATAAGTGTTTATGTTTAAAAGGGTGTCTCTGTATCTTGCATATGTAAACTGTTCCAGAAAATCCTGTATTTTTTGTTGTATATGAAAAGTAGTTTTATTCCCATAAAACCGTTCTATATGTAAACCAATGTTCTGTATGTGTAAAACTTGTAACTGAGAGTGTGCCTGGCTTCACCAGCTGTTATTGAAAACTGTATTAAACCATTGTAGTTTGTATTCTGTAAACTGGTACTTTGAAGGTGTACTTTCGTTTAGTTGTTTATACACTAACGTATTGTTAATATCTTTTTAATGAGTTCTTATAACCATACTATGACTGGATGGCCTGAAACAAACGCTTGTAGGCGTTTAAATTGTTAATAACAATTGCCACTCATTGGCGTGTATGCTTGACTGTAGCTAGCAGCCTGTGTGTCGGGTTGTCAATCCCAATATAGATCTACACACAACTTGTTTCGATCCCCTGGCTGGAGATTCTGGTTATAAAGTCAGGACTTTACCGGTGTCTCATAAAAAGCATATAAACGTTACATGTATATTAGTCATGAAAACCCAATCATTCTGAAATAAATGATTGATAGTATGTTCTTGAATTAGTATTCCGAACATGTATCTTACAATTGTAAACCCTTGATTTGTTTTGAATCAAAAACCTTGTTTCTTGTAAAACAGTGTATTCCAGTATACTTGAATCATGGAAAGGAGTTTATTTGACGAAAAACCGGCTCAAATCTGGCAGAGTTTCGACTAGAGAAAATTGTTTTTCTTCGGATTCTCGGGGCTTCGAGGCTTGCTTAGAGTTTTTGATACGATACCGGGGCTTTGGGGGTTGTAGGTGAGGTTGTGGGAGTGAAAGAGGTGAAAGTGTGTGAAATTTGGTGTAAAAATGGTCTTGGAACCGAGAGGTCTCGCAGGCCTTATATAGGCCGAAGCCTCGGATCCGAAGCAGGGGGAAGCAGCCGCGTGTCGGACAGGCGGAGAGGGAAGAGGGCTCGCTTCGGACAGCTGGCTCGGTGTGTCGGACCAGGAGTGGACCGAACTTCGGTCCAATGGGAAGGTGCCACGAGGGTCCGAGGGGTGTCTCCTGTGAGGGTGTCGGCTGCCTATTGGACCTCGGCTGTGGTCCAATCAGAATGCGACACGGAGGACTTCGGTCCAATCTAAAGGTGACACGTGGAATCCTCGCATGCGAGGGTGACGTGGCCGAAGGTCAACCTTGCGAAATTGCCCGGTTTTCAATATTTCTTGGTTTTTGTGCCAAAAACTTGCGAAAATCATAACTTTCGCATACGAGCTCCGTTTTCGACGTTATTTATATGCACACGTAGGTAAAATTATACTCTACGACTTTTGTTTAGACTTTGTCGGCAAATTTTGACTTTATTATTAATATTATTATTTTTAACAGACCGGGACAGGAAATCCGTTAAAAATTCATAACTTCTTCATCCGACGTCTGTTTTTGTCTGTCTTTTTACCGTTGTACTACTATTGACGAGACCTTCAATTCTTGTTTAGGTTGTGTCGGCTAAAAATCACTCGATCAATATTTCGAGTTTTTAGGTGTACACTGTTATACTAAAACTTAGAAAAATCATAACTTCTTCATAGGAAGTTAGATTTTGACATTCTTTTTATGAAAGTTCTCGGTTTAACATAAACTACAACTTTCATTTAGATTGTTAAGGCTAAAAAGCCTTTTATTGAAAATTAAGTTTTTACACTGAACAGTGTTTTGTCGGTTTTGTCGCAGATTTTCGATTGGTCATAACTTCTTCGTTATAACTCGGATTTTAGTGTTCTTTATGTTTTTGGAAACCTTGTTACAATCTCTATCACTTGGTTCATCCCAATCGAGATTGTTTAATAATTAATTTCTGAGGGTCAATTATGTAAATATATACAGTACGCTAAAATTTCTCTTTATTAATTTAAAAAGAAATACAAATTGACCTACATTATTACATAGGTTTGAAATAACGGTTTGTTACATTATCCCCCGTTAGAGAGAATTTCGTCCCGAAATTAGCATTACAGATAGACTAGGGAAAAAGATGTGGATATTTTTGTTGCATTTGATCCTCCCGCTCCCAAGTGAATTCAGATCCCCGTTTTGCATTCCAACGAACCTTCACTATCGGGATACGGCTTTGTTTGGTTTTCTTAACTTCCCTGTCTAGAATATCTACGGGTTCTTCCACAAAGTTGAGACTATCGTTTAACTAGATTTCCTCGAGTGGGATCAGAAGAGTCTCATCGGATAGACACTTTTTCAAGTTCGAAACGTGGAAGGTAGGATGAATGTTACTTAGTTCTTGGGGTAGTCGAAGTTTGTAAGCTACAGGACCAATTCTGGCAAGAATCTCGAATGGTCCTATGTACCTTGGATTCAATTTGTCACGCTTTCCAAAGCGTATCATACCCTTCCAGGGTGAGACCTTTAACAAGACGCGGTCACCAACCTGGAATTCCTAGGGTTTTCTTATTTTGTCAGCGTAGCTTTTCTGTCTATCTCTAGAAGCTTTAAGTCGCTCCCGAATTTGTACGATCTTCTTGGTAGTTTCTCGAATAATTTCCGGACCAGTGAGAGCACTGTCAGGAGTTTGACCTCTAGCTAACTGCGTGTCACCCACTTCAGCCCAACACAGAGTGGATCTGCACTTGCGGCCATAGAGGGCTTCAATGGAGCAGCCTTTATGCTAGTGTGATAACTGTTGTTATAAGAGAATTCAACAAGGGGTAAATGAATGCCTTTCCAAAGTCTATCACGCAAGCTCGCAACATGTCTTCTAATGTTTGAATCGTCCTCTCACTTTGTCTGTCAGTTTGTGGATGGTAGGCTGTACTCATGTCCAACCTAGTTCCCAAAGAGTTTTGTAAAGACTGCCAAAAACGAGAGGTGAATCTACTATCTCGGTCTGAGATAATAGATATTGGCACACCATGCAGTCTAACAATATCTTTGAGATAAGTTCTTGTTAGCTTCTCCATCTTGTCGGTTTCTTTTATTGGCAAGAAGTGTGCGGATTTGGTTAATCTGTCGTCGATTACCCAAATAGTATCATAACCACCCGAAGTCTTGGGTAATTTGGTTATGAAATCCATTGTAATCCGCTCCCACTTCCATTCAGGGATTTCAGGTTGTTGTAATAAACCTGAAGGTTTCTGGTACTCTACTTTGACTTTGGCACAAGTAAGGCACTTGCCCACAAAGGTAGCAATTCTGGCCTTCATGTTAGGCCACCAGTATAGTTTCTTAAGGTCCAGGTACATCTTGTCTGAACCTGGGTGGATGGAGTATCGGGTTTTATGTGCTTCATTCATAACCACGTCTCTGTAACCACCGAACTTTGGTGTCCAGATCCGGTTCATGAAATAATAGACTCCATCATCCCTGACTTCGAAGTTCTTATCCATTCCTCTCAGGGTTTCACCTGTCACGTTTTAGGGTTTCAAGGCTTCAAGTTGAGCTTCTTTGATCTGTGTGGACAAATGCAAATGGATTGTCATGGTCAACGACTTTACTCGGCGTCCCGAGTATTCTTTTCTGCTAAGGGCGTCAGCTACTACGTTAGCTTTACCAGGGTGATAAAGAATCTGACAATCGTAGTCATTTAGGAGCTCCACCCATCGTCGTTGTCTCATGTTCAGCTCTTTCTGATCGAAGATATGCTGGAGACTTTTATGGTCCGTGAATATTGTGCATTTCGTGCCATATAGGTAATGTCTCCAAATCTTCAGAGCAAATATCACTGCTCCTAGTTCAAGGTCATGTGTTGTATAGTTGACTTCATGTGTCTTTATCTGTCTTGAGGCATAGGATATAACCTTTCCTCTTTGCATAAGAACACATCCAAGTCCTTGATTAGAAGCATCACAGTACACTACGAAATCCTCTATCCCTTCAGGAAGAGACAGGATTGGTGCACTACACAAAGCTTGGTTCAGCGTTTGGAACGTTGTTTCTTGCTTTTCTCCCCAGCTAAAGGTTACACCCTTTTGGGTCAGGGTAGTAAGAGGCTTAGTTATTCGAGAGAAATTTTGAATGAATCTGCGATAATAGCCAGCAAGACCTAAGAATTAACGGATTTTTGTAGGTGTTTTGGGTGCTGACCAGTTTTCAATTGAATTTATTTTGGAAGGGTCAACGTGTATTCCTTCTGAACTGACCACGTGACCTAGGAAATCAACCTTCCTAATCCAAAACTCGCACTTTGAGAACTTCGCATAGAGTTTCTCGGTTCTAAGGGTTTGTAGTAGTTGACGAAGATGTTGGCCATGTTCTTCTTTACTTCTTGAGTAGATAAGGATGTCGTCAATGAAGACTATGACGAGTTTGTCCATGAATGGACGACACACTCTGTTCATTAGGTCCATGAACACAGCAGGTGCATTCGTCAATCCGAATGGCATCACTATAAACTCGTAATGACCATAAAGAGTTCTAAACGTGGTCTTGGGAATGTCTTCCTCCAAAATCCGTAACCGGTGATACCCGGATCTTAACTCTATTTTTGAGAAGTAGTTCGCACCTTGAAGTTGGTCGAACAGATCTTCAATGCGAGGTAGAGGATATCGATTCTTAATGGTAAGTTGATTCAGCTCGCGGTAGTCTATCCACATGCGGAATGATCCATCCTTCTTCTTTACGAACAAAACTGGTGCTCCCCAAGGTGAGAAACTTGGTCTTATGAAACCTTTGCTAAGGAGTTCGTTAAGCTGGCTGGACAATTCTTGCATTTCAGAAGGTGCAAGACGATAAGGGGATTTGGCTACAGGGGTAGCTCCAGGGATTAAGTCGATTCGGAATTCGACTTGTCGTTCGAGAGGCACTCCGGGAAGGTCATCGGGAAAAATGTCTAGAAAGTTGCAGACCTCAGGAATGCTCGCGATGTCTTTCACTTCTTGCTTTTTGTCTACCACGTGAGCCAAGAAAGCACAATACTCTTTGCGAAGGTACTTCTGTGCCTTGATGCAAGAAATGATATGGAGGTTCGTTCCGGGTTTGTCGCCATAAATAACAAGAGTTTTGTTAGTTGGTAAATTCAAACGAATGGCTCTTTCATAGCATAGGATGTCAGCGTGGTTGGAGCACAACTAATCCATACCTATTATGGCGTCGAAACTTTTGATAGAGACCGGCATAAGGTCTATTGGGAACGAAAAGTTATTCAAGGTAATAGTACATCCTATGTATATTTCGTTGGTGGATTCGGATTTCCCGTTATCCATTTCGACTGTGAATGTTTCTTTTAGTGGTTGGGAGTTTTGATTTAGTAGATGTTTAAAGTTATGGCTCACGAAGCTCCTCTCAGCACCATAATCAAATAGAATGCATGCATAAGTATTGTTGAGAAGGAACGTACCCGTAACCACCGCAGGGTCTGCCACCGCTTCTTCGTGACCCAGAGCTAGAATACTCCCAACTCCACTGACATTTATAGCTTTTGGACAATCTCTCTTGAAATGCCCCACATCACTACATTGGTAGCATGCTTGACCTACTCCAGCGGCAGGTACTTGGTTAAGTGGTTGAGGTGGTATTCTACAGAATCGGGCAGTATGCCCTTTCCTGTTGCAGTTACGGCACTGCATTTCTTGGCAATTTCCGGTGTGGTGATAATTGCACTTGTTGCACTTAGGGAGGTTACCAGCATAGGGCTTAGTTGTGCAAGGTTATTGGGGACAGCAGCAGGTACAGTGGTAGGTATGGTAGCAGGTACAGTAGCAGCATGGACTGCCACTATTTGTTGCTTCTTTGAAGGTTCCAGAGGAGATTTACCCTTCCTCTTGTTCCAACCCTTCTTGTTGTTGTTGTTGTTGTTATTGTTGTTGTTGTTGTTTCCCTTCGGTTGTTTTAGGGCAACAACCACTGAGTTTTGACGGGCTCCGTGGTCGATAAGAGATTGTGCCAGCTCTTTGGCACTGTCAAAAGTAACAGGCTTCGAAGCTAAAACACTTGACTGAATTTGGGGCGACATACCCCAAACATATCTCTCAATCTTTTTGCTCTCCATAGTTCGAAGGATGTGCACCGACTCCCGACCCACTAGCACCAGGAGTATTGATCTGAGACATTACAGCAGCTACAGCCGCCATGACCGCCGCTTGGAACATAGTGGGGTCAAATTGAGGAGGTGGTGGTGGCGTCGGTGCTTCATTGACATTGTTACCTCTTGGATTTCTACGAGGAGGCATCTTTTTCTATAAAAGTCAATAGATAAAAAGATAGTGAAATATCAAGAATGAATATGAATTTGATATCTCTGAACTAGACACTTAATTCAACATGAATCTTGTAAAGAATTGGAAATAAAGATCCACTGCAAGTACAACTTGCAACAGGATAATATGAAATTGAGTGGTTATTTTTCAAAGAGTATGAAAGTACATGTCGATTGTATTGGTATATTAAGTACATAAGGACAAGAAAACTTCACCTCAAAGTAGGTCTATAATATACCACAATACTGAGAAAGTGTCGACATCAAACTGACCTACCGAAAATAAAATTTTCACGGTCGTATTGAAAAAGCATGAAAAATAACACTGGAACATATCCGTAATCCAAAACTTTCGAATGGGATGTTTATGAAAATTGTAATAACTCTTGTTGAAGTAAAGTGCTGGTTACTTTATTGATACTCGGTTTGTACATATCATGAAAGGTAGTACATACATTCGATACATAAAAATATAAAGTAGAAGTAGTGTAAACACTACTTGCGGCGGGTGTGGCTCCTAGTACTGGCCCTGCCTTATGGGATTCTGACTCCCTCAAACACCGCTCTAGAACAGTCTGACGCTCTTGGAGTGCTCTCATTTCATTCTGAGCCGTAATCATTTCCACATGGAGCATATCAGTGTGGTGTCTGGTTTCATCATGATATCTATCTAGATGATGAATATTTGCGGCGTTTTGTTGAGAGGCAGCCGTGACTTCTAGTATTCGGTTGATCGAAACTCTCGCCTGATCAGTTTGACGAGCTATACGATGAACGATGACAGGAAGGGCCCTGTCGGCTGACCCTCCGTTACTAAGGTCATAGAAATCTCGGCACATTCCAAAAGGTGGGCGTTGGCCCTGTTGTCTGCTCCAATGGTGTATATGCTCTCCCCAAACTGGCGTCGGCCCTTGATACCCTTGTCTGACTAGAGGAGGTGGGATGGCTTGTGGGGGATTGTATACTGCAGGTTCCATATCCGTACCAATTGATTCACTGTCTTCAAATGGTTCTTCATCTGAGTCTTCTTCCGGATCCTCCACTACCCATCCTTCGCTGCCATGGTTTGGATAATAAGGGTCCCCTGGTAGATGATATCCTGCCATTGTTTCTGTACGAGAAAAAGGTCATGAGGAATGCATGAAAAACTAAAGCATATCGATGTTTAAAATATTCTTATAGTATTTTTATCTTCTGTTCTAGAGTTTTCTTCTGTAGTTGGTAAGTTTTAGACATGTCACAACACTACTATCACTCCCAAACACATGTTGGTCATATCTGAAATCAATATAGTTGATCAGGCTATATTAATTCTAGATATGATTACATAACTGCCCAGGTTTGACTGTAATGTTCAACATCCAAATAATTTTAAGTTCTTATGACTATGTACTTGTAGGTATGAGTTTTAGTATACTTGTAAAAATACTTAAATTTTTAAAAAGTATACTTGTAGTCAGAGCTCTCAGCCCCGATGTATTTATAGTTTGTATATCTTTTATGGATTGATATACTGAGTTCACTATAAACAATGCTCTGATACCAATCTGTCACACCCCCAAACCAGACGGCGGAAACGTCCGGGGGTGGAGGACTTCATTTGTAGTATCACAACACATGCATCATAGTAATCAAAGTATAATCAACCATTGTATTTAAAAAGTATAAGTATTTACATGTGTTCAATCATTGTATATTGAAACCAAAATAGTTATACAAAAGAAGAAGATATGACTCAAAGTAGCTCCATCTTCTCAAAAAGCTCGGGGAGTACCTGTTTATTGTTTCCATGAGAATACAAGTAATTTGAAAAGGGAGTATCAACATAAAGTTGACTGAGTGCATAAGTGTTTATGTTTAAAAGGGTGTCTCTGTATCTTGCATATGTAAACTGTTCCAGAAAATCCTATATTTTCTGTTGTATATGAAAAGTAGTTTTATTCCCATAAAACCGTTCTATTTGTAAACCAATGTTTTGTATTTGTAAAACTTGTAACTGAGAGTGTGCCTGGCTTCACCAGCTGTTATTGAAAACTATATTAAACCATTGTAGTTTGTATTCTGTAAACTGGTACTTTGAAGGTGTACTTTCGTTTAGTTGTTTATACACTAACGTATTGTTAATATCTTTTTAATGAGTTCTAATAACCATACTATGACTGGATGGCCTGAAACAAACGCTTGTAGGTGTTTAAACTGTTGATAACCATTGCCACTCATTGGCGTGTATGCCTGACTGTAGCTAGCAGCCTGAGTGTCGGGTTGTCAATCCCAATATAGATCTACACACAACTTGTTTCGATCCCCTGGCTGGAGATTCTGGTTATAATGTCAGGACTTTACCGGTGTCTCATAAAAAGCATATAAACGTTACATGTATATTAGTCATGAAAACCCAATCATTTTGAAATAAATGATTGATAGTATATTCTTGAATTAGTATTCCGAACATGTATTTTACAATTGTAAACCCTTGATTTGTTTTGAATCAAAACCCTTGTTTCTTGTAAAACAGTGTATTCCAGTATACTTGAATCATGAATTATTGTTCTATGTATCATAAATTATACCTATTATAATTTATATGTACTTTCTGAATCGGTATTTTGCATGTAACCCTTTGCTCAACATATTACAAAGGTATTTAAACTGATAAAATAACTTTTATATTTATATACATATACAATTCTATATATAAGTAAAATTTAAACGACATTCGGACAAATAACTGGTACTATAAGCCCACATCCAAACAAGGAAAAGGACCCAGAATGAGTTATCAGTCCTAAGCCTTTTGAATCTTAGTTATATACATATATATACAAATATGAATTTTGGGGAAAAATATAAGTTTACAAAAGAGTTTAATGTTTTGAGTATATTTTGATGATTTAATGTCGTTTATCATGATTTGAAATCATGTATTTATAACACAAAGTTCTTGTATTATACTTGTATTCCCCCCTTAAAACAGTAGAAATTATGAAAATACGGGGGTATGAACTCACTTGATAGGTGGTGATGGACAGCGTTTTGTTTCCTGGAAAGGAGTTTATTTGACGAAAAACCGGCTCAAATCGAACAGAGTTTCGACTAGAGAAAGTTGTTTTTTTCAGGATTCTCGGGGCTTCGAGGCTTGCTTAGAGTTTTTGATACGATATTGGGGCTTTGGGGGTTGTAGGTGAGGTTGTGGGAGTGAAAGAGGTGAAAGTGTGTGAAATTTGGTGTAAAAATGGTCTTGGAACCGAGAGGTCTCGCAGGCCTTATATAGACCGAAGCCTCGGATCCGAAGCAGGGGGAAGCAGCCGCGTGTCGGACAGGTGGCGAGGGAAGAGGGCTCGCTTCGGACAGCTGGCTCGGTGTGTCGGACCAGGAGTGGACCGAACTTCGTTCCAATGGGAAGGTGTCACGAGGGTCCGAGGGGTGTCTCCTGCGAGGGTGTCGGCTGCCTATTGGACCTCGGCTGCGATCCAATCAGTATGCGACACGGAGGACTTCGGTCCAATCAGAAGGTGACACGTGGAAGCCTCGCATGCGAGGGTGACGTGGCCGAAGGTCAGCCTTGCGAAATTGTCCGGTTTTCAATATTTCTTGGTTTTTGTGCCAAAAACTTGCGAAAATAAAACTTTCGCATACGAGCTCCGTTTTCGACGTTCTTTATATGCACGCGTAGGTAAAATTATACTCTACGACTTTCGTTTAGACTTCGTCGGCAAATTTTGACTTTATTTTTAATATTATTATTTTTAACAGACCGGGATAGGAAATCCGTTAAAAATTCATAACTTCTTCATCCGACGTCCGTTTTTATCTGTCTTTTTACCGTTGTACTACTATTGATGAGACCTTCAATTCTCGTTTTGGTTGTGTCGGCTAAAAATGACTCGATCAATATTTCGAGTTTTTAGCTCTACACTGCTATACTGAAAACTTAGAAAAATCATAACTTCTTCATACGAAGTCAGATTTTGACGTTCTTTTTATGAAAGTTCTCGGTTTAACATAAACTACAAGTTTCATTTAGATTGTTAAGACTAAAAAGCCTTTTATTGAAAATTCAGTTTTAACACTGAACAGTGTTTTGCCGGTTTTGTCGCAGATCTTCGATTGGTCATAACTTCTTCGTCATAACTCGGATTTTAGTGTTCTTTATGTTTTTGGAAACCTTGTTACAATCTCTATCACTTGGTTCATCCCAATCGAGATTGTTTAATAATTTATTTTTGAGGGTCAATTATGTAAATATACACAGTATGCTAAAATTTCTCTTTATTAATTTAAAAAGAAATACAAATTGACCTACATTATTACATAGGTTTGAAATAACGGTTTGTTACATGGTAGAAGACTACTTTAGTAGAAAATATAGGATTTTCTAGGAAGTATACAAACATTTACAACAAACACTTACAAACATTTACATCAAACATTTACAAACGCTTTCATCAAACTTATACAAACATTTGACACTAAAATACTTATGAACTCACCAGCTTAAATGCTGATCTACGTTTTCAAAATAACTTGTATTCTTAGGTCACCAGTAGACAGGTACCGATGACCAGGTTTTGAGAAGACGGAGCATATTCAAGACTTGTCTTTTATTTTGATATATATATTTTTGGTGTCTTACAAATACATTCAGAACACACTTGTATTAAATTATATTATTAATGCAATGGATGATGCTGTTGCTTGTTTTACTATTATGCATTGTTATGATACTGTACATGACGTCCTCCGCCCCCGAATGTTTCCGCCGTTCTGGTTTGGGGTGTGACAGATTGGTATCAGAGCTTTGTTTATAGTGAATTGAGTATATCAACCCATAAAAGATATACAACTATAAACACATCGGGATTAAAATACTCTGACCAAGAGTTTGTACTTTTAAATAATAAAATATTTAACTAAAGTATACATACAAGCATTCATACTAGGATCAGTGTCATACTAGAACAGAACAAAAGTATTGCGGTTATTGGACAGCAGAAGTAGGCTTAGGGACATATAATCAGATCTGGAAGTGATATAGCCTGATCAACTATATCTTTCCGAGAAGTGATTAGCATGTGCCTAAGAATGGTTGTGGTGTTGCAGCAAGTCTAAAAACTTACCAACACTACTACAATGAAAACTTTAGAACAGAACATAAACTTAAAATACTATAACAGTATTTGTGTTACTATAATTAGTTATATGCAAACTAAAAGGTCTTTACTAGTATGTCAATAGTTGTTGAGTGGATACGCTAAGATTATATGTGACTAAGATGTTATAGACTTAGAATCTGTGATCTTTGCTTTACTTCATGTTCCTTGTTTGGTTGTGCGCTTAGAGTTAGGGCCACTTATTCGAAGGTCTATGCTATTTTAGTTACATATGACTGATATGCACTACGCAAATGTTGGAGTAACTGGTAAGGATCATCCTATAATTATCTTAAGTAGTACGTCTATTAACTATTTCTTTTACCCCTATTCTTGCGTAGATATCATGGCGGGATTTCATCCTCATGGAGATCCATATTTCCCCAACCAAGGAAATGGAGGATGGCTCGATGCAGAACCAGAAGAGAATCATGCAATTCCATTGGATGATGACTTCATAGAGAACTTCCCGGAGGATTCTGACTTCGAGCCAGAAGTCAATGATCTACCCCTAGTGGCTCCAATCCCAAATCCTAACCCTTGTCCGACTTTTCAAGGCCCGACGCCTCTGTGGGCAGAGAACTTGGGAAGATGGAGTCAAGAGCAGGGACAACCCATACCATACAATGGAGACAGAAGCTTCTACGATCTGAGCGAGGGAGGCTCAGCAGGGTAAGGCAGCCATCAACCGAGTTATGGAAGTTGATGCCAATGCAGGAGTTAATACAGTCCGCATTCACCATCTTGAAGATACTCATGGGAGAGCAATGAGAGACCATGAGGCTCTGCATCAAAAATTAGCTGCAACTCGAGCTGAAGTCATAGAGCTTCGAGCACGCCAAAAAGTACATGAGAGACATCTTCTGGATGTGGAGCGTCAACTGGCCGCATTAAGGGTTCATCCTAGGGGTGCCCGTCGCCAGTAGGAGATGCTCTGCTCATCCTTTCTTTTGGTTTAAGGAAAAGCCTTCTTATTTGTGCTCTAAGTAGCACTTTTCCCTGTAAAATTCATGTTTATCTTAAGACCTTGAACTTTCAATCTGTTAGGTCTTTGTGCTGTCAAAAGTTTCTTATTCTGGTTTGATGTAAGACCTACTCCTAGGTCATTTTCTCGAACTTGTTACATCTTTAACGCCAATATTATTAACAGACACTTAATCTTTTGGGGAAATCTATATCCAAATTCTTTTATCCTTCTATTGTTAGATCTTTATTTCAATCATACTCTCATCTGTTTTGTTGGGCTATGGAGAGTTAGTCCATGATTCACTCTCATTTTCTCACTATTAATGCTTACCGATATCTTCATCTTTGTGAACTTACAGCTACAAGATGTCTCCTCGTAGATCAAATAGGTGCACTACTCTGATAACTCCTACTCAACATCCACCTCCTCCACAATACAATCCAGCAGCTATCCAAGCTGCAGTGAATGCGGCTGTTACGACAGCCCTAGCTCAGTTCAATGCTAGTGGTACTAGCGGGAGTGGAACAAATATGCATTCCACTCAATGTGATGATCCAGTGCGCTCTATAGAGTGCTCATATAAGGACTTCACCAATTGCAAACCCATGACCTTTAACGGGACTAAAGGAATCATTTCCCTCTCGCAATGGTTCAAGAAAATGGAGTCGATCTTCGAGATCTGCTCCTTTCCGGAAGGGAGCAAAGTTAAATTTGTTGCCAGCACCTTCGCGGACAGAGCCCTGTCGTGGTGGAATAGCCATGTCAAGTCACTAACCCTGATAGTGGCTAATGTTGTGGGCTGGGAAGCTCTTAACTAGCTCATGATCGAAGAGTACTGCTCGAGGGGCGATGTTTAGAAACTGGAACAGGAAGTGTGGAGCCTAACCATGAAGGGCTCCGACATAGTCGCCTACACTGCCAGATTCAGTGATCTGGTGGCACTATGTCTGGGAATGGTCCCTACTGAGGGAAAGAAAATCGAGAGGTATATCTGGGGGCTGGTGCCTCCATTTCAGGGGAATGTCTTAGCTTCAAACCCCACTACCTTCGACAGTTCCAAGCGATTGGCACAGCGGCTCATTGATCATGGAGTCTGCACCCCGACAACGGCAACAACCCTGGCCATCCCAGAACCCTCCAAAGCTGTTGACAACAAGGGAAGTTATGGGATAAGAAGAAGAAGAACGCGGTGCAGAACACTGCCAAGAAGCAGCAGGTCGTGGGTGTTCATGCTGCGATAACACCTACTGCCACTGCGCCAATGAAGCAATTGTTAGATTAGTGTCTAAGTCCATAACTATAATTGGTATGTACTTGACCCGATTTGGCATTGTCCGTTTAGGTTGCATGGCATCGGAACAATTGGATAGACAAAATGAGAAAAAGGATACTAAGTGATTTATATTAATGTATTATAAGTTCTAATATATTAATATGAAATCATATTATTTAATTATTATTGATCAAGAATTAATTTAGAATTAATTTAGTGATTAAAAAGGAACTAATTAAATATGGACTCTTATATATATATATATATATATATATATATATATATATATATATATATATATATATATATATATATATATATATATATATATATATATATATATGGTGGGAAAAGTTCATTTAGGCTGGGCAAAGCTTTCATGGATAGTCCATTGAGTGTCTAACCCATGGATCCTATGGAAATGAAAGGTCATGGGTATTGGGGTTTACATGAATGTAACTCTAATCCTCCACACTATATAAAGAGGTCTATGGTTCATGAAATGGGGTTGAGTGCTAGGCACTAGAGTGTGTATACATAAAGAGGGAAAAAACTGATTTCATGAGTGTGAACCTAAGTATCCTTATTCTCTAGTTATTCCAAAGGTTCTTGGTGTTGTGTGAACCATTTGAGGTGCAACACTTGAGGCACTAGGCTCTTAAAGGTTCAAGACTTCAAGCTTCATCAAAAGGTATGCCATTCAAGTATATACTTATACTTCTTATTATGCTAGTTAGGATGAAACCTTGGAATATCAAATATTTGCATGTATATTAGAGAAAACATAGATCCAAGGTTTATAGGGTTGCATGTACACCATAGGAGTGTTAGAATGCTCAAAGCCCTTCAGTGGTATCAGAGCCAAGGCTTGTTTTCATTTATACTTGATGCAAATTGCTGAAAATCGAAGTTTGTATGTTGTCTGGACAGCTGAATCGCCGAGTCCATTAAGGGACTCGACGAGTCCATGCCTACATTCATCCAACTCATCGAGTTGGTTCATGCACTCGACGAGTTGGACCCCCTGACATCATATCTTCAATTTTTTAGGATGGAATTGGTCTAGAATCATTACCTTAAACTATTTTGGACTTATAAAACCTGTTTTTGATGTTGTAATGATTATGGTAAATCAATTTCAAGGTTGTTATGAAAATTTCAAGTTTTATGTGTGTTTATGTAATTCTTGAAATT
Source organism: Lactuca virosa (assembly GCF_052849685.1). NCBI lineage: Eukaryota > Viridiplantae > Streptophyta > Magnoliopsida > Asterales > Asteraceae > Lactuca > Lactuca virosa. The sequence continues at coordinate 65,475,646 of NC_136428.1, read as the reverse complement.
GTTGATATGATTTTTCATACACTTATGAGTTTTGGTAGATCATAGGAATTATTTACGAATTGGTTGTTAGTTAATTCTTGATCTAAATGTTTTTTAATGGAGTCCATAATTTGTCCTCAAGTTATGGATTACCAAAAGTCATTTCTTTTAAAGATCCATTAAAATTCATAAGTTACAAAATTGTAGAGTCTTTTGTCTTATGAACTCCATAACTTGTCCTCAAGTTATGGATGCTCAAGAGTCTCTTCATTAAAGTTTTTAAAACCTTAATTAAACTCATAAGTTATGAAAATCCAAAAGTTTTTGAATAGTTCAAAACTTGCCCTCAAGTTTTGGAATTTGTAAAGTTTCCCCTCATGAATACTTTAATTCCAAGTTAAACCCTTAGAATTTTAAAAGTTAAAATTCAACCCTTATACTATTATAATATTAATAGTGAATAGTTATATATAGGTATAAGAACAAAGTCAATCTTACTATTAGTAGGCCTCATTCGCGAAGCCGGTCTATAAGGGGGGGTATAAGGTTGCTGCCTATAAAATGGCAGCTTAATGGGTGTCCACTCTCACCCACCGCATCCTTGATTGGTGGAGAGTCGTTAGCCGAGCGGGTTTGACAGGACTCTAATTCTCCATTCATTATAAGTATAATGATAAATATAAAGTAACTAAACCTTTTATAAATTCCCAATCTTAGTTACTTTAGGAAAATATGAATTTGGTGCTAACCCATGAAGTTACACTTTGCACTTTGCTTAAGTCGTTAGTGGAGCGCGTGTGGTTAACCGGCACGCTAACTTGGATTTAACAAGGTAGGCAAAGGGTAACTTAATGTTTATCATAGGATCGGTGGAGCGTGTGTGGTTAACCGGCACATCGATTAAGTGATAAATATTAAGGGTACCAAGTATATTTGCATGGTTATTCACACCTTGTTTGTGATCCTCGGCATCCCAGTCACAAACTTGAGAGGGAACAATCGAGATTGAAGCATGCCATTGAAAATTTCAATGAATCTCAAAAGATCTAGGAGTTTCAAACCAATTAAAACCTAATTCTCATTTCGTTTTTCATGGTGGAAATTGGTGAATCGTCATTCACCTACCTTCAAATATTTTGTAGCTTGGATTACGGCATCCCTCTTCCAAGTTATAAAATATTGTGTTGGGTCCTAGCCTTAATATATCATATTGGGTGTTATATTAAGGACTTAAATCAACTAAACTTGAATATCTCCCATATTAGATGTGTGGTTTAGACAACTATGATCTTCCCAAATCTCTTGGAACAAGCTTTCCTAATGAAGATGATGTTCCATGGTTGGGTCATGGAAATCACACTTCACTTCCTCCACCTTTTCTAATTATTCTCCCTAACCCACAAGTTCTTGAAAAGTTCAAAGTCACTCAAGCCCTATTGGCAAGCGAAGTCTATGTGGGCTCACATCTTGGAGATGAAGTCACATATTGACAAGACGGGAGAGTTGGGTGTCAAAGTCTTGAGGAAGTTGGTTGTTGACTAGGTTCTTCAATCACTTTCTAAGTCACATAGTGAGTTCTTTAGGACTACTATGTAACAGACTATGACATGAACCTTAATGATCTTACCTATTTGCTTGATGCTTCTGAATCAGCAATGATTTGGAGCCCTGGTAAAAGCAAATTTGATTGGAAGATCGACTTTCCAAACTTCCATGGACATTGACAATGGTAACATTGGAAATCAGAAAAGCTTTCTCTTCCCAATGGAAAGGGATCGGCCATAGTCAACTCAGATGACCAAATGGTAAAGAGAAAAAGGATAAGTCTGAGATTGTCCCGTGTACCATTCCCAAAAGGTCCATATGTTCCTATTGCCAAAGGAAGCGGCATTGGTTGCAAAGCTGCCCTATTTACCTGAAAGATCATAAGGTTGGTCAAGTCAAAAAGTTTGACTCTACTTCAAGTAAGTCCACTATCTAACTCTGTTAAGTTCCTATTTGGAGATCTTATTACATGATGTGACTAGGTCACATGTCGAAGTTTTAAGAATCAAAGAAAAGAGAGGAAGCTTAAAGGAAGCATATGATGATTCTGATTGCAAAGATGGATTTCGATCGCTTCGTTCGATGATCAGAATTTTGAGCTGCTACTTAATAGTTGTGATAGATTGCTTAGGAATAGATAACAACATTGTTTTTTATATGCATTTGCATTGTAAGGATAAGTTTTTCCGCAAGTTTTACAATAAAAAGGAAAAAAAGGCTTTGATTTTATTTATTTTAAGTATCCTTACAATGCCATTTGTGGAAAATTGTTGCTTATATTGATAGCAATATTCGAAAATGGATTTGATTCTTTTGTTTGTGGTAGTGTCATAATTTACCGAATGAGGAAAGATTCTCATCACCCAAGTTTCAGCAGGATAGAAACTTGGAATCATGCAAGTCGAAAATGGATTTGATTCTTTTATTTGTGGTAGTGTCATAATTTACCGAATGAGGAAAGATTCTCATCACCCAAGTTTCAACGGGATAGAAACTTGGAATCATGCAAGGTGTATTGTAAGATGGATGAGATTTTTCGTCTTTGGAAAATTAAGACTGATTCCTTATTCACATGTATATGTGAGTCAAGTGAAGGACTAAGGGATCGAGTATACATTCTTGTGCACTGGTCAAGTCCACCACAAAGATCGATAAGACTATTCGTCATGATTTACTAAAGTTTAGTAAATATGGTTATACTTACAAGCTTAAGTATAATTCTGAAACATTGGAAAAGTTTCGATGTATGGCAGAACGAATGAGAAGAATCAAATTAGGTAGAAAGATAAAATTTTCTCAAATCTGAAAAGATGGGAGAGTACTTTAGTATCATGTTTATGATCATCTTAATGATTATGAAACCATATCACAATTAGTCCTCTAAGGACATCTTAGTGCATTCCTATGGCTAAGAAGAGGAATCATGAATTGTTGAAATGGTTAAATCAAGAAGACGAGTCATACTTCGTTCCAAAACAATTCTTAGAGTCATACTCCAAGATTGTAACTTGAGTGACATATCTTAGAAGGTTTATAACACTTGTCAAATGTAAGAGTAAAATGTGTTCTATTCTTGTACATTTGAAATTGGTAAGTTGTGATGTTTTGGATAAAACAAAGACCAACTAAGGCCAATTGTGTGAAGTGTTTGTCTTGATAAGAATCTGCACTATCTCTTGAATATTTGTTTGTCAAGGAATGGTTCTTGTCACACCCCCAAACCAGACGGCGGAAACGTCCGGGGGTGGAGGACTTCATTTGTAGTATCAACAACACATGCATTATAGTAATCAGAGTACAAACAACCACTGAATTTAAAAAGTATAAGTATTTACATGTGTTTCATTATAGTATACTGAAACCAAATAGTTATACAAAACAAAAAGACAAGACATAAATAGCTCCGTCTTCTCAAAAGCTCGGGGAGTACCTGTCTACTGGTTCCCGGAGAATACAAGTAATTTGAAAAGAGAGTATCAACATAAAGTTGAGTGAGTGCATAAGTATTTATGTTTGAAATAATGTTTTCTGTTTCTTGAATATGTAAACTGTTCCAGAAAATCCTATATTTTCTGCTGTATATGAAAAGTAGTTTTTGATATATAAAACTGTTCTATTTGTAAACCAATGTAATACTGTAAACTGTATCTTGTAAGCTAGTACTTTGAAAATGTACTTAAGTTCAGTTAATTATACACTAACGTATTGTTAATATCTTGATATGAGTTATTATAACCATACTGACTAGATGGCCTGACCCAACGCTATGAATGCGCTGTAAACATGTTGATAACAATTTGTCACTCACAGGCGTGTATGCCTGACTGTAGCTAGCAGTCCGAGTGCGGGGTTGTCAATCCCAATATAGATCTATACACACATTGTTTCGATCCCCGGCTGGAGATTCTGGTTATAATTTCAGGACTTTAACTATATTGTTTAAATGAATTAAACAACCTGAACTATTTGTCTCATATAAGTATATAAACGTTACTTGTATAATAGTTATGAAAACCCAATCATTCTGAAATAAATGATTGATAGTATGTTCTTGAATTAGTATCCTTAACATCTATCTGAAAGAATGTATACCCTTGAATAGTTTTGAATCAAACCTTTGTTCTAGTAAAACAATGTACTTTAGTATACTTGGATCGTGATTTAATGTTCTGTGAGTTATAAATTATACCTATTATAATTTATATGTACTTTCAGATTTGATAACGAGTATTCATGAATGTAATCCCCTTTCTCAACATGTTACAAAGGGTAATTGAACTTAATGAACTAACTTTTATACTTGTATACATATACAATTATATATAAGTAAAATTTAAATGACACTCGGACAAATAACTGATACTTATAATCCCACATCCAAACAAGGAAAAGGAACCAAAGTGGGTTATCAGTCCTAAGCCTTTTAAATCTTATTTATATAAATATATATACTAGTATGATTTTGGGAGTAATAAAAGTTTATAAAAACATTTAAAAGACGTTTGATATTTTGAAATCCATTTTGGTGACTTGATGTCGTTTTGAAACAAACATTGAAAACCATTTGATTTGATGATAACTGAAATCCATTTTGATAAGGTATTTGAAATCACTTGTTTATAACACAAAAACTTTGTGTTAGACTAGTATCCCCCCCCCCCCCCTTAAAATAGTAAAAACTTTGAAAATACGGGGGTATGAACTTACCTGTAGTAAGTTATTCAAGTGTGAGATCGGTGTAGGATGCTAAGTGTCAAGTGAAGTCTTGAGCACAAACAGATCCTAATAGCATATAATGACACACATATATGAATATAATTAGTGTTTAAACAACTAATTATGCTAAGAAACCCTCTTAGGGACTAGGAATCACTTAGATTGAAATGTTACAATCACATGTGATTGAATCAAATGGATTTTACGGCCACTCATTAGAGTTTACGGCCACACCTTTGATGTTTACGGACAAGGGGAGTTTACGGCCAATGGTGTTCTTCTTAGGAGTTTACGGCCAAGGGAGATGCTCATGGCCGTAAACTCTCATTGTTCTTGGAATTGATTGTTTTCAAGGTTGTAAGTTATGAATTTCTATAGAATAACTAGTATACGAAAAGATACTTACGTTTTTAGGCTTGAATTGGGTATTCACGGTCTAAAGAACTAGTGTGTGTTCTTGGTGTTCTTGAAGATCTAGCCAAAAGAGATGATTTCATGGATGAAATCATAGGGTTTTACTAGATTAAGTAAGGTATCAACAAATGAATGGAAGAAACACTTACTTATTTGAAGATCAAGGTATAAATCTTGATGATAGTTAAGAGAAAAATCGAGTTTCTTGGGTTGAAAGTGTGAGAAATGGTGAAAAATGAAGGAATTCTATATATATGTGCGAGGGTTTACGGCCGAGGAGTTTACGGTCCGAAGTCGGCTAACAGTTTACGGCCGAAGCCTCGTTTACGGCTGCGAGGAGTTTACGGTCCGAAGGGTTTATGGACGTAAGCTCTTTGCGGCCCGAAGTGTTTGCGGTCCGAGGCAATGAATAGTATGCGAAGTTTCTCGGATTTTCAAACATTTTCCTTCTAAATTCAACTATGCATATTATAAGGATTTTAGCAAATAAAGGTTATTATCATAACCTAAATAAAAAAAACCCAAACAATAAAAAGGACTTTAGTTGACTTTTGTTTGACTTTGGTTGACTAGAGTTGACTTTACAAATAGAAATTAACGGGATGTTACATTATCCCCCCGTTAGAGAGAATTTCTTCCCAAAATTAGAGTTTAAGCAATTAAGCAATTACAAATAACTAAGCGAAAAGATGAGGATATTTTAGTTTCATTGGTCCTCGTGCTCCAAAGTGAATTCAGGTCCTCGTTTGGCATTCCAGCGAACCTTCACTATAGGAATACGACTTTGCTTTGTTTGTTTGACCTCTCGGTCCATGATCTCTACTGGCTCTTCCACGAAGTTGAGGCTCTCGTCGATCTCGATTTCATCGAGTGGAATTACAAGAGTCTCGTCGGACAGACACTTTTTCAAGTTCGAGACGTGGAAAACAGGATGTATGTTGCTTAGTTATTGAGGTAGTTGGAGTTTGTAAGCTACCGGTCCGATTCTAGCAAGAATCTCGAATGGTCCTATGTATCTTGGATTCGGCTTGTCACGCTTTCCAAAGCGTATCATGCCTTTCCAGGGTGAGACTGTCAGGTTGGAGATCGCATCATGTTGAAAGTGTCACCCTAGAAGTCAAGTTCCTGACAGTACTTCAACATGATGCGATCTCCAACCTGGAATTCCAAAAGTCGCTCTCGGATTTGTATGATTTTCTTTGTGGTTTTGCGAATGATTTCCGGACCCGTGAGAGTACTGTCAGGAACTTGACTTCTAGCCAGCTGCGTGTCACCCACTTCAACCCAGCACAGTGGAGATCTGCACTTGCGGCCATAGAGAGCTTCGAAAGGAGCAGCCTTTATGCTAGTCTGATAACTGTTATTATAGGAGAATTCGACAAGGGGTAAATGAGTATCCCATGCCTTTCCAAAGTCTATCACGCAAGCTCGCAACATATCTTCTAAAGTTTGAATCGTCCTCTCACTTTGTCCGTCAGTTTGTGGATGGTAGGTTGTACTCATGTCCAGCCTAGTTCCCAAAGATTTTTGTAAAGACTGCCAGAAACGAGAAATGAATCTACTATCTCGGTCAGAAATAATAGATATTGGCACACCATGCAGTCTAACGATTTCTTTAAGGTAAGTTCTTGTTAGCTTCTCCATCTTGTCGGTTTCTTTGATTGTTAAGAAGTGCACGGATTTGCTTAATCTATCGACGATTACCCAAATAGTATCATAACCACCCGATGTTTTGGGTAACTTGGTTATGAAGTCCATTGTAACCCGTTCCCACTTCCATTCAGGGATTTCAGGTTGTTGTAATAAACCTGAAGGTTTCTGGTATTCTACCTTAACCTTGGCATAAGTAAGGCACTTGCCCACAAAGGTAGCAATTTCGGCCTTCATGTTAGGCCACCAGTATAGTTTCTTGGGGTCCAGGTACATCTTGTCTGAACCCGGATGAATGAAGTATCGGATTTTGTGTGCTTCATTCATAGCCACGTCTCTGTAACCACCAAACTTTGGTGTCCAGATCCGGTTCATGAAAAAATAGACTCCATCATCCCTGACTTTAAAGTTTTTATCCATTCCTCTCAAGGTTTCACGCGCCACATTTTCAGGTTTTAAGGCCTCGAGTTGAGCCTCTCTGATATGTGTGGACAGATGTGAATGGATTGTCATGGTTAACGACTTTACTCGGCGTCCCGAGTATTCTTTTCTACTAAGGGCATCAGCTACTACGTTAGCTTTACCAGGGTGATAAAGAATCTCACAATCGTAGTCATTCAGTAGCTCCACCCATCGTCGTTGTCTCATGTTCATCTCTTTCTGATTGAAGATATGCTGGAGACTTTTATGGTCCGTGAATACTGTGCATTTCATGCCATATAAGTAATGTCTCCAGAACTTCAGAGCAAATACCACTGCTCCTAGTTCAAGGTCATGTGTTGTATAGTTGACTTCATGTGTCTTTAGCTGTCTTGAGGCATAGGATATAACCTTTCCTCTTTGCATCAGAACACATCCAAGTCCTTGATTAGAAGCATCACAGTACACTATGAAATTCTCTGTCCCTTCAGGAAGAGACAGGATCAGTGCACTACACAAAGCTCGTTTCAGTGTTTGGAATGTTATTTCTTGCTTTTCTCCCCAGTTAAAAGTTACACCCTTTTGCGTCAGGGTGGTAAGAGGCTTAGCTATTCGAGAGAAATTCTGAATGAATCTGCGATAATAGCCAGCAAGACCTAAGAATTGACGGATTTCTGTAGGTGTTTTGGATGCTGACTAGTTTTCAATTGCCTTTATTTTGGAAGGGTCGACGTGTATTCCTTCTAAACTGACCACGTGACCTAGGAAATCAACCTTCCTGGTCCAAAATTCACACTTTGAAAACTTTGCATAAAGTTTTCTGATCTAAGAGTTTGCAATACTTGACGAAGATGTTGGCTATGTTCCTCTTCACTTCTTGAGTAGATAAGGATGTCGTCGATAAAGACTATGACGAATTTGTCCAGGAATGGACGACACACTCTGTTTCATTAGATCCATGAACACAGCAGGTGCATTCGTCAATCCGAATGGTATTACTACGAACTCGTAATGACCATAACGAGTTCTGAACGCGGTTTTGGGAATGTCATCCTCCAAAATCCGTAACTGGTGATACCCGGATCTTAAGTCTATCTTTGAGAAGTAGCTCACACCTTGAAGTTGGTCGAACAGATCGTCAATGCGAGGCAGAGGGTATCGATTCTTAATGGTAAGTTTATTCAGCTCGCGATAGTCTATGCACATACGGAATGATCCATCCTTTTTCTTTACGAACAAGACCGGTGCTCCCCAAGGTGAGAAGCTTGGTCTTATAAAATGTTTGCTAAGGAGTTCATTAAGCTGGCTGGATAATTCCTGCATTTCAGAATGTGCAAGACGATAGGAGGATTTGGCTACAGGGGTAGCCCTAGGGATTAAGTCGATTCTGAATTCGACTTGTCGTTCAAGAGGCACTCCTGGAAGATCATTGGGAAAAATGTCGGAAAAGTTGCCTACCTCAGGTATGCTCGCGATATCTTTCACTTCTTGCTTTTTGTCTACCACGTGAGCTAAGAAAGCACAGTACTCTTTGCGAAGGTACTTTTGTGCCTTGATGCAAGAAATGATCTGGAGGTTCGTTCCAGGTTTGTCGCCGTAAATAACAAGAGTTTCGCTAGTTGGCAAGTTCAGACGAATGGCTCTTTCATAGCATAGGATGTCAGCATGGTTAGGGCACAACCAATCCATACCTATTATGATGTCGAAACTTTTGATAGAGACCGGCATAAGGTCAATTGGGAATGAAAAGCTATTCAAGGCAAGAATACATCCTATGTATATATCGTTGGTGGATTCGTATTTTCTGTTAGCCATTTCGACTGTGAATGTTTCTTTTAGTGGTTGGGATTTTTAATTTAGAAAATGTTTGAAATTATGGGTCACAAAGCTCTTCTCAGCACCACAATCAAATAGAATGCATGCATAAATGTTATTGAGAAGGAACGTACCCGTGACTACTGCGGGGTCCTCTACTGCTTCTTCATGACCCAAGGCTAAAATTCTTCCAACTCCACCGGCATTTCCAGCTTTAGGACAATCTTTCTTGAAATGCCCCACTTCACCATATTGGTAGCATGCTTGACCTACTCCAACGGCAGGTACTTGGTTAAGCGGTTGGGGTGGTGCTCTACAGAATCGGGCAGTATGCCCTTTTCTGTTGCAGTTACAACACTGCATTTCCCTGCAATTTCCATTATGGTGAAAATTGCACTTGTTGCACTTAGGGAGATTACCAGCATATGGCTTAGTTGGTGCAGGGTTAACAGGTGCAGCAACAAGTATAGTAGCAGCGTTGACTGCAACTAGCTGTTGCTTCTTTGAGGATTCCTGTGAAAACTTGCCCTTCCTCTTGTTCCTACCCTTCTTATTGTTGTTGTTGTTGTTGTCATATTTGTTGTTGTTGTTTCCCTTCGGTTGTTCTGGTACAGTAACCACTGAGTTTTGACGGGCTCCTTGGTCGATAAGACATTGTGCCAGCTCTTTGGCACTATCAAAAGTAACAGGCTTCGAAGCTAAAACACTTGACTGAATTTGGGGCGACATACCCTAAATATATCTCTCAATCTTTTTGCTCTCAAGAGGAACCATATCCGGACAAAGGATTGCCAGATCACAGAATCTACTAGTATAGGTTGATATGTCAGAACCAACCATCGTAAGACCCCAGAGCTCCTGCTCGAGCTTCTAAATTTCCCCTCGCGGATAGTATTCCCGCATTAGCATGGCTTTTAAGTTCTCCCAGCTGATCGAATTAGCCACTACCAGAGTAAGTGACTTAACGTGGCCATTCCACCACGTTAAAGCTCTATCCGAAAAGGTACAAGCAGCGAATTTGACTTTGTTGCTCTCTAGACAGGAGCAGATTTCAAAAATTGCTTCTGTCTTCTCTATCCACTGTTTTAATACCATAACTCCCCCAGTCCCGTTAAAGGTCCTGGGTTTGGCATTGGAAAAATCTTTGTAAGTGCACTCTCGCGAATGCCCATGACTCTCGCCATGGTTTGAAGGGTGTACACCAACTCCCGACCCACTAGCACCAGGAGTATTGATATGTGACATGGCAGCATCTACAGCCACCGTGACTGCCGCGTGGAACATTGCAGCGTCGAACTGAGGAGGTGGTGGCGGAGGTGGCACCGGCGCTTCATTAACAGTGTTACGTCTTGGATTTCTACGAGGATGCATCTTTTTCTATAAAAGTCAAAAGATACAAGGATGGTAAGATATCAAGAGTGAATATGAATTTTGATATCTCTGAACTAAAATATATAGTTCAACATGAATCTTGTAATGAATTGGAAATAGAAGTCTACGACAAGTATAACTTGTAACAGAATGATATGAAATTGAATGGTTATTTTTCAAAGAGTAAGAAAATGCATGTCAATTAAATTGGTATATTGAATACATAAAGTCTGGAAAATTTGACCCTAAACAGTTCTACAATACACCAAATTCTGGAAAAAAACGTCGACATCATACAGACCTACCGAAATAAAATTTTCGTGGTCTTACTGAAAAACATGAAAAATAACGCTAGAACCTATCCGTAGACTTAAACTATAACCAAAAGAATGAACAGGAAATGAGTAGAGCATCTTCTAATGGCGATGGGTACCACTTGGACAAAACCTCAACTCAGCCAGTTGATGCTCCACAACAAGCAGATGTCTTTCATATACTGTCAGACGTGTTTGAAGCTCTATGACTTCAGCTCGAGTTACGACTAACTCTTGCAGCAGAGACTCATTGTCTCTCGTAGCTCTGTTACGAGCATCTTCAAGACGACGAATGCGGACTGTATTAACTCCTGTATTGACATCAACTTCCATAGTTCGGTTAATGGCTATCCTACCCTGTATTTCATTTCGAGCAACCATGCGGACCAGAATTGGTAGAATTCTGTCTGTTGAGCTTCCTTCGCTCAAGTTGTAAAAGCTTCGGTCTCCGTTGTATGGCATGGGTTGACCCTGCTCTTGACTCCATGTTTCTAAGCTTTCCACCCACAGAGGCGTCGGGCCTTGATAACGATAGATTAAGGATACAAGTTTCTACTAGAGAGACCTACAGCTAACAAGTAATGTATGACTTGTTCTAGATATTACTATAACTATAAATTGTATACTAATTATATATAACTTGGGTATATTCGACCTTTGATTAAATGACTCGGCTCTAAATCCACAACCAAACAAGGAACAGGAAATGAAGCTAAATCACATATTCTAAGTCTATATAACTTTAATTATATATAATTGTAATATACCCTTAATACTTATAGTTCTACCCTTAATTGTTCTATTGTTTTCACATATTTGTTATTAGTATATAGTGCCTAAAATACCCCTGTAGTATTTAATCTTTATGTTATGTTCTAGAGTTCTTCTGAATATGTATAATTGGTAAGTTTTAGACATGTCATAACACCACTCTCACTCCCAAACACATGTTGGTCATATCTCAAATCAATATAGTTGATCAGGTTATATTAATCCCAGATATGATTACATAACTGCCCAGATTTGACTGTAATGTCCAACATCCAAATACGTTTAAGTTCTTATGACTGTGATACTATACTTGCAGATATGAGTGTTAGTATACTTCTTGTAAAAATACTTAAATTTTTAAAAAGTATACTTGTAGTCAGAGCACTCAGCCCCAAATGTATTTATAGTTTGTATATCTTTTATGGATTGATATACTGAATTCACTATAAACAATGCTCTGATACCAATTTGTCACACCCCCAAACCAGACGGCGGAAACGTCCGGGGGTGGAGGACTTCATTTGTAGTATCAACAACACATGCATTATAGTAATCAGAGTACAAACAACCACTGAATTTAAAAAGTATAAGTATTTACATGTGTTTCATTATAGTATACTGAAACCAGTTATACAAAACAAAAAGACAAGACATAAATAGCTCCATCTTCTCAAAAGCTCGGGGAGTACCTGTCTACTGGTTCCCTGAGAATACAAGTAATTTGAAAAGAGAGTATCAACATAAAGTTGAGTGAGTGCATAAGTATTTATGTTTGAAATAATGTTTTCTGTTTCTTGAATATGTAAATTGTTCCAGAAAATCCTATATTTTCTGTTGTATATGAAAAGTAGTTTTTGATACATAAAACTGTTCTATTTGTAAACCAATGTAATACTGTAAACTGTATCTTGTAAGTGATGGGATTTGAGCATTCTAACACTCCTATGGTGTACATGCAACCCTAGAAACCTTGGATCTATGTTTGACTAAGATACATGCAAATAATTATTTTTCCAAGGTTCTTATCCTAACTAGCATGGCATGGGATACTTGAATCAAATAAAACTAGTAGAATTACTTAGCTTGTAGTAGTAGTTGATTGCTTGGAGTTTTAGAGCCTAGCACCAATAATGTGGATGCCTCAAATGGAAGTCACAAATCACCACAAACTTGGAAACTTGAGAGAATAGTCACAAACTTCTTGAAATCGGCCCTCTTGGTTTACACACATCAACTAGTGCTATTTCAAGAACCAAAGCCTCCTTTATTTAGTGTGGTGGATTAGGGTTACATCCATGTAAACCCTAATACCCATGTCTTTTCATTTCCATGAGATCCATGGGTTAAAGCTCCATGGAGTATCCATGGACTTTCCATGCAAGCCTAGCCCATTCCAAATAAGCATTAGCCCACACTATATAAATACAAGAGCCCATATTTAATTAGTCATACCTTTGATCTCTAAATTAATTCTAAATTAATTATAGATCAATACTAATTAAATAATATGATTTTATATTAATATATTAGGACTTATAATATATTAATAAATCATAACTTATACTATTCTCAAACGATTATCCATAAATTGTTCGGGTGAAGTGCAACCCAAATGGACCATGCCGGGTCGGGTCAAGTACATACCAAATATAGGTATGGACTTAGACACTATAACCAACAGTCTCCCACTTGGATAAGTCTAACAACTATAGTTGCAAGTATGACTTCAGGAACCGATCAGCAATCGTAGCTCTTTAAACTCTGTTGAACTATGAAGCGCCATTTTAGATAAGTGATCATATAATCCTCTGTTCTAGATATCAGCCGTACAAATACATGGAACATGGTCTTGCTTATTGTCCAACATTTGTTTCCCGATTTCCGATTTGTTTGACATAGAACTTAACTGAACACATCAATTTAGTTCTGACCGGGCCCGGTACATAGGTCAAAACAAAATCATCGAGGGGCCCAGATATCGCTTCTAATCCTAGAAGGAACAGATAAACTTCGACTCATATGTTTGCTCTACTACTTGTTGAACTACACACAAAGGCACAGTTTATAACATCGAGTTACCAATGCGTTTTCGTGCAATCAATGCATAACCAACTCATAGGCAACAAATCATATCTCTAGGATTGAAGACTTATATGATATTACCGTCTCACGATCACTCGAGATAAATTCCATGAAGTGATACAAGTGAGCGTGGGTTGAATCCAATACTCAGAACTTATGAGCACTCATGAGTGCTGTAGCCCCGCTTTGTCTAACATCTTAGACCTCTACAAGCCAACCCATGACAGTTTTGATTCATATCTACTTCCAACATATGACCGACTGTGGAGAGTTTGAATAATATGATATAAACCATAACATAATTATTCTGGAAGTCAAAAGATGCAAAAAGAAATAATAGTAAACGATTGACAAGAGATAGCAACACTTTACTCATAAATAACAGCTTTTATTTATCATCAAATGTCAATTACATTTTACAAATTTCAAGATTATCTAACTACTAAAACTAATATCATCCTTCAGCCCTATGCTCCGAGCATGCTGGAGATGCTTAGCCCGAGTCAGTCCCTTCGTGAGGGGATCTGCTGGGTTCTCATCCGATGATACCCTCTTTGCCACAAGGATTCCTTCTTCTATTCGATGTCTGATGAAGTGATATTTTCTGTCAATGTGTCTGGATCTCCCATGATCTCTTGGTTCCTTGGCTAAGGCAACCGCACTATTGCTGTCACAGAAAATCTCCATTGGCTCCTTTATAGCTGGTACAACTCCAAGGTCTCCGATGAAGTTCTTTAGCCATATAGCCTCCTTTGCTACCTCGGTTGCTGCCATATACTCTGATTCACAAGTGGAATCAGCCACTGTCTCCTGCTTGGAACTTTTCCAAGTAATTGCCCCTCCGTTTAGAGTAAAGACCCAGCCCGACTGAGAGCGGAAATTATCCCTGTCAGTCTGAAAGCTAGCATCACTGTACCCTACAACTCTCAAGTCCTCACTGCCACCGAGGGTAAGGACCCAGTCCTTAGTCCTCCGTAGGTACTTGAGGATATTCTTTACCGCAGTCCAGTGTGTCTTGCCAGGGTTCCCCTGATACCTGCTAACCATGCTCAAAGCAAAGGCTACATCAGGTCGAGTACACGTCATAGCATACATGATCGATCCTACAGCTGAAGCATAAGGTATTCGACTCATTTCTGCTATCTCAGCCTCAGTACTAGGGCTTTGTGTCTTACTCAATCTGGCGTTACTCTGGATGGGTAACTCTCCTTTCTTGGAGTTATGCATGTTGAACCTTTTCAACACTTTGTCCACATAAGTGCTTTGACTATGTCCAATTAGTCTTTTACTCCTGTTTCTCAAAATCCTTATCCCTAGGATATAGGCAGCTTCTCCAAGGTCCTTTATAGCGAAACACTTCCCAAGCCAGGACTTTACTTCCTGCAGGGTTGGGATGTCATTTCCAATGAGTAGTATATCATCCACATACAGTACCAAAAAGCTGACTATACTCCCACTAGCCTTGATATAGACACAAGATTCATCTTCACTCCTTGAAAAGCCAAATTCTTTGACTTTCTCATCAAAGCAAAGATTCCATCTGCGAGGTGCCTATTTTAATCCATAAATGGATTTCTCGAGCTTACACACTCTACTGGGGTACTCTGTACTGACAAAACCCTCTGGCTGAACCATGTAAACATCTTCAGCCAAGTTTCCATTAAGGAAAGCGGTTTTGACATCCATTTGCCATATTTCATAATCATGAAATGCAGCAATTGCTAACAGAACCCTAATAGACTTAATCTTGGCCACCGGTGAAAAGGTCTCATCATAATCAACTCCCAGAGTTTGAGAATAACCCTTTGCAACCAGTCGTGCCTTATAAGTGTGTACATTACCATCCATGTCGGTCTTCTTCTTGAAGATACATTTGCACCCAACTATCTTACGATCAGGTACATTGTCAACCAAGTTCCAAACTTGATTGTCATACATGGACTGTATCTCGCTATCCATAGCCTCTTTCCATTTAGCAGCCTCAGGGCCTGCCATGGCTTCCGTGTAGCTGTTAGGCTCATCCAGATTTACCAGTGTGTTATCACTGATAAGTGTCTCACCTTCTGCAGTAATATGAAAACCATAATAATGCTCAGGTGCATTCCTAACTCTGGTGGAACGCCTCAGAGGTATAGATTCTTCAGTCGGCTCAACAGGAGTTTCCTCCTCAGGTTGAGGGCTAGGGTTTGAGGTTCCTTCACCACTTGACTCTTGAATTTCCTCAAGGTCAATTTGCCTCCCACTGTCTCCTTGGCTCATGAATTCTCCCTCTCGAAAGAATCCTCTTCTTGCTACAAAGACCACATTATCATTGGGTCTGTAGAAGATGTAACCAAAGGATTTTTGTGGGTAGCCGATGAAAATACACCTTTCGCTTCGGGGTTCGAGCTTATCGTGAGTCTCGTGTCTCACGAAAGCCTCGCAACCCCAAATATTGATGTGGTCTAGATTGGGAACTTTTCCAGTCCACACCTCGTGAGGTGTTTTGGCAACCTTCTTTGTAGGGACTAGATTAAGGATTTGGGCGGCAGTCTCTAAGGAATACCCCCAAAATGAGATTGGTAGCGAAGCTCGACTCATCATGGAACGAACCATGTCCAACAAGGTCTGATTGCACCTCTCAGCTACACCATTCAACTGTGGTGTCCTAGGAGGTGTCAATTGTGAGACAATCCCACATTCCTTAAGATAGTCAAGGAACTCAGTACTAAGATACTCACCACCACGATCGGATCGAAGCATCTTAATGTTCCTGCCCAACTGATTCTCCACTTCTTGCTTAAACTCTTTGAATTTCTCAAAGGTTTCTGACTTATGCTTGATTAGGTAGACATATCCATATCTACTAAAATCATCAGTAAAAGTCACATAGAACCGATTAGCATCTCTTGTGGCGGTTCTGAAGGGTCCACACACATCCGTGTGTATGAGGTCCAACAAACCTTCACCCCTAGCACAAGTGCCAGTAAAAGGTGACTTTGTCATTTTACCAAGCAAACAAGATTCACAACTATCATCTGACTTTAGGTCAAATGACTCCAAGACTCCATTCTTTTGGAGTTGGCCTATGCGTTTCTTGCTTACATGTCCAAGACGACAATGCCATAAGGATGCTTTATCTAAGCTAGTGGAAGAGTTAATCACAATACATTATTTCCTAGATTATCTACAACAGCTACAGTTTCATACACGCCATCACAAGGTAATGCTTTAAAATAAAGAACATTATTAAAGAAAGCATCAATACTACCATTATTATTATCAAAATAAAAGGTAAAACCTTGTTTATACAATGCATGAAAGGAAATAACATTTCTTGCCATTTCTGGCGAATAATAACATTTATTTAAATCTAATGTAAACCCACTATTTAGCACTAAGGAATAAACTCCTATCTTGGTGACAGGTGAAGCTTTCCTGTTTCCCATGATCAAGTTTATCTTTCCCTACTCCACATTCTCACTTCTTTTTAGTCCCTGCAAATCACAACATATGTGAATACCACAACCTGTATCAAGGACCCAAGACTTAGAATGAGGTGAGTTATTAGACAATATAGTGTATATACCTGCATGGTTGGGTTTTACTTTCCCATCCTTCAAATCTTGCTGGTACTTTGGGCAGTTTCGCTTCCAGTGTGACTTTTCATGGCAATAGAAGCATTCAGCCTCATTAGGGTTAGCAGAAGGAGTGACAAAACCTTTCTTGGTTTTGCTTGAAGAGGAGCCTTCAAGGGTCTTACCCTTGGTACCCTTAGAAGGGTTCTTTCTCTTCTTCCCTTTGCGATGCCCTATTGCCAAGACATTGGCCGCAGTTGGAGTAGGAGTAGGAGTAGTAACAACCGACTTACCCTTTAGACCACTTTCGGCGGTCTTCAAGAGTCCTTGAAGTTTGCTGAGGGTGACTTCTTCCTTGTTCATGTGATATGTCATGCGGAATTGATCATAACACGATGGCAAGGAGTGCAAAATGATGTCTATTGTTAACTCCTCAGGGAAGTTCACATTCAGCTTCAGTAAACGGTCCACATACCTTTGCATTTTCTGCATGTGGCCCGTGATGGGTTCACCATCCTTCATTCAGGTTGTTATCATGGAGGAGATTATTTCATATCGCTCTTGACGAGCACTTTGATGGTAGCGGTCCATCAAGTCCTGGTGTATCTCAAAAGGATAATAGTCCTCATAGGACTTTTGGAGCTCGGCTGTCATGGTGGCCATCATGATGAATGCCACTTTTGTAGCATCTCTTTCATGTACCTCATATTCAGCAAGCTCTTCAGGAGTAGCAGTTGGCTCGGGTACCTTCAGCTCCTTGTCGAGAACATATTCTTTGTTCTCATACCGAGTGACCATCCTGATGTTTCTGATCCAATCTGTAAAGTTGGACCCATCAAAGATGACTCTCCCACAAAGATTCATGAGAGAGAAGGAGCTAGTAGGGTTTGAGCAAGAAGCATTGTTATTGGAAGACATCTAAAAAGAAGAGGGAATAGATTAGATTAGATATAGACATAGTCCTTAACAAAACACCCAAATGTAATATTAAGGCTAGGACCCAACACAATATTTTATAACTTAGAAGAGGGATGCCGTAATCTAAGCTATAAGATATTTGAAGGTAGGTGAATGACGATTCACCAATTTCCACCATGAAAAACGAAATATTTAATTAGGTTTTAATTGGTTTAGAAACTCCTAGATTCTTTGAGATTCATTGAACTTTCTTCAATCGCATGTTTCAATCTCGAGTGTGCCCTTCAAGTTTTGTGACTGGGATGCCGAGGATCACAAAACAAGGTGTGAAGTAACCATGCAAATTACTTGGTACCCTTAATGTATTCCCCCTCAATCGTTGTGTCGGTTAACCACACACGCTCCATCGATACTATGATAAACATTAAGTCACCCTTTACCTACCTTGTTAAGTTCAAGTTAGTGTGCCGGTTAACCACACACGCTCCACTAACGACTTAAACAAAGTGTAAAGTGTAATTTCATGGATTAGCACCTTATTCACATTTTCCTAAAATAACTAAGATTGGGAATTCAATAAAGTTTAGTTACTTTAGTATTATCATTATACTTTTAATGAGAATTTATAAGTCCTTGTCCTACCCGTTCGGCTAACGACCCTCCACCGATCAAGGAAGCGGTGGGTGAGAGTGGACACCCATTAAGTTGCCATTTTATAGGCAACAACCTTATACTCCCCTTATAGACCGGCTTCGTGAATGAGGCGTACTAGCGGTAAGACGACTTGATCTTATACACACATAAATATTATTAAACTTATAATATTATAAAGTATAAGGGTTGAATTTTAACTTTTAAAATTCTAGGGGTTGGAACTAAAGTTTTTAATATTTACATGTTCCAAAACTTGAGGGCAAGTTTTGTAAACTTTCAAAACTTTTCATTTCTCATAACTTATGAGTTAATGGTTATTAAAAATGAAGACTCTTCATTTTTTGTAACCTATGTGTTCTTTTAATCGTAAGTACATATACAAAACTTGAAATTTTGATACGAGCTTTTGAACAAAACTTCGATTTTCAAGATTTTTTTTTTTTTTTTTTTTTTGCATCAAGGATCAAATAAAGAAACCTAGCTTTGATACCACTGATGGGATTTGAGCATTCTAACACTCCTATGGTGTACATGCAACCCTAGAAACCTTGGATCTATGTTTGACTAAGATACATGCAAATAATTATTTTTCCAAGGTTCTTATCCTAACTAGCATGGCATGGGATACTTGAATCAAATAAAACTAGTAGAATTACTTACCTTGTAGTAGTAGTAGTTGATTGCTTGGAGTTTTAGAGCCTAGCACCAATAATGTGGATGCCTCAAATGGAAGTCACAAATCACCACAAACTTGGAAACTTGAGAGAATAGTCACAAACTTCTTGAAATCGGCCCTCTTGGTTTACACACATCAACTAGTGTTATTTCAAGAACCAAAACCTCCTTTATATAGTGTGGTGGATTAGGGTTACATCCATGGGGTTGGTAAACCCTAATACCCATGTCTTTTCATTTCCATGAGATCCATGGGTTAAAGCTCGATGGAGTATCCATGGACTTTCCATGCAAGCCTAGCCCATTCCAAATAAGCATTAGCCCACACTATATAAATACAAGAGCCCATATTTAATTAGTCATACTTTTGATCTCTAAATTAATTCTAAATTAATTATAGATCAATACTAATTAAATAATATGATTTTATATTAATATATTAGGACTTATAATATATTAATAAATCATAACTTATACTATTCTCAAACGATTATCCATAAATTGTTCGGGTGAAGTGCAACCCAAATGGACCATGTCGGGTCGGGTCAAGTACATACCAAATATAGTTATGGACTTAGACACTATATCCAACAGTAAGCTAGTACTTTGAAAATGTACTTAAGTTCAGTTAATTATACACTAACGTATTGTTAATATCTTGATATGAGTTATTATAACCATACTGACTAGATGGCCTGACCCAACGCTATGAATGCGCTGTAAACATGTTGATAACAATTTGTCACTCACAGGCGTGTATGCCTAACTGTAGCTAGCAGTCCGAGTGCGGGGTTGTCAATCCCATTATAGATCTATACACACATTGTTTCGATCCCCGGCTGGAGATTCTGGTTATAATTTCAGGACTTTAACTATATTGTTTAAATGAATTAAACAACCTGAACTATTTGTCTCATATAAGTATATAAACGTTACTTGTATAATAGTTATGAAAACCCAATCATTCTGAAATAAATGAGTGATAGTATGTTCTTGAATTAGTATCCTTAACATGTATCTGAAAGAATGTATACCCTTGAATAGTTTTGAATCAAACCTTTGTTCTTGTAAAACAATGTACTTTAGTATACTTGGATCGTGATTTAATGTTCTGTGAGTTATAAATTATACCTATTATAATTTATATGTACTTTCAGATTTGATAACGAGTACTCATGAATGTAATCCCCTTGCTCAACATGTTACAAAGGGTAATTGAACTTAATGAACTAACTTTTATACTTGTATACATATACAATTATATATAAGTAAAATTTAAATGACACTCGGACAAATAACTGATACTTATAATCCCACATCCAAACAAGGAAAAGGAACCAAAGTGGGTTATCAGTCCTAAGCCTTTTAAATCTTATTTATATAAATATATATACTAGTATGATTTTTGGGAGTAATAAAAGTTTATAAAAACATTTAAAAGAAGTTTGATATTTTGAAATCCATTTTGGTGACTTGATGTCGTTTTGAAACAAACATTGAAAACCATTTGATTTGATGATAACTGAAATCCATTTTGATAAGGTATTTGAAATCAGTTGTTTATAACACAAAAACTTTGTGTTAGACTTGTATTCCCCCCCCCCCTTAAAAGAGTAAAAACTATGAAAATACGGGGGTATGAACTCACCTGTAGTAAGTTATTCAAGTGTGAGATCGGTGTAGGATGCTAAGTGTCAAGTGAAGTCTTGAGCACAAATAGATGCTAATAGCATATAATGATACACATATATGAATATAATTAGTGTTTAAACAACTAATTATGCTAAGAAACCCTCTTAAGGACTAGTAATCACTTAGATTGAAATGTTACAATCACATGTGATTGAATCAAATGGAGTTTACGGCCACTCATTAGAGTTTACGGCCACACCTTTGATGTTTACGGACAAGGCGAGTTTACGGCCAATGGTGTTCTTAGGAATTTACGGCCAAGGGAAATGCTCATGGCCGTAAACTCTCATTGTTCTTGGAATTGATTGTTTTCAAGGTTGTAAGTTATGAATTTCTATAGAATAACTAGTATACGAAAAGATACTTACGTTTTTAGGCTTGAATTGGGTATTCACGGTCTAAAGAACCAGTGTGTGTTCTTGGTGTTCTTGTTGTTCTTGAAGATCTAGCCAAAAGAGATGATTTCATGGATGAAATCATAGGGTTTTACTAGATTAAGTAAGGTATCAACAAATGAATGGAAGAAACACTTACTTATTTGAAGATCAAGGTATAAATCTTGATGATAGTTGAGAGAAAAATCGAGTTTCTTGGGTTGAAAGTGTGAGAAATGGTGAAAAATGAAGGAATTCTATATATATATGTGCGAGGGTTTACGGCCGAGGAGTTTACGGTCCGAAGTCGGCTAACAGTTTACGGCCGAAGCCTCGTTTACGGCTGCGAGGAGTTTACGGTCCGAAGGGTTTACGGCCGTAAGCTCTTTGCGGCCCGAAGTGTTTGCGGTCCGAGGCAATGAATAGTATGCGACGTTTCTCGAATTTTCAAACATTTTCCTTCTAAATTCAACTATGCATATTATAAGGATTTTAGCAAATAAAGGTTATTATCATAACCTAAATAAAAAAACCCAAACAATAAAAAGGACTTTAGTTGACTTTTGTTTGACTTTTGTTGACTAGAGTTGACTTTACAAACAGAAATTAACGGGATGTTACAGTTCTTGGCAAGAGAGTCTTATATGCCAAGAGGATAGTGGGAGTCTAAAAGATTCTAAAAGAGTTTCAAAGACTAATCGAGAATAAAAAACATGTAATTTATCACTAGCACACGACTCGAGGTTTATAACCTATCGTGTTGACATATTCTTATTTCTGTGCCCATTCCAGTTATAGTTGGCTATGCATCTGAGTTCTTCAAGTTCTCAGTTGTTTGCATAACTACTTGGAAGCAATGGCAATCCCTTGTGCTGTCAGGTGGCAAGAAGGTAAGATTGCACAAGTTTAGTCCATATGAGTTTGAATTTGTCACTAACCTTATCTTCTGATTATGGTTTTGACAAATTCACATGGATAGTAACACATACACCATAGAAATCTAAGTGTCATAAGTTTTCTCTCCGATTCATGAAAATGATGGTGAGGAAACACTTTCACTAAGTAGATTTTAAGTAGATAGCAACTGTGATATTTGCATTCTCAAAGTCGTTAGTGGAGCGTGTGTGGTTAACCGGCACACTAACATGGACTTGTGAGAAATGGCAAAGGTCTAAACAATTGAGACTATGATTATGACATCCATTTTCATAGTTCTAAAATTGTTTAGACACACATGTGAGCTATCTAAGGAAAGGTGTATGATTTTGATAAAGTTTTATCAAAGCATCTCGTATCAGAAATCTGAACTTTGGTAAGAAAGTCAATAAAGTATTGATTTCTAGAAGTCCAGCTGATTTCTGGATACATGTCAAAGCTAGTGGGAGCATAAGTGTTATGCTAATAATCATCATGTTAGGGGGAGCATGATAATTATGATAAGTGTTGCAGGTTAGCAATGTTAATTATAGAAAACAAAAGTTTCAATTGGGAAAAGTTGTTTTGCTATAATTAAGGGAGAGAAATTATACTTCATTTCAAATCTAAAAGCTTAGATCGTGATATTTTAATCAAATTTAGTCAAGTATATATGAATGTTATGTTGGAATGGTTCAACATAAGGAAATTCTATATATGGGAACATTATTTGCGTTCAAAAATCCGATTATGATTACGGCATCCTTTTTCATAATCTAAATTATGAGAACATGGCAAATAGAAATAGAAATATTATAGCAAAAGACTGGTCTAGTATCATGTCTTTATGTGAGACATAATGAATCGTGTCCCATATGCTTCGGATATAGGATCGATTGCATGTGCTATAATATTCATCCTTTCTAATTGCCATGTTCTCATAATTCAGATTATGAAAAGGGATGTCGTAATCATAATCGACTTTTTGAACGCAAATAATGTTCCCATATATAGAATTTCCTTATGTTGAACCATTCCAACATAACATTCATATATATACTTGACTACATTTGATTAAAATCTCACGATCTAAGCTTTTAGATTTGAAATGAAGTATAATTTCCTCTCCCTTAATTATAACAAAACAACTTTTCCCAATTGAAACTTTTGTTTTCTATAATTAACATTGCTAACCTGCAACACTTATCATAATTATCATGCTGAGGTTCACCAAAGATTGGTTGCTCATGGACAGTTGGAAGTATAGTGTTAACTTTTGAAGGACCATATTGAAATATTCTGAAAAGAGGCAAATCTTTTTCAGAAGTGATAATCAAAATGGGAATATGGAGATGTCTCCATAGGTGGAAGTTATTCAATCTGTGTAAGATTAGAAAACTTAATGCAAGAAGGATGTTCAAAGCAATGTACTTTGAATATGGACCTTCATTTCCATAGAGTTGATCTCCACTGGAATACTCTGTAATGTCTGTTGACAAGTCTTTGTGACTTTGTGCATAATAATTACAAGAGGATCAGTGCATATAAGTTTAAAATCTAACAGATTTCGGTAAATGGCAGGAATTTAGAATTCTTACATTTGCGGTAAGGATTTGGGATTGTGAAATGAGAATCATTGGAATTATGTTCAATCGATCTATTCCACAAAATAAAGATCATAGACAAACATAGTGTGCATACTTGGTGTATGGCATGACTATTGTTTGGATAAACATAGTGTGCATGCTTAGAGCATGGCATGACTAGTGTTTTGATTCAAGTAGAGAGTTGATTATTTGAAACATTATGCAATCAATAATGTGTAATCAATATGGTGATAAATAAAAGGTGTTCTATTTATATTCATAAATTCTGAGACCATATTGGATTCGATTATTCTTGTGTTTCACTTTGCATGTTTTGACTTCCAGAATAACTAGGTCATTCTTCCCAGATGACTACGTTATTCAAACCATCCACAGTCGATAATACGTTGGAAGTAGGTATTAAGGCAAGACTGTCATGAATAGGGTTTGTAGATGTCTAAGGTGTTGGACATAGCAAGAGTTTCTACAACATTCATGAGTGCTCCTGGAATGAGATTCGAGTATTGGATTCAACCCACGCTCATTTGAATCACTTCATGGATTTTATCACGAGTGATTCATGAGACGATAATATCTTATATTCTTCAAACCTAGAGATATGAGTTGTTGACTATGAGTTGGTTGTACATTGATTGTACGAAAACGCATTGGTAACTTGATGTTATAAAACATGCCTTTATGTATGATTCAACAAGTAGTAGGACAAGCATATGAGTCGAAGTTTATCCATTCCTTTTACCCTTGGAGGGATAAAAGCGATATCTGTGGGCCCCTCGATGATTTAGTGATGACATCCCTAAGTGCTTGGCCAAGCCTGGACTGATTTGATTTGTTCAATTAGTCTGTCGTCATAAATCAGAAATCGGGAAACAACAAATGGACAGAGAGAATGATTATAATCCATGTCTCAGTCCATATGATATCTAGAATGGAGGAATATATGATCCCTTATCTAATGGACAAGTCATTGACTAGGTCAGAGTTCGATAGCTGCTTTAAGAGCTACGATTTCTAGTCGGGTTTTGGAGTCATACGCAATAATAGTTTTAGACTTATCCAAGTGGGAGACTGTTGGATTAGTGTCTAAGTCCATAACTATAATTGGTATGTACTTGACCCGATTTGGAATGGTCCATTTGGGTTGCATGGAATCGGAACAATTGGATAGACAAAATGAGAAAAAGGATACTAATTGATTTATATTAATATATTATAAGTTCTAATATATTAATATGAAATCATATTATTTATTTATTATTGATCAAGAATTAATTTAGAATTAATTTAGTGATCAAAAAGGAACTAATTAAATATGGACTCATATATATATATATATATATATATATATATATATATATATATATATATATATATATATATATATTTGTGTGTGTGTGTTTGTGTGTGTGTTTGTGTGTGTGTGGTGGGCCAAGTTCATTTAGGTTGGGATAAGCGTTCATGGATAGTCCACGGATTGTTTAACCCATGGATCCTATGGAAATGAAAGGTCATGGGTATTAGGGTTTACATGAATGTAACCCTAATCCTCCACACTATATAAAGAGGTCTATGGTTCATGAAATGGGGTTGTGTGCTAGGCACTAGAGCGTGTATACACAAAGAGGGCAAAAACTGATTTCATGAGTGTGAACCTAAGTATCCTTATTCTCTAGTTATTCCAAGGGTTCTTGGTGTTGTGTGAACCATTTGAGGTGCAACACTTGAGGCACTAGGCTCTTAAAGGTTCAAGATTTCAAGCTTCATCAAAAGGTATGTCATTCTACTAGATACTTATACTTATTATTATGCTAGTTAGGATGAAACCTTGGAATATCAAATATTTGCATGTATAATAGAGAAAACATAGATCCAAAGTTTATAGGGTTGCATGTACACCATAGGAGTGTTAGAATGCTCAAAACCCTTCAGCAGTATGCTGGGAGCTTGCCCAAGTGCAACAAGTGCAATTTCCACCATAATGGACCCTGCCGGGAAGTGCAGTGAGCTAACTGCAACAGGAAGGGGTACACTGCCCGTTTCTGCAAGGCTCCGGCTAGGCCAATCACCCAAGTCCCCGGCGTTGGTGTGGGCCAGGCTTGCTATGGATGTGGCGAGGTGGGTCACTACAAGAGGAACTGCCCCAAGGCAGGAAATGCTGGCGAAGTGGGAAGAGTTTTGGCTATAGGCCATGAGGAAGCAGTAGCCGACCCTACAGTGGTCACTGGTACGTTTCTCCTCGATAACTGTTATGCATGCATACTGTTTGTTAGTGGAGCGGAGAGGAGTTTCGTGAACCAGAAATTTGCTCACTTACTTAAACAAAAACCACGTGCACTGAAAGAACCGTTCACTGTAGAAATGGCTAACGGAAAAACTGAGAGCACTAGCAGTATATACATAGGTTGTACTCTAACTCTAGATAGCCATTCATTCCCAATCGACCTCATGTCGGTCTCAATTAAAAGTTTCGACGTCATTATCGGCATGGATTGGTTGAGTTCTCATCGTGCCGACATCATGTGTTACGAGAAGGCCGTTTGTCTTAATCTAACGTCTAACGAAACTCTAGTTATCTACGGCGACACACCAGGCACGAACCTTCGTATCATCTCGAGCATACAAGCCCAGAAGTACTTACGAAAGGAATATCATGCATTCCTTGCTCATGTTGTCGATGTGAGCCAAGAGACGAAAGACATAAACAACATCCCAGAAGTACGCGACTTTCCCGAAATCTTTCTAGAAGAACTACCAGGATTACCTCCACAACGTCAAGCCGATTTCAGAATCGACTTAGTTCCAGTGGCTACCCCAGTAGCCAAATCGCCCTATCGTCTAGCACCAGCCGAGATGCAGGAGCTATCCGGTCAACTGAACGAACTGCTCAGCAAGGGCTTTATTAGACCAAGCTTCTCACCCTGGGGAGAACCGGTCTTGTTCGTAAAGAAGAAAGACGGATCGTTCCATATGTGTATCAACTATAGAGAACTAAACAAGCTTACCATCAAGCATCGTTACCCTCTGCCTCGCATAGACGACTTGTTCGACCAAATGCAAGGGGCGAATTACTTCTCAAAGATTGATCTGAGATCCGGGTATCACCAGTTACAAGTGTTAGAGGAGGATGTTCCGAAGACAGCCTTCCGAACTCGTTATGGACACTACGAGTTTGTAGTTATGCTATTAGGATTGACCAATGCACCCGTAGTATTCATGGACTTAATGAATAGGTGTGCCTTCCTTACTTGGATCAGTTCGTCATTGTATTCATCGATGACATACTTATCTACTCTCGTAGTAAGGAGGAGCATAGTCAACATCAACGTCGGGTCTTAGAAACACTACGAGCAGAGAAGCTTTATGCGAAGTTCTCTAAATGCGAATTTTGGATTCGAAGAGTCAAATTCTTGGGTCACGTGGTCAGCGAAGAGGGAATACAAGTGGATCCTTACAAAATTAAGGCCATTGAGAACTGGTCAGCGCCGAATACACCTACATAAATTCATCAATTTCTAGGTCTCGCTGGCTACTATCGCAGGTTCATTCAGTACTTCTCTCGGATCGTGAAACCACTTACTACATTGACCCAGAAGGGCATGGCCTTTGGCTGGGAAGAGAAACAAGAGAAGGCATTCCAAACGCTAAAGCGAGCCTTATGCAGCGCACCGATACTATCCCTCCCAGAAGGGATAGAAGACTTCGTAGTTTATTGCGATGCATCCAACCAAGGGGTTGGCTGTGTTCTTATGCAACGAGGAAAGGTCATCGCCTATGCCTCAAGACAGCTAAAGACACACAAAGTCAACTACACCACACATGAACTTGAGTTAGGAGCAGTGGTATTTGCTCTGAAGATCTGGAGACACTACCTGTATGGTACAAAAAGCACTATCTTTACAGACCACAAAAGCCTTCAACATATATTCGACCAGAAGGAGCTCAACATGAGACAACGACGGTGGGTCGAGCTACTCAGTGACTACGAATGTGAAATTCGTTATCATCCCGAAAAAGCCAACGTAGTAGCTGACGCCCTAAGTCGGAAAGAATACTCTGGTCGTAGAGTCAAATCATTGACTATGACTATCCATTCACATTTGTCCACACAAATTAAGGAGGCTCAACTTGAAGCCTTGAAACCTGAAAATGTGGTGGGTGAATCCCTGAGAGGGATGGATAAAAACTTGGAAGTCAAGGGTGGCGGAGCCTTATATCTCATGGATCGGATCTGGACACCGAGGCACGGTGGTTTTAGAGACTTGGTCATGACTGAAGCGCACAACACTCGATATTTCGTCCACCCAGGTTCAGATAAGATGTATCTGGATCTTAAAAAGTTATATTGGTGGCCTAACATGAAAGCATAGATTGCTACCTTCGTGAGTAAGTGTCTTACTTGCACCAAGGTTAAGGTCGAATACCAGAAACCCTCAGGTTTACTACAACAACCGGAGATACCTGAATGGAAGTGGGAGCGGATCACAATGGACTTCATAACCAAGTTGCCTAAGACAACGGGTGGTCTCGATACCATATGGGTGATCGTAGACAGGTTAACCAAGTCTGCACACTTCATGCCTATCAAAGAGACTGACAAGATGGAGAAACTAACAAGAACCTACATTAGGGAGATTGTACGGTTGCATGGCGTTCCCATATCCATTATCTCTGATAGAGATAGTAGATTCACTTCAAGGTTCTGGCAGTCGCTACAAAGTTCCCCGGGAACTAGGTTGGACATGAGTACAGCCTACCATCCGCAAACCGATGGACAAAGTGAGAGGACTATTCAAACTTTGGAAGATATGTTGCGAGCCTGTGTGATAGACTTTGGGAAGGCATGGGATACTCATTTACCCCTTGTCGAGTTCTCCTACAATAACAGTTATCACACGAGCATAAAGGATGCTCCATTTAAATCCCTCTATGGCTGAAAGTGCAGATCCCCTTTGTGCTGGGCTGAGGTGGCTGACACACAGTTAGCTAAAGGACGAGTTCCTGACAGCACTCTCACAGGTCCGGAAATCATTCGGGAAACGACAGAGAAGATTGTTCAGATTCGTGAATGATTGGAAGCCTCTAGAGACCGACAGAAAAGCTACGCAGACAAGAGAAGGAAACCGTTGGAATTCCAGGTTGGTAACCGTGTTCTATTGAAGGTCTCACCCTAGAAGGGCTTGATACGCTTCAGAAAGCGTGGAAAGCCAAATCCAAGATACGTAGGGCCCTTCAAGATTATCGCTAGAATCGGCCCTGTAGCTTACAAACTCAAACTACCTCGAGAACTTAGTAACGTACACCCTACTTTCCACGTTTCGAACTTGAAAAAGTGTCTATCGAACGAGACTCTTGTAATCCCACTCGACGAGATCGAGATCAACGAGATCCTCAACATCGTGGAATAACCAGTAAATATCATGGACCGAGAGGTCAAGCAAATGAAGCAAATTCGTGTCCCGATAGTGAAGGTTCGCTGGAATGCCAAGCGGGGACCTGAATTCACTTGGGAGCGCGAGGATCAAATGAAACTGAAATATCCTCATCTTTTTACTTAGTTATCTGTAATTTCTTAAACTCTAATTTCGGGACGAAATTCTCTCTAACGGGGGGACGATGTGACAACCCGAAATTTCTATCTTGTAAAGCCATTCAATTCAATCAAAAGTCAGACTTGTTTCTGCTATCTTTTAGCATTGTTAAGGGTCTGTTTTAGTGTTCTAAGCCTAGTACATTCAAGGATTGGGTGTTAGGAAGTATCTATCAGAGTTCATTGTGCAACATTCAAGCCGGAAAACTCCATCACTTGGAGTTTACGGCCGTAAACTAGAGCTTACGGTCGTAAGCTCTGGTTTGGCCGTGAACTCCACTCTTAA
This sequence comes from Lactuca virosa, assembly GCF_052849685.1. NCBI lineage: Eukaryota > Viridiplantae > Streptophyta > Magnoliopsida > Asterales > Asteraceae > Lactuca > Lactuca virosa. Next base: position 65,445,804 of record NC_136428.1, on the reverse strand, counting down.
GTATGATATTCCTTCATTTTTCTTCACTTCTCACATCTCCAAGTTAAGAACACTCGATTCTCTCTCAAGTATCATCAAGAACACTTCCATTTCTCGTCAAATTTGTAAGTGATTCTTCCATTTATAAGTTGATATCCTTCTTGATCTAGTAAAACCCCATGATTTCATCCGTGAATTCGTCTATTTTGGGTTAGATCTTCAAGAACACCAAGAACACACACTAGTTTCTTTGAGCCGTGAACACCCTTTCAAGCTTCCAAATCGTAAGTATCCTTTCCATATACTACTTATCCATTAGAAGCTCTTGAAATACGTCCAAGAATCAACCATTTTAGCTTAAACATCAAGAGTTTACGTCCATAACTTATCCCTTGGCCGTAAACCCTTCTGAAGAACATCTTTGGCCGTAAACACCCATGGTCGTAAACACCTTGGCTGTGAACACATCTAGGTCGTAAACACACTCCTGTGTGGCCGTGAACACCTTTAGAACAATCAAATGTGATTGTAACACTTCATTTCAAGTGTTTCCTAGTCCCTAAGGTGGTTCCCTATCATGATTAGTTGTTATATACACTAATTATATACATATATGTGTCATTAAATTCTTAATAGGATCTATTTGTGCTCGAGACTCCACTTGACACTTAGCATCCTATATCGATCTTACATTCCAATCACTCACTACAGGTGAGTTCATACCCTTAACTTATCTTCTAAATGATTTTAAATGCTTTTATGGGGGGGGGGGGTGAATACAAGTAGAAAACATTATAGTTATTGTTGTTGGGTTTTGAGCATTCTAACACTCCTAAGTGTACATGCAACCCTAAATACTTTGGATCTATGTTTTCTCTAATATACATGCAAATGCTAATATTCCAAGGTATTACCCTATCTAGCATACAATCATAGATACTTGGGTAATAATATAGATAGAATACATACCTTTTGTAGTGTAGCTGGACTCCATGGGGCTTGAGTGCCTAGTGCCTCAAATGTGACACCTCAAATGGCTCACACAACATCAAATGCTCTTGGAATAACTTAGAGAGAAATCCACACTTCAAGAAATCGGCTAGCTCTTCTTTTACACACACTAGTGGCCAATTTTGGTGAATAATATGATGCTTATATAGTATGTTACAATTAGGGTTACACCATGTAAACCCTAATTGTCATGACCTTTCATTTCCATGACCCATGGGTTAAGTAACCTCCATGGAGCATCCATGGAGCAACCTATGGGTTTAACCCAACTTGATTATCCATGGAGCTTTGGCCCACTATATAAGTTATGGATGATTTACACAATCAACCCATATATTTAATTAGTCTTCTTTTGATCACATAGTTAATTCTAAATTAATTCTTGATCAATATATTAGAACTTATAATATATTAATAACCAAAGTGTCTTATTTCTCTCATTTAGTCTATCCAAGTGCATGATGCCATGGAACCTAAATGGACCATGCCTGGTCGGGTCAAGTACATACCAAATATAGTTATGGACTTAGACACTAATCCAACAGTCTCCCACTTGGATAAGTCTAAAACTATTATTTCCTATGACTTCAAGAACCAACTGCCAATCGTAGCTCTCAAAAGCCTCCGTCGAACTCTAACCTTGCCGATAATCTCTGACCTTTGTCAATGCCTTGTCCATTAGATAAGTGATCATATATTCCTCCATTCTAGATATCATATGGACTGAGACATGGATTATAAATCATTCTCTCTGTCCATCTGTTGTTTCCCGATTTCCGATTCATGATGAATGACTGATTGAACAAATCAAATCAGTCCTGGCTTGGCCAAGCACTCACATGTGTCATCGCTAAATCATCGAGGGGCCCACAGATATCGCTTTTATCCCAAAGGTAAAAGGAATGGATAAACTTCGACTCATATGGCTTGTTCTACTACTTGTTGAATCATACACAAAGGCACGTTTTATAACATCGAGTTACCAATGCGTTTTCGTGCAATCAATGTACTATCAACTCATAGTAACAACTCATATCTCTAGGTTTGAAGAATATACGATATTATCGTCTCATGATCACTCGTGATAAAATCCATGAAGTGATTCAAATGAGCGCGGGTTGAATCCAATACTCAGAACTTATGAGCACTCATGAGTGTTGTAGCACCACTTTGTCCACCAACTTGGACCTCTACAAGCCAACCCATGACAGTCTTGATTCATATCTACTTCCAACATATGACCGACTGTGGATGGTTTGAATAACTTAGTCATTTAGGAAGAATAACCTAGTCTATTCTGGAAGTCAAAACATGCAAAATGAAACACAAAAATAAATGAATCTAATATGGTATCAACCTATGAATATAAATAAAACACTTTTTATTTATCACCATACTGATTACTCATTATTCATTGTTTCGGTTTTATCAACTTTATACTTGAATTTAGAAAACACTAGTTGTCCCATGCTCCACGCATGTACACTATGTTTTTCTAAGAAATAGCTTTTCAATACATCAAGTATGCACTCTATATTTGTCTATGATCCTTACTTTGTGAAATAGACTAATTGAACATAATTTCAATGATTCTAATTTCACACTTCCAAATCCTTATCGAAAAATGTGAGAATTTCAAATTCCTATAATTTATCGAAATCTGTTTAGATTTTAAACTTATATGCACTGACCCTCCTGTAATGAATATGTACAAAGTCACAAAGACTTGTCAACAGTCATTATAAGGTATTCCAATGGAGTTCAACTCCATGGAAACTAAGTCTCATATTCAAAGTACATTGCTTTGAACATGCTTCTTGCATTAAGTTTTCTAATCTTACATAGATAACTTCCACCTATGGAGACAACTCCATATTCTCATTTTGACTATCACTTCTGAACAAGAGATGCCTCTTTTCAGAATATGTCAATATGGTCCTTCCAAAATTAGCACTATACTTCCAACTGTCCCTGAGCAACCAATCTTTGGTAAACCTTAGATTGTCCTCGACAATTGCTTAATCCTTGTAGTCATATCCAATTCTAGACCTTTTCCCTTCTTAATGCCCCAGGCATTTGGAAAATTTTAGAAAGGACAAATATTATAGCACATGCAATCGATCTTGTACCCAAAGCAAATGGGACACGATTCATGATGTCTCACATAAAGACATGATTCTAGACCAGTCTTTTGCTACAATATTTTTATTTGCCATGTTTTCAAAATTTAACTATGAAGAGGGATGCCGTAATCATAATCGAATTTTGAGAACGCAATATATGGAATTTACTTAAGTTGAACCAATCCAACATGAAATTCATATATATATTCTTGACTAAAGATGATTAAGGTCTCAATCTAAGCCTTTAGAACTGAAATGAAGTATATCCTCTCCCTTAATTATAGCAAAACAACTTTTTCAACCCCTGCAGCTTCACGAATTGAAACTTTCGTTTTTCTATAATTAACATTGCTAACTTGCAACACTAACAATAATTATCATGCTCCCACTAACATGATCATTAGCATAACACTTAAGCTCCCACTAGCTTTGACATGTATTCAGAAATCAGCTGAACTTCTAGAAATCAATACTTTATTGACTTTCTTACCAAAGTTCAGACTTCTGAGACGAGATTGCCTTGATAAGACTTTATCAAACTCATACACCTTTCCTTAGATAGCATGCATGTGTGTCTAAACAATTTCAGAACTATGAAAAGGGATGTATTAATCATAGTCTCAATTGTTTAGACCTTTTGCCATCTGCTTCAAATCTACTTGGTGGAAGTGTTTCCTCATCATCATTTTCATGAATCAGAGAGAAACCTTATGGCCCTTAGATTTTATGGTGTATGTGTTCTTATCCATGTGAATCGTCAAAACCATAGTCACAAGACAAGGATAATGACAAATCCAAACTCAGATGGACTGAACTGATGCAATCTTAACTTCTTGCCACCTGGCAGCTCAAGGGCCTGCCATTGCTTCCAAGTTGTTATGCAACCAACTGAGAACTCTAAGAACTCATATGCAAAGCCAACTTTAACTGGAATGGGCACAGAAATAGAAATATGTCAACACGATAGGTTATAAACCTCACGTCGTGTGCTAGTGTTAAACTACAGGTTTTATTCTTGCTTAGTTCTTGAGACTCTCAAGACCTTTAAGACTCCCACTGTCCTCTTGACATATAAGACTCTCTTGTCAAATATTCAAGGGATAGTACGGATTCTTTATCAAGACAAACACTTCACACAATTGGCCTAAATTGGTCTTTGTTTTATCCAAAACATCACAACTTACCAATTTCAAATGTACAAGAGTAGGACACTTTTACTCTTACATTTGACAAGTGTTTTGAACCTTTCTTTAAGATATGTCACTCAACTTATAGTCTTGGAGTATGACTCTAAGACTTGTTTTGAAACGAAGTATGACTCATCTTCTTGATTTAACCATTTCAACAATTCATGACTCCTCTTCTTAGTCATAAGAATGCACTAAGATGTCCTTAGAAGACCAATTGTGACGTGGTTCTTAAATCCTTAAGATGATCACAAAACATGATACTAAAGTACTCTCCCATCTTTTTAGATTTGAGAAACTTTTATCTTTCTCCCTAATTTGATTCTTCTCATTCGTTCTGCCATACATCGAGACTTTTCCAATGCTTCAGAATTACACTTAAGCCTGTAAGTATAACCATATTTACTAAACTTTAGTAAATAATGATGAAAGTCTTATCGATCTTTGTGGTGGACTTGACCAGTGCACAAGAATGTGTACTCGATCCCTTTAGTCATTTACTTGACTCACATATACATGTGAACAAGGAATTAGTCTTAATTTTCGAAAGCTGAAAGTTCTCATTCATCATACTATACAACTTGCATGATTCACAGTTTCGGTCCAATTGAAACTTGGGTGATGAGAATCTTTCCTTATTTGGTAAATTATGACACTACCACAAACGGAAGAATTAAGTCCATTTTTCCAATATTGATATCAATGGAATCATATAAACAACCATTTTTCACAAATGCCACTGTAAGGATATTTAAAATAAATAAAATTAAACATTTTTTCTTTTATTTTAAAACTTTGCGGAAAAACTTAGCCTTACAATCCATATGAAAACTTGTTGTTATCTATTCCTAAGCAATAGATCATAACTCCTTAGTAACAGCTTCAAAAATTCTGATCACCAAACCATGCGATCGAAATCCATCTTCGTGATCAGAATCAGCATGTACTTCCTTTAAGCTTCTTCACTTTTCTTTGATTTTTAAAGCATCAACATGTGACCCAGTCACATCATGTAATGAGAATCTCATAATAGAAACTTAACAGAGTTAGATAGTGGACTTTTACCTGAAGAAGAGTCAAACTTCTTGACTTGATCAACCTTATGATCTTTCAGGTAAATAGGCAGCTTCGCAATCAATGCCCCTTCCTTTGGCAAGATAAACATATGGACTCTTTGGTAATGGGACTATCTCAGACTTAGCCATTCTCTTTACCATTTGGTCAACCGGGTTGACTATGGCCAATCCCTTTCCATTGGGAAGAGAATGCTTTTTCTGGGTATCCAATGTTACCATTGTCAATGTCCATTGAAGGTTTTTGGAAGTTGATCTACTAATCAGATTTGCTTTACTAGCCTTCCAAATCATTGCTGATTCAGCAGTACCAAGCAAATAGATAAGATCATTAAGGGTCTTGTCATAGTCTGTATCATAGGAGTCCCAAAGGAACTCACTATGTGACTTAGAAAGTGATTGAACCACCAACTTTCTCAAGACTTTGACACCCAACTCTCCCGGCTTGTGAATACTTAACTTCATCTCCAAGATGTGATCACACATAGACCTTGCTTGCCAATAGGGATTGAGTGACCTTAAACTTTTCAAGAACTTGTGGGTTAGGGAGAATAACTGGAGGAGGTGAAAGAAGTAAAGTTCCAAGAGATTTGGGAAGATCATAGATGTCTGAACTTAGACATCTTTTGGGAGATATTCAAGATAGTTGATCTAAAGTCCTTAATATGACACCCAATATGAAATATTAAGGCTAGGACCCAACAAACTATTTTATAACTTAGAAAAGGGATGCCGTAATCCAAGCTATAAAATATTTGAAGGTAGGTGAATGACGATTCACCAATTTCCACCAAGATAAACGAAATGTATTATTAGGTTTTAATTGGATTTGAAACTCCTAGATCTTTTGAGATTCATTGAACTTTGCAATGGCATGTTTCAATCTCGAGTGTGCCCTTCAGGTGTTGTGACTGGGATGCCGAGGATCACAAAACAAGGTGTGAAGTAACCATGCAAATTACTTGGTACCCTTAAGTGGTTACCCCTCAATCGATGTGCCGGTTAACCACACACGCTCCATCGATACTATGATAAACATTAAGTTACCCTTTGCCTACCTTGTTAAGTCTAGGTTAGTGTGCCGGTTAACCACACACGCTCCACTAACGGCTTAAACAAAGTGCAAAGTGTAATTTAATGGATTAGCACCTTATTCACATTTTCCTAAGTAACTAAGATTGGGAATTTATAAGTGTTTAGTTACTTAGTATTTATCATTAATACTTTTAATGAAGGGAGAATTATAGTCTTTGTCCTACCCGTTCGGCTAACGACCCTCCACCAGTCAAGAAAGCGGTGGGTGAGAGTGGGCACCCATTAAACTGCCATTTTATAGGCAGTAACCTTATACCTCCCTTATTGACCGGCTTAGTGAATGAGGCCTACTAATGGTAAGACTGACTTTACTCTTATACATATATATAAATATTATTAACTTATAATATTATAAAGTATAAGGGTTGAATTTAACTTATAAAATTCTAAGGGCTAACTTGGAATTAAAGTATTCATAAGTGAAAACTTTTTCAAATTCCAAAACTTGAGGGCAAGTTTTGAAACTATTCAAAACTAATTAATTCCATAACTTATGTGTTTAAAGTAGTTTTAGTTAAAAGACTCTTCAAGTTCCATAACTTGAGGACAAGTTATGGAAGACTTTAAACTAATAAAAGAATGTAACTTTTCTTTATTTTGTAACTTATGGAATTAATTAAGGTTACATATTTTATTACTTAATGAAGTGACTCTTGAATCTCCATAACTTGAGGACAAGACTCTTCATTTTTGTAACCATTTCCAACTTTTATGAGTTTTATGAAACTTAAATGTGACTTTTCATATAACTTGAGGACAAGTTACAAAAACACATTTTAGAATCAACTCTTAGATTAAAATGGACTGAAAACACATAATCAATTAACTTTTCTATTAATCTAAGCAACTCATATGAACAAGATAATTGGAATCAAACTTTTTCATGTAATTAGCATAACACTTAAACTAATACAAAACATGAATCTATTGACAATTATCTTTGAAATTGGATTAGCATGAACATTACCACATCAAAAACAAGTTTATAAGTTCAAAAACAACTTATGGTAATGTTCCTAGTCCAATTCCAGCCAAAACAGTCGAAGATATGCTGTCTGGGACACAAACTCGTCGAGTTCTTATAGGAAACTCATCGAGTTCATGCCTTAACACATGAACTCGTCGAGTTTATGGCCAGAACTCGTCGAATTTTCTGTCTGGACAGATTCTCAGCCTTGAAAAATAAGTTGCATCAAGTATAATTGTAAACAGCCCTAGGCTCTAATACCACTGTTGGGTTTTGAGCATTCTAACACTCCTAAGTGTACATGCAACCCTAAATACCTTGGATCTATGTTTTCTCTAATATACATGCAAATGCTAATATTCCAATGTATTACCCTATCTAGCATACAATCATAGATACTTGGGTAATAATATAGATAGAATACATACCTTTTGTAGTGTAGCTGGACTCCATGGGGCTTGAGTGCCTAGTGCCTCAAATGGCTCACACAACATCAAATGCTCTTGGAATAACTTAGAGAGAAATCCACACTTCAAGAAATCGGCTAGCCCTTCTTTTACACACACTAGTGGCCAATTTTGGTGAATAATATGATGTTTATATAGTATGTTACAATTAGGGTTACACCATGTAAACCCTAATTGTCATGACCTTTCATTTCCATGACCCATGGGTTAAGTAACCTCCATGGAGCATCCATGGAGCAACCTATGGGTTTAACCCAACTTGATTATCCATGGAGCTTTGGCCCACTATATAAGTTATGGCTGATTTACACAATCAACCCATATATTTAATTAGTCTTCTTTTGATCACATAGTTAATTCTAAATTAATTCTTGATCAATACTAATTAAATATTATTATTCTTATTATTAATATATTAGAACTTATAATATATTAATAACCATAAGTGTCTTATTTCTCTCATTTAGTCTATCCAAGTGCATGATGTCATGCAACCCAAATGGACCATGCCTGGTCGGGTCAAGTACATACCAAATATAGTTATGGACTTAGACACTAATCCAACAATTGTATTAATCACATGTGATTAATAACTATCAAACAAGTGGATTTCTTATACTTCAAAACTGTGTTATCAAACAATCTATTTCAAAACATTTTATAAACTGACATCAAGTCATCTATAATCATTCAAATGGTTAAAACTCTTTTATATGCTAAATTCTTTATCAAACTCTTTTAAACTTATATATTGTCAAAATCATGTCTATATAGATATAGTTATATACATAAGGTTGAAAGGGCTTAGGACTGATAACTCGGTTTATAACCTGTTCCTTGTTTGGTTGTGGACTTAGAGTATCGGTTGTTTGTTAGAGTGTCGTTTGAATCTTAGTTATATATTATGTATATGTGTATAGATATAAAAGTTCTTCATTCATTTCAATAACTTTGGGTAGCAAAGGTGTACAAACATGATCAGTCATTCAAACAACAGTACTAGTAAACTATAATAGGTATAGTTTAGAGGATTACTACTCACTATTTCTAGAACAATGAAACATACAAGAGTCAGTTCATACATGAGTCAGTTCAAACATACTATAACGAGAAACAGAAAGAACATACTATAACGAGAAACAGAAAGAACATACTAAACACTAGAACATAGAGAACATACTATACACTAGAACAGAGAGAACATACTATACAAATACAAGAACACTATAACATTAATGTGAGCCACTACTTCATGGCACGGCAATGTACTGCTATGTCAAGTTTTGTAACCAGAGTCTCCTGGAGGGAGAGCATGAATTTGTGTATAGATCTATACGGGATTGACCATCCTACACCTTGCTGCTAGCTACAGTGGGACCTGCAGGTCTACGGGTGACAAATGTCATACCATTTCGACATCTTTGATTGTCGTGTTTTACTAGTCAATCAAGTATGGTTATAATCTCATCACATTTTACCTTAATTAAACAATTGGTTTAAGGTAGTTAGTACATCCATAGTTACTATATACAATACTACTGTACATCGTCATTTTCCCATTATATTCATATTGTGATCTTCTCACATAAACGGTAATGTAAACTATTTTCTGGTAACAATAGTCATTCTTGGGAAAAACACTCACTTTTACAAAAGAACAAACAGACAGAACAGTAGGGTCTTGGTAGAAGACTACTTTAGTAGAAAATATAGGATTTTCTAGGAAGTATACAAACATTTACAATAAACACTTACAAAAATTTACATCAAACATTTACAAACACTTTCATCAAACTTATACAAACATTTATAAAACTCGTCTTTTATTTTGATATATATATTTTTGGTGTCTTACAAATACATTCAGAACACACTTGTGTTAAATTATATTATTAATGCAATGGATGATGTTGTTGCTTGTTTTACTATTATGCATTGTTATGATACTGTAAATGACGTCCTCGGCCCCCGAACGTTTCCGCTGTTCTGGTTTGGGGTTGTGACATGTTCATGTGTAATTTTCACTTTTCATCACAAATCATAGAACTTGTAATAAGGGATTACAAAGCTTCTCCATTAAACTGTTTATCATGATAGTCTAGTACCCTAAGGTAAGGTACTATCATGGGCTTATCATCATCATTTTTTAGTTTCCAATATTTGTATGATTCGATTCAGTCTTCATATTGTTTATCTTCCTTTCAGGCTCGAGAAATATCTTCATGTGTCTTTTCCTATTCTTCTTTCCTTGTGATGACTTCACTTTCCAGTCTAATGCACCATCACTCATCTTTTACTAGTGTCCTAGTGTCACAAGGACACCCTTCTTCCATAGCTACCATCACACTTGACACTTGATAATGTTGTCATCTGGTTGTCAACTCCTTAGGATCCTATTAGATCTCATTGTTTCAACAACATCATAATTCTTTCCAATTTTTCTTGGTCGCGCTTTCAAGTACTATATCTATTTCATCATCATATCACCATTTCTCCAAATAGGTAATTGTGCATACGTTCTAACACTGTCAATTGCATCTGAGTATTTACTTTCATCTAAATATGGAATCCATGATTCCATTTCATTCTTTTCTTAATCAACTCGCTAGTAATTTAAAGTTATCACTCTGATGTAGTAACATAAGCTCGTCCTAAATTACCAACTTCAACTATTTTTTATAATCATAACTTTGGAGTTCCAGTTCTTGTCCCATTTTAGACTTTTTCCAAAAGTCAACCATGTCCTTTTTGAGCTAAATTTTTGTTAACAATTTAAATAGCTCAATTCAATTCATTCCTTGGCGTTTCTAACTCATTACCAATGATACTAAAAGGGTATAAACTCAATTTCAACCATATATCAAATTATCCCAAGTAATTTCTCATTTTCATACTAGTTGTTTGACTTTGATGGAAAAGTCAAAGCTATCAAAATTTTCCATTATCCATTAACATACTTTGAACTCTTTCATGACTCCATTTGACACGAGGTATGTGCTCATTAAGTCCTTCACTCACTTGAATCTTTACCATATTTCACAAAACCCTTTCATGGTTCCACCAAGTTCGTGTATGTATCATATGTTTATAATAGTACGGGTCATATACTATTATAACCACATCATACATAACCGAACTTGACTTCACCACTTAGGAGGTTTTGATCCAGTGGTTTAGATCGTCCATACACTAGTCTTACTTCCATTACTCACTTTAGAAACACTCAATGTAGCATTCTAAAAGTTAATCTAACTTATCTAAAGCCTCATATCATCTAGCATGGCAATTCCTTTCTATCACTTGTTGAATATGATTCTATATAACTTAAGGCATAGTAATACTATGACTAATTCACACTTTCCATAACCAAAGTCTGAACCTAGAAGTGGAATGATCCAATCCTAATTCTCTTAGACTATGGCTCTTATACCAACTATAACACCCCAATTTTTTCATAACTTTTTCAAATGCTATGGTTATAAAAACAGTTAGGTATTAACTCCCATTTAACATAAAACCAATCCCATAAAAACAATTACAGTTAAAACCTTGGGTGTTACCATTAATCATCATACATCCATAGCAAGCAAATATGAATTACAGCAATAACATTAAATAAAGAACTTAACAAGTTCAACTCCATTCTCTATCTCTTAATCTTCTAACTTCCATATATCAATTTTATCCTTAATTTCAACCTGGAATACATGGCATTAAAAAGAGATACGTAAGACAAAAATGTCTCGTGAGCTACGTGGGTTTGTGACCCAAAACATTTATCACTTTTTCATCAAAAACATTTCATCCTTTCAAAACATAATTTTAGACCATAAATTAGTTTCAAGCATTTTCAAGGAAAAATTGTTTCGTACATATCATAAATATCATTCATTTCATTTCATTTCATTTCATTTCATTTCATTTCATTTCAAAAGAAATCTTTCCATATTCCATTTTATTTTATCATTAAGGGCTAATTCTGATATCAAATTGTTTCCATTTTTATACTTAGGGTCTACGTCCAATAAAGGAACCACTCCCAAGTCTAGACCAAGGTGGAAAGAACAAATCAATCCACCAAGGCATCATTTCCATTAGGACATCTATCTCGCGAAGGGGAGGCGTCATCCGATAGATTCCTCTAGTGCCTCCTACGAGGTATCATGGCCCGGGCAGTTTTCATTTCGTTACTTTCCAATTCTTTTCATTACTTTCCATTCCTTTTCATTACTTTACATTTATTTTCATTACTTTCCATGCTTTACACATTTCATACATTAGTATCATAAAATCATTTCAAAAGTAAAGCATCTATATTTCAAAACATTTCAAACACATTTTCAAAACATTCGATCTTCCAAAACGTTCTTTTCTTTCAAAAACATTCTTGCCTTTAAGGTAATATTTCAAAATACTCTTTCCAAAAACATCTGACGCTTTCATTTCAAAACATTTCATATATCAAAGCATTGCATTTCATTATCATAAAATCATTTTACCATGTACCCCAAAGTGGGAAAAATGCCAACACGTACTCACCTCAATCACACGTAGGTTAGCTAATGCTTTTCTAGTTCCTTTCCCTAGATCAATCCTCTTCAAGCACAACCTACACCATATATGGACAAAAGTCATTAAAAATGACCAAAATACCCCTCATATCTTCCATTAATAAATTTTATTGTTTCAAATCATTCTTCGTGCAAAAATATGAATGTATGCAAAAATCGTGCATAAATCCGAGTTCATATGCAAAAGTTATGAATAAATCAAAAAAACCTCTAATAGGGACTTACACGGGCCGTGTAAATTAAAGCATGCATTTACGTGGGGCCGTGTTTTCATGTCTGCACACACAAAAAACTCGATTTTTCTCAAAATAACACTATACTTTGCATAGTTCTTGAAGTCTCTTTTCCAAATCACTTTGTACTATTTGTATAGGTTCTCACACATGTTTAGGAGGTTTTTTATCATCTTAAAACTCTCCACTTAATCCATTAAGTGTTCATTGAAACCTTAAGATCATGAAGATCCTCAAGTGTTTAAAAGAAGGGTAAACTAGTCCATTTTTAACTTGAACATTCCAAAGCTCACAAGTCTTATTCCCAACTTACTGAACACTCAAATAAATGTTGTCAAGTACATCAAACCTCATTAATCTCATTATAAATACATAAACTAACAATGTAATCCTCAATTCCTTTCCATGTTTCCCAAATTACCCTTATAGCCAAACAATCACTAGAACCACTTATAGATCAAGAGATCCTTCACGTTTATATTTCACTATCATCTCTAGAGTGTCAATTAATGTTCATGAATGTCATTCACTTCTTATATGACAATCAACATATAGTTATCCCTAGATTTCCCAAAATACCCTTATGACCAATTATTATATATATTAATCTAGGAATCAAGCAACATCTTATGTTTTGATTTCCAATCATCCCAAGAGTATCCATTTGTAATTATGAACTTCCTTTACCCATCGATCTCTCAACTACAAAGGACTCCATTGGTTTCATCATATTGTCCCCAAATCCATTTCTACCCTAACATATACATGATTCTACCATCATTGATGTGTTTGAGCATTCCAATTGGATTCATTGTCATCAAACATCATCTAGGTCATTGAATCCATTCCAATCTAACATACAAACATGAAATCCCTAATTTGAATTTCTAGGGTTCATAAAGGTTTTCCCTCAAATCCATCAATAGGATGATTGGATTGAGATTAGAACCATGGAAACCACTCAAGGGAGGTTAGAAAACCAAAACCTAATAACTTAATCTCATCAAATTCGACATTGGGGTTTTACCCACTTCATAAAATCGATCTCTAGGCTAAGAGGGGAAGAAATTATACCTTGTAAACATTTGTTCCTTCATTTCTTTGCGTGGGTGTTCAATTCCTCACTTGTAGATGGAGAATGGATGAAGAATCTCCATTAGAGAGGGTTTTTGGTACTCAACCTCGTTCTTACTCCATAAAGGAAGAGTGGATGCATCTTAATTTTGGATTTGTCACATTTGGTCCCTCTAGTTTGAGTATTTTTGCCAATTTCCACAATAAACTCAATATTTATGATTTTAACTCAATATTTGGCATAACAAGTCCTCCTCCATCCATTATATAAAATTTCTAGTCACTTCCATTAGTTGAGTCAACCCTTGGTCAAGCATACTTTTCCAAATTGGCACTTTTGGTCCCTTAACTCTGAAATGTTAGCATTTCAACCTTTAACTTTCTAAGCTTTATATCAACTAATGATATAATTATCATTTAAATGACTTAATTATGTAAATAATCCTTTATTTAGTTACTTAATTAATTTAAGAACCTTATCTTAAATTTTAGGATGTTACATATAATTTGTTGATCGATTCAGAAGTTATACTGTCAATTATAGTTATAGACTTATCCAAGTGGGAGACTGTTGGATTAGGTGTCTAAGCCCATAACTAATATTGGTATGTACTTGAATTAATAGTAGCACAGTCTTTTTGGGTTGCCCTCAAACCTAGCAATTAGACATGATGATTAGAGAGAGAGAGATTAATTTATTATGTGAATAATAAATTAAATAAATAGTTTATTAATGTGTTATAAAAATAATATATTAATTAGAAATCATATTATTTAATTAATAATTACTCAGAAATTAATTGGAATTAATTTTGAAATTAATTGGATTAATTAAAAGTACAGTGACTGTTTTGTTATTTATTAATAGTTGAGAAAGGAAGGCTCTAGAACCTCTTAAAAGAGGTGGACGAAAATCTCTAAGGAAACCCTAGGAGATTTCGTCCAAGGCCCCCTTGGACAAGGGGTTTGGGCTGCTTGGTCACCAAACAAAGGATTTAGGCATATCCCTTTAAACCCTAGCTTTGGCATCAAGTTTCCTCAACAATATAAGGAGTTCCCTAGCCTTATTTTCGTCCCATGCTTCCCTCCACAAGCCTTGGACGAAATTTCCATCCTCTCTCCTAATTCAATCTCTTGCTAGTTTGGGTGTGATTGCATTAGAGATACGACACTTGTGGTGCTTGCTTCCAAGAGATCTTCAAGAGGAATTTTAGTTGTTTGCTATAACAACTAAAAGGTATGTAATCCTAAAACCTTCTAATGTTAATTTCGAAAATTGCCTAGGGTTTACAGGTTTCTTTTTGATGTTCTTAGTTATAGGTTTAACAAGAAAACATAGATCCTATTTATATTGCATGCAAACTTAAGGGTTTTAATTTTGTTTGTTTACCTAAATCACATCAATAACATCCCTATTGCAAACGATGTCCTAAATAGATAGACCAACAATAATGTTGCAACGATTTTATCTATTTTAGGATGGCTGAAATAATTACATTATGCATATATAGTAGCCAAGTAGCAAATTAACTAACCAAACTACTGAAGAGCTTCTAGTATTTTTTTTATGAGATCGAGGGTTTAAGTTTTGTCAGAGACATTGATAAATTAAAGAGTAATATAGGAATATGTTAGATTTA
This sequence comes from Lactuca virosa, assembly GCF_052849685.1. Classification (NCBI taxonomy): domain Eukaryota; kingdom Viridiplantae; phylum Streptophyta; class Magnoliopsida; order Asterales; family Asteraceae; genus Lactuca; species Lactuca virosa. The sequence continues at coordinate 65,430,384 of NC_136428.1, read as the reverse complement.
TCGTTTTTTTAAAAAAAAAAACAAAAAAACTCACTAGCCGAATGTATTAATTAGGTGTAAATGAAAAAGAAATACCATTAAATCAAAAGGGTACAAAAATAAGTTAAAAGTTAGCCACCTTGATCACGATGCTATTGGGGATATGGTGGATCTATGAATTGAAGGACACTTTATGTTGTCATGGGTATACGAGTCATATAATAGCTGACAAACAAAGGCCATGATAGTAGTTAGCCAATCCAATCATGATAGCCTACACACATCTACTAAATCTTCCATACACAAACCAACAAAAATACACTTGATCTAGATCTAGTTTAAGTGACACATATGATCAAATAATCACCGGTCAACTTTCTTTCATATTCAAGGCCCCACATTAGTTACACGTTCGTTTGCATGATTTCATTTTCCTAAGCCACCTTAAACGAGTTTGGGTCATAAAAATAGTCTCACCCAAACATACGAGTATATATAAAGACTCTTGTAAACCTAAAAAAGCGAACACCAAAAGGACTTAAAGATCTATGTGACCAATTCACAAACCCCTATGATGTGCGCATAAAACGGAAAATTTTCAACCCATATATCATGTAAAACTTAAAACTCATAATCATTAGAAATAAAAACATAGTTAGACCCTAGATGGATCAACGGCCACCAGTGCATATACATTTATCTATGTGTGCCACCTTTCTTGACAAAAGAACAATAACAGGGCCCTGGTGTGAACAACACACAAGTCACACGATGTCAATCAGGATTCGCAACACGAACAACAAGTGGGAGAGCAGGTATCAATCAGGCAGAGTAAACAAATAATTATTTCTTAATAAGATGCTTTCCCTTTTTGAGTTGGCACGAAATGTCAAATCTTGTATCCAAGTTTTCGGTTCGTTACTTCATGAACAAAAGATCGCGTAAATATCTGCGATCATTCAACTCTTATTACTTACACGATATAGTCAGAGAGCATTTTAACTAAAGATTAAAGGATGATGGAAAGAATAAAATATAAGTCACATACAGCTGTCAGATTCACAGACAGTCTTCAACAAGCAACTATTTTTTTTTTTTTTTTTTTAAACAAGCAACTTTGTTGATGTACGTAGAGTTGTTTTGTTATTTCCATCGTATTAGGCCAAAAAAATGTTATTCATTTTTGTGGGACAACGCGTAATGTGACCATTAACTAAACCATTACAAGTAAAAAAAACAACAGTACGTTCGTGATGAGATTCATGAGACTTAGATGGTTGAAGTGTATACCTTATAGCCACCGCAAAGACCATCATCTCACATGGCAATGGCATGCAAACATGAGACATCAACTAGTTGGCCCATAGACTAGTGACCTTGGGGGCCAAATAATTTGGTCTTTTCACAAGTATCCACCCAAAGCTTTGTTATTTTCCTTATGTTCCTCTTCACCTGCCATGAATTTGACATTGATCAACTCCTCCTGGATTATTTCACATTGAGATATTAAGCATCACATTAACCATAAGAAGTCCATTTTTCTTCTTTCTTCTTGTCAAAGAATTGAGTGAACAGAAAACTCTTCTGGACTGAAACTATGAAGGTATGTTCAAATTTGCTATAATGTTCAGCAATACAATGCATGCACCCTTCAGTGACTCATGCTTGCATGTCTTCTTGGCAGTTGCTAGATTGGATGCATCGCAAGTTTAGGAATGGTGATCCACTAAAAGAATTTGCTACAGGTATGCCATGCATCCTCCAACACCTATTAATTATATATGTATATTTCTCGATTAAGGAGTAGATCGTTTTGATGTTAAACTTGGATGCATGATCCATATACTAGGAAACCCTTGTACTTGTCTTATGGGGCAACCATCACTTGATGATCAAGAGTACTATCCTAGATCAAACTATTACGCCAAGACATCGAGCAAAGCACGTGAAAACCAGCTCCTTAAATCATTTTCATGCATAAGAGCAGATGACGAGCACATGGGAGAAGAATCATCTGCTGCTCTTTCTGAACTCTTTCATGGATTTTTGGCGATTGGGACTCTTGGAATAGATCCAATTAATAGTGATCCAGCAACACCAACATTCTCCACATCAGTCGAGTATATTATGGAAAAAGAAACCGAGGCAACAGAAAATGAACTGCAGTTCATCAATGATGAGTTGGAGAAGGTGCTGGGTGCTGAAGGAAAAGAAGATGACTCATCTGGGAGAAACAGTTACGTCAGTATTGGAAGAAGCAGTCATGGAAGCACAATTACACTTAGTGGCAAACCTTTAGAAGCTGCAGAAAATGAAAATGGAGCAGTTGCTTGCCCACTTCAGGGTTATCTCTTTGGATCAACAATTGGACTGCCGGAAACAACTACAGGAAAGAAAGAACATAGAACATCACTAGGGGAATTGTTTCAGAAAACTAAAATGGCAGAGGAAAATAGTGGACTTAAATGCAACAGGATAGAGAAGCAGAAGGAAAGAGACACTGATAAATCTGCTGTCCACTTGATGAAAAAGATTCTGAAAGGAAGAAAATCTTCGGGAGGAACCAATATTGATAATGCTTCAGCGGATAAGAAAGTGCACAAGGTTACGCAACTCATTACCCTGCACGTCTGAATGCATGTTCAATTTTCAATTAATTTTTCTAATCTTTTATGTAATACTTTCAGATCCTACATCTGTTCCACAGGAAAGTTCATCCTGAAACTACAACAAAATCTCAAAATCACTCCAAGTATTTGAGAAACAGCACCTGTGTCAACGAGGACCGACATAAAAGAAGTAACCAAATGCTGTCTGAGGAAGATGAGAAAGAGATTTCAAAAAAGGGTGCAAACAACACAAGAATCAACATGCCCCAGGGTCCTTGTGGTGCCGGTGATTCGAATGGGAACAGAGAATGCTGGATCAAATCAGATGCAGACTGTTAGTATTCAAACATGCACTGTCTGCTATTATTCAATTCCACACCATAATATATATCTGACTCATTTTGTTGACATTTCCTATCAGATCTGGTGCTAGAACTGTAGAAGACAAACCAAGCAGTATGCGAAGCACCGATTGAATCCTTCCCTGGAAGAAGTGTATTATGTATGAACTATTCTATTGATAAGCATGGCAAAAAGATGTTTGAGTCTTGTATAATAGCGAGCTTGTGATAATAATATCTGTTTGTATCAAGCATAATCTATGCATCAGACATTAAAACAGAACTTGTAATAGTACTTCAGGGATGCTTGATTCATATAAAGTTAATTTTTTTCAACCCACACACACAATCTTAAGATGCGTGAAAATAGAAACATACGAGAATTACGTGGTTCACAGGATTAATAATCAGTGTTATATCTACGGCCAAACTAGAGAAGTTTCTCATTAGCTGTTAGGGTAATAGGGTAATCACACTATACATGCATTGAACTAGAGTTCAATGGATTGATACATCATTTTTTTTACATTCGTTATAACACTATCAATTTTTTCCTACAATGCATTAAACTCTATAAAGTTCAATAGAAAACTACAAAACTAATTTATAATATGTATTTAAGAATTAAAAACTTTCCTTTTTCTCGTTGAAAAGTTCAATGACCATTGAACTCCAAATCAATTGAATGCCAAATTGACATCTCGCTATGGTTAATCCATTGAATGACAAATAGACTTGTCACCTCATTTAATTCCCCCTTTGAACTCACAATTGTATATGTTCTAATCCGCAATGACGAATCTAGTATAGAAAATCATCTAGTCCCTAACCGGGTCCAATAGGACCAATTCAAGAAAAAACAATGTTCAACCAGGAAAATAACCGGTTGGGCATGTATAAAAACTGATGATGAGAGGACCAATCCCAAACCAGCACCATAAGGAATGAGGCCTATACCAACGACACTTTCAGCAACTATGCCGACGACATGTCGTTGGACAAGCCTATACCAATGACTTGTCGTCTATACAAAGTCGTCGGTATAGCCCCGTCGGTAAAAGTGGAATATGTCGTCGGTAGAGAGCCACCAATGTCGACGACATGTCCTCTTCAAAGGGTTGTCGGGACTCATTTTCGAGGGAAAAAAAGTGTTATTATAAACCTATTCTGACGACATATCGTCGGTATAAAGGTCACATTTACCGACGACATGACATCGGGATAGGGTTCAGCAATACATACGACATGTCGTCTGGAAAAGCGGGTGGCAGACAACTTCAATTTTAGTACTAGAGACGACATGTCGTCGGTAAAGGTGAAACGGTTATTACAGTTATAAAGCTATACCGACGACATGTCGTCTGTACAACCTTTTTTTTTGTTTTTAATATTTTCACAGATTTTGTTATATATACCAAACCTGTTTTTTTAAAACAAATCCAAACAGTATATATGCAGAATAATATCAAACACTTAATAACCATACCAAACCATTAAAATTCAAAAAAAAAATCCACTACATAGCAAAAAAAAAGGTCTTCAACAAACATTGTTCAAAAATAACATAAAAGATCAATCAAAATCTTCATTGTTCTCGTTCTCATTGTCGTCCTCGTTCTCCTCATCCTCGAGCTCATTGGTTGGTGTATTGGGATTGCATTGGAATTGTGGCATTGGTTGTGGTTAGAAGTTAGGAATGACGGACGCGAATATGCTATTATACATTTGTTGCACATGTAGCATTGTTGTTGCATGTATTGCATTTTTGGGTTAATGCAGCAACTTGGGAATTATCTGAAGATTGGGTGTGGAAGCTTTGGAACGGTTGGAATGTTCATTTGGGAATAAATTATTGTTGATGCTTAGTTTGTAACACCCGGAATTTTGAGTAACAATTTTAGAATAAATCACCTTTTGAGTATTCGAAAAGGCGTGTTAGAGACACCAACACGGTGTGTCCAAATATGAGGAAACACGGATTTTATCAAGGACAACAAGGCGTGTTGATAACCGGTAATGAAACCCTAATTTTCCAGGTTTTGCTCCCTATTTAAAGGAAAGTGGAGGCTAGGGTTTGTTCACCCTCAGCCCCCATCAGCCCCTCAAACCCTGAGAGAAACCCTAATAATCTTTCCCTCCCTTTTTGAAGCTAGTTGGTGTTTTTGAGGAAGAAGGTGGAAGAAAGAGGTAAAGATCCAGCAAGCAAGTCACATCCTTTAGTTTGGCACTCTTCTAGACCTTTGTAAGTGCCCAAGATCCGATTTTTATCATTCAAAGTTCCTAGATCCTGAGTTTTGTCCCTTTTTCTTCTTGTTCTAGGATGTTGGAATGGGTGGATCTCATAAAGTTTGCAACTTTATGAATCTTCAGGTCGAGATGACCTAGTTTTGTCTTGGATTTGGTCTTTAATCAAGTTTTGAAGCCATGTATAGAGATTAGGTCATAAATCTTCATTTTGACCTAATATGGGTTCAAGACATACATTGGACATGTATGTCTAAAAAGCACCAACCTTTGAGATGGGTTTGGTGTTAGAATCACTTCTGGAAAGGATGGATTTCAGACTTTAAGGATTACGTGCTTATTGGTTAAGCCCTTGCATTTTTAAGCTTTATGGATTAGGTGTTGGACCTTTTTGGGTAGTCCCAATGGACAAAGTTGGAAACTTTATCCTTATGGATCATATTTCAGACTAGATATGAGCTTTGGGCTCTTGGAATCAAGGAAGATGGCTTAACGTTTTAAGCTGTTGGATCTTCGGCAAACACGGCGTGTTCTAAGTCAACACAGCGTGTTGGTCGGGGTTTTCCCAACTGTTTGGGTGCAGATGGAACACAGCGTGTTCTAATTCAACACGGCGCGTTGGGTCAACATGGACTGTTGATCTTGACCGTTGACTTTGACCAAGTTTGACCTCCAGGGCATTTTGAGTATTTTGATGGATTTGGTCACTTGGATGGATAGGTGTTGGTTGGAGCTGAGATTCGGAGTCGGGACCTCATAAGCTATGGATCAGATCGAGAGGTGAGTTTTCTTCGTTGTACTTTTGGGTCGAAGGTGCCAAGGTCGGCCCTATGGATTGTTATCCTGGTTTATCATATGATTGTGTGCTATAGTGATCTGTTAGATCTATATCCTGGTAGATAGGATGATATTCTGCCTAGTGATCTGTAGATTTGCCCGTTTGCCTGTTGACTGATTATATGTTTATCTGTTATGTATATGTCAACATATTGTGTTCGGTTGAGGTTGTACTGCTTTGTGCTGTTGCCAACAAACCCTAGACCATTCCAGCTATGAGCTGAGGGCCGGGTGGGGCATGCCTGTCGCACCCCCAAACCAGAACGGCGGAAACGTTCGGGGGCGGAGGACTTTAGGTAAGTATCACAACACATGCAATATAGTAATCAAAGTACAAACAACCATTGCATTAATAAGTATAAATTTTACATAAGTGTTCAAACATTACATATTCAAACACCAAAGTAGGTACAGTAGAAGACAAGAGTCGCGGTACGGTACTAGGTAGTCTTCTCAAAAGCTTCGGGAGTGTACCTGTCTACTGGATTCCTGAGAATACAAGTTATTTAGAAAGAGTAGATCAGCATTTAAGCTGGTGAGTTCATAAGTATTTTAGTTATGTTAAGTATACTCTAAGTTCTTTGGATAAGTTCACTGGTTTCTCCAGGAAATCCTATATTTCCTGAGGTGATTAACTGATAACCTCAATAGTTTCTCTCTGTAATTACTTAGTTTATACTGATTATATATAACCCAATATCGAATGGACAGTTAAATGGGTGTATCTGCCCTAAGCCCACAACCAAACAAGGAACAGGAAGTAAGGCGGAAGTCACACATTTCACTGTCAATCGGTTATTACTTATGTACAACTCTGATGTAATAACTAAGGAATTATAGAATTAACCACTAAAGGTCTTTTATGTTATACTAGTTTACAAAGATTGAATGACTAAGTTTCATTTGATAAGTGGTTTAATCCCATAAATCGTTTCTTTTGTATAAGTGGTTTAATCCCATAAACCGTTTCATTTGTAAAAGTGGTTTAATCCCATAAACCGTTTCATTTGTAAAAGTGTTCTTAGTTATATCTGTTATATAGTAAAAACCTTAGTATTAATCCTGGAGAGTATTGTATTATCCGTAATACTGCCTTGTGGTTTTAAATGTTCAAAACCAGAAGTACAATACTTGATTTCATGATACGTAGCTCTTACTATAAGTAAAAGCTACTGAAGGTATATTTGGTCAAGATGTAATTAACTTTCCTTACTGTTATAAGAGAACTATATTACTTTGTAAATCACTCGTTGTTTTACCCATGTGAGTTCTATTAACCATACTAATATGACTGATATGCCTGCAGCGACGTTCTTCAGGCGTCGGAAACGGTATGACATTTGACACCCTAGGCCTGCCGGCCAAACTGTAGCGAACAGCAAAGGTGCGGGATTGTCAGTCCCATATAGATCTATACATAAATTCACGCTCTCCCTGCAAGAGATTCTGGCTAATAGTTCAGGACTTAAAAGTTCGTACTTAGATAAGTACACCGTGAAGGGTCTCACAAATTTATTGTTTCAACAAGATTTACGATGTATTATTATTACCCTATGAATGCTAACTCTGCTACTTTGTATCGTACCCTCGGTTAATGCAAACTCGGTATGATGTATTATTACCTCGTGTTTGCTAACTCTGGTACTCTGTATAGTACCATTGCTAATGCAAACCCGGAATTATGTATTATTACCTCGTGTTTGCTAACTCTGGTACTCTATATAGTACCATTGTTAATGCAAACCCGGAATGATGTATTATTACCCGTGATTGCTAACTCTGGTACTCTATATATCGTACCTTTGTTAATGCAAACCCGGTATGATGTATTATTACCCGTGATTGCTAACTCTGGTACTCTGTATATCGTACCTTTGTTAATGCAAACCCTCTATGATGTATCTTTACTTCTTTAATATGTTGTTCATATATTAAAGATATTATACATATCTTGGTATAGTTGAATAAACTTTGGTAATTTCCTTGGAAAGTATACAGTCGTGAATCATACTTGTATAGGATCATAAATTATACCTATTATAATTTATATGTTCTATCTGATTACCATGATTTCTCATAGATGAACACCTTTGCTCAGCCTGATACAAAGGTATTGATACCAAAAGGAGTAACCTTTGGTACTCATATACGTATAATATATATATATATATATATATATATATATATATATATATATATATATATATATATATATATATATATATATATAATTAAGAAGGAAACGACCTTCGTACAAATAACATAACCTTAATTCCACGTCCAAACAAGGAAAATGATATAAGATAATTCATTAGTCCTAAGCCCTTCAAATCTTATTTATATATTTATACATATATAAACATGATTTTGGCATTTATACTTTGAAATAGCTTATAAAACATTTTTCAAAGAATTTAATGGAGTTTTACATGACTTTAAAGATTTAACATGACTTCAAGTCATTTTGAAAGTATTTGGAAATTCTTAAAAGCATACGGAAATACTTTGTGTGATTATTAACACATACAGTTATTAACACAATTTATTATTGTGTTAAACTAGTATTCCCCCCCTAAAAAGCATTTAAAAATCATTGAAAAGGTAAATTATAGGGGTATGAACTCACTTTGATAAGTGGTGATTCGGGCAGCGTTTCGTTTCCCGTAAAGAGTTTATTTGACGAGAAACCGGCTTAAACCGGGTAGAGTTTCGACAAGAGAGAGGATGACTTCTCGAGAATTCCGGGGCTCCGGGGCTTGCTTCAGGCTTTAGACATGATATCGGGGCCTTGGGGAGTCGTGAGAAAGTTTACAGGGTTAAAATGTGAATTTTGGAGAAATTTGGGGTGAAAAATGGCTTCCATCCGAGAAGGCTCGCACCCTTTATATAGGGGTGCGAGGGTTCGGCCGAAGGTGCTTAGTCATCAGACAGGTGGCGAGGTTCGGACAGCTGGCGAGGCAAAGGCTAGTCAGCAGACACGCGTCAGAAGGAGCGAGGTCCACGAGTCCGAATGCGAGCCAGCGAGGCAAGGGGTGTCAGATCCGGAGTGGACCGAACCTCGGTCCAATGAGAAGGTGCCCGAGGTCCGAGGGGGTGTCTCCTGCGAAGGTTGTCGGCTGCCTATTGGACCTCGGTCTCGTTCCGATCAGATGGTGACACGTGGAGGCTGCATGCGAGGGTGACGTGTCCGAAGAGTGACTCATGCGAAATTTCCCGGTTTTCAAGATTTTCTTGATTTTCGTGCCAAAAACTTGCGAAAATCATAACTTTCGCATACGAGCTTCGTTTTTGGTGTTCTTTATATGCACGCGTAGGTAAAATCATACTCTACGAGTTTTGTTTAGACTTCGTCGGCTGAATTTGACATTATTTTTAATATTATTATTTTTAACAGGCTGGGACAGGAAATCTGTTAAAAATTCATAACTTCTTCATCGGACGTCCGTTTCCGTCTGTCTTTTTACCGTTGTGCTACTTTTGACGAGACCTTCGATTCTCGTTTAAGTTGCGTCGGCTAAATATCGATCGATTTTTATTTCGTATTTTCAGTTGTCTACTGCTAAACCGAAACTTCGAAAAATCATAACTTCCTCATACGAAGTCAGATTTTGACGTTCTTTTTATGAACGTTCTCGGTTTAACATATTCTACAACTTTCATTTAAATTGTTAAGGCTAAAAAGCATTTTATCGAAAATTCGCTTTTTACACTGAACAGTGTTTTGTCGGTTTTGTCGTGGATTTTCGATTGGTCATAACTTCTTCGTTATAACTCGAATTTCATTGTTCTTTATATTTTCAGAAACCTTGTTATAAACTCTACCACTTGGTTCATCCCAATTATGATTATTGATCTATTTATTTTTGACCAAAATTTGACTGGTGTCACAATGCCAGACTCATACTGAGGGCTCAGGTGCATTCCAGATACAAGTTGAGGATCGGGTTGTATGGCAGACTTGTACTGAGGGCTTGAGGGTATTAGAGCATTCCAGATATGAGTTGAGGGCCAGGTAGGGCATGCCAGACTCATACTGAGGGCTTAGTAGCATTCCAGATACGAGTTGAGGACCGGTTAGTATGCCAGACTCGTACTGAGGGCTGAACAGTTGTATTCTAATCTGATAACCGATTGGACTAGGGAGCAAGCCAGGCATAAGTTGTAGGCGTCGAGGGCAAGTCAGACTTATGTTGTGGGCTTAGGAGCAAGCCAAATATGAGTTGTGGGCTCGATAGGCAAGCCAGACTCATACTATGGGCTCAGGGGTAATCCAGTCTTTTAGCTGCGAACCCAATAGATGATGTTATTTGAATATGTTATTTGTTTGTGTGTTGGTATTTTAGGGGAACTCACTAAGTTTCGTGCTTATTTATTATTTCTTCAGATTTAATATATATATATATATATATATATATATATATATATATATATATATATATATATATATATATATATATAAAATCAAATTTTCCAATAAAATAATAAAATAAAAATAAAAAATAAAACTAACTAAGGGTCACTCGGAATATTGTGTTTTTCTGAATAAGCTATATATAAATGATAATAAAAAAGTAACGATAAATCAAAATAAAAGAATGCCGTGGGCTGAGATAATAACCCTTTGAGTTAAATTGATATGTTTTTAGGGAAATGTTATGAGCCTTTAAAGCGTACTGGTTTCATCTTTGCATCGATTTCACTCAAGTGACATGGATGATCAGCCTTTGTTATCACTTGGTAAATGTGCACAACCTCTTATTGAAATGATATCAATCTTGAATATAAATAAACATCTCAACTGTTTTTGAAATAGTCAATTTTCATCATTGTATTGATAGTACTTGGGAGATATCAACATTTTTTAATAAGGATAAAAACAACTAAGCTTTGGCACGAAGATTAGCTTAAAAATAGAGCTACTTGATGGGGTGTGATTATCCATTTGGATTTAAATGCATTGCCCTTGCCCTTGGCGTGCCTTACTCTACTTTTCTCCTTTCTCTAGGAGTAAAAGTGGAGCAAATTGTGCGCGTTCCAGGTCCGGGGGATGGGCCTCCCGTCTTATGCTTTCAGAACCTAAGCTCCATTTTGACATGTCTCTAGAATCTTGTACAGGCCTTCCGAGGTGACACTTAGTTTTCCATGAGGTTGTGCATTACTGGACTCGTTCTTTCTCAACACCCATTATCCTACCTTGAATTTCTTTACTCGAGCACGCCTGTTGTAGTGATTTTCGATGCGATCTTTGTAGGCAGCTTGGCAGAGCTAGGCGGCTTCACGTTTCTCATCAAGCATGTCTAGGTTTCGACGTCGCCTAGTTTTGTTGGCATTTGGTTCGAAGTCTGTCACTCGTAGCAATCTTGTCAGAATCTCAAGTGGGAGAACTACCTCTGTGCCATATGTCAAGCTAAAGGGTATTTCTCCAGTGTTGGACCTTGAGGTCGTGATATACATCCAGAGCACCATGGGCAATTCTTCTACCCATGCCCCTTAGACCTTATCAAACGCTTTTTAAGGCCACTGACGATGATCTTGTTTGATATATCAATCTAGCCATTGGCTCGGGGATGTGCTACTAAGGCAAATCTGATGGGTTATGAGCACTACAACATTCCTATGGTGTACATGCAAACCCTAAAGCTTTGGATCTAGTTTGTCTAATGAACATGCAATAATCATCCAAAGCCATAAACCCTAGATCTAGCATGTGATAATCAATATTAACATAAGAATAAGGGTTTAGATCTTACCTTGATTGTTATGTAGCAATAACAATCTATTCCTTGTAGTAATTTGCTTCTAAAAGGCTTAGAGTCACAAATGTCACTCCTCTAATGGCTCACAAACACCAAGAGCAAGAGTATGAAGAAGGAGAAGAGGAGAGGAACTCAAAAACGTCTAGAAACCCTAAGGAATCAGTTACCCACGTTTTTGGTGCCCTAGGGGTGCTTAAATAGTGAGGCTATTAGGGTTATCTAACAAGGAAACCCTAATTTGACTGCTTAGGCCTTAAGCAACCCATGGACTCCTCCTTTAGAGGCCTTGGATGAATTCTAATGGGTTTCCCCATAGATTTCATCCACTCCTCTAATATGGAGTCCATTAGCCCAATATTCAACTATCACACAATTGACAGTTCTAGTCCCCTAAGTTTAATTAATCTCTTTTAGCCACAAAATTAATTCTTAATTAATTATTGACTAATATTAATTAAACAATATGATTTCTCCTTTAATATATTATTCTCATAATATATTAATAAATCATAATTAATCCTCTCTCTCCATAATTCATCCTATCAAGTTGTTTTTGTGAAGGCAACCCAAAAGGACCATGCACCATCGGGTCAAGTACATACCAAAATAATTATGGACTTAGACACTAATCCAACAGTCTCCCACTTGGATAAGTCTAATAACTATTCTGCGTATGACTTCAGATCCTGATCTGCAATCGTAGCTTTCAAAAGCCGCTGTCAACTCTGATCTTATCAGATACTCGTCCTTTAGATAAGGAATCATATATTCCTCCATTCTAGATATCGTATAGACGTGAGACATGGATTGAAATCATTCTCTCAGTCTATGTGTCGTTTCCCGATTTCTGATTTATGACAACTGACTAATTGAACAAATCAAATCAGTCCTGGCCCGGCCGAGCACTTTCCTTTGTCATCACTAAATCATCGAGGGGCCCACATATATCGCTTTTATCCCACATTGGGTAAAAGGAATGGATAAACTTCGACTCAATGCTCGCTTGTACTCACTCACCGAATCACACACAACAATACGTTTTATAACACCAAGTTACTGGTGCGTTTACATATTATCAATGTGTAACCGACTCGCAAGATACAACTCACACATCTCGGTTTCAAGAATATAAGATATTCTCGTCTCCTCAATCACTCGTGATAAAATCCATGAAGCGATCCAAGTGAGTGTGGGTTTAATCCAATGCTCAAATCATATTCGTAAGCACTCAGGAACGTTGTAGCAAACTTTTGCTATGTCTAATACACTTTAGACAATCTACACACCAATTCATGACAATCTTCTTTCATACCTACTCCCAAAGCATGAGCGACTGTGGAACGTTCAAATAATTCGATTATTCTCAATTAACTCAAGTATTTAGGAAGTCAAAACATGCAAATTGAAACACAAGAATAATACTAATCTTATATGGCCCCAAACCTTTGAGTATAAATAAAACACTTTTTATTTAATCACCATATTGATTACTCATTATTTGTTGTTTCGGTTAATCAACTTCTTACTTGAATTATAACGACAATTGTCCCATGCTCTTAACATGCAAACTCTGTTTACTTATGGTCCTTACTTTGTTAAATAGTATAATTGAATAACATTTTCAATCACACTCATTTTACAATTCCCAATCTCTACCACAGGTGTAAGAATACCAAATTCTTGCCACTTATAGAATATGTTAGATTCTAACACTTTATGCAACAGTCCTTTCGTAATGTCATAGCACCAAAGTCACAAAGACTATTGCCAATGAAATTACAAAGTCCTCTATTGGAGATTGTTGCAAGACAATTCCATAGACATGAAGTCTCACATTCAAAGTACATTCCTTTGAACATCCTTCTTGCATAAAAGTTTCTAATCTAGACATATAGATTCTTAACGTCCAACTCCCAATCTGGAAACATTTCCATATTTTACATATGACAACTCATTACTAATAGATTCATATCTAATAATAATAATTTCAATATGGTCCTTCCATTACTATACTTCCAACTGTTCACAAGTGACCAATCCTTGGCGAACCTTAGATTATCCTTGACAGTTGCTTAACTAATTCAGTCAATTCCGATTCTAGTCCTCTTTCCCTCTTAATGCCCTAGGCATTTGGAAAATTTTAGAACGGTCGAATATTACAACAACATGATACTTTACGAGTCTTTTGCTATAATATTTCTATTTGCCATGTTCTTGCGATTCGAACTAGGAAAAGGGATGTCGTAATCATAATCGAGTGTGAGAACGCAACAAATATTTCCATATATATAGAATTCTCTTAAGTTGAATCCTTTCAACATAACATTCATATATCTTTTTTGACTAAATTTGATTAAAATTTCTCGATCTAAACCTTTAGATTTGAAACGAAGTATACTATTCTCTCCCTTAATTATAGCAAAAACAACTTTTCAACCCCTACAACTTTGCAAAGTGAAACTTTTATTTTTCTATAATTAATATTGCCAACTTGCAATACTTAAAATAATGATCATGCTCCCACTAACATGATGATTATATCCTTTTAGCATAACATTTATACTCCCACTAGCTTTGACATGTATTAAGAAAACACTTGGAAAGTGAAACTTTTGTTTTTCTATAATTAATATTGCCAACTTGCAATACTTAAAATAATGATCATGCTCCCACTAACATGATGATTATATCCTTTTAGCATAACATTTATACTCCCACTAGCTTTGACACGTATTCAGAAAACAGTTGGACTTCTAAAAGACAATACTTATCGACTTTCCAAAGTTCATAGTTTCTAATACGATATGCTTCGATAAGCTTTTATCTAAGCATCTCAAACTCATACACCTTTACTTTAGACAGCTCACATGTGTGTCTTAAACAATTCCAGAACTTATAGCAATAAGTCTCGATTGTTCAAACTAATTGCCAAATCTCACAATTCGAACTATGAAAAGGGATGCCGTAATCATAATCGAATTTGAGAATGCAATTTACATAATCGCTATCTCCTTAAAATCTCTCTTAGTGAAAGCGTTTCCTCACAATCATTTTCATGAAGGAGAGAAACCTTATGACACTTAGACTTTATGGTGTATGTGTTCCTATCCATGTGAATCTGTCATAATCATAATCGTAAGATAATGTTCGTGACAAATTCAAACTCTTATGGACATAACTTGTTCATTCTTAATTTCTTGCCATCAAGGGTCCCACCATTGCTTCCAAGTTATTTAGCAGCTCACCTACGTCAGTCAATGTACTTTCATTGATCAAGGTGTTTGCCCTTATGCATTCAATTGAGAACTCATAGAACTCATATGCATAATCACTCAACTGTATTGGCACAGAAATAAAATTTTGTCAACACGATAGGTTACAATCCTCAAGTCGTGTGCTAGTGTTTAATAGGTTTACTTCTTTATTTGTCCTTGAAACTTTTCAAGATCTTTAGACTCCCACTGACCTCTTGACATATAAGATTCTCTTATCAAGAAACATTTCTTGACAAACAAATACTCAAGAGTTAGTGTGTGTCTTTATCAAGACAAACCTACATACAATTTGGTACTAGTTGGTCTTTGTCTTATCCAAGAAATCACAACTTACCAAAATGTGCTAGTGTAAGAACATTCCTACTTAAGATTATGTCACTCAATTCACAATCTTGGAGTATGACTCTAAGAATTGATTTTGGAACGAGGTACAAATCATCTTATTGACTTAACCATTTTTTTTGACAATTCTCGACTCCTCCTCTTAGCCATACTATTGCACTAAGGTATCCTTAGAGGATTAATTGTAATATGGTTCCTACAATAACCAAGATGATCATAAAAACACGATACAAAAGTAATCTCCCTTCTTCTTAGATTGGAGAACCTTTTATCTTTCTGCCTTCTTTGATTCTTCTTATTCGTTCTGCCATTCATTGAAACTTTTCAATAATTCAGAATTACACTTAATCTTGTAAGCATAATCATGTTTACTAGACTTTTAGTAAATCATGACGAATAAACTTATCGTTCTTTGTGGTGGACTTGACCAGTGCACAACATTGTGTACCAGATCTCCTAGTCCTTCACTTGACTCACATACTTATGTGAACAAGGAATTAATCTCAAATTTCAAAATACGAAGGTTATCATTCATCACACAATACCAGTTGCATGATTCCAAGTTTCTGTCCAATCGAAACTTGGGTGATGAGAAACTTTCCTCAATTGGTAAATTTCTGACATTACCACAAATAACGTAACTAAGAATCAAATCCATTCACAATATTGCCATTCAAACACCAATTTTCATAAAATCCATCGTAAGGAAACATAAATAAGATAAATCAAAATTTATTTTATTGTGGAAAAATAATTTCCTTACAATGTGATTACAAATGAAAAACTATGTAAATATTACTTAGCAATCTATCCTAACTCTAAAGTAGTAGCTCAAACAATCTGATCTTTGAATCATGGGATCAAGATCCATTTCTTCATGACCAGATTTAGCTCACTTCTTTTCTTTTAAGCTTCCTTTTTCTTCTTTGATTCTACAAAACACCAAATGTAATCTTATCACATCATGTTTTAAGAATCTAAAAGGAACTTAATAGAGTTAGATAGTGGATTTTACCTGATGCAGAGCCATACATCTTGACTCTCCCATCTCTTAGATCTCTCAGGTAGTCAGGGCAGCTTCGTAACCAACTCCCCCTCTTTTGGTAGTAGAAACATATGGATTCATCTTGGAATGGTACACGAGACTATTTCAGACTCAGCCTTACTCTTGCGTAGAGAAAACCTTTCTGGACTTCCAATGTTGCCATTGCCTATAGAGGGTTGGGATATTGATTTACCAGACAAATTTGCTGACCAGTACGCCAAATCATTCCTGATTTAGCAGCAAATAAGCAAATAACTCAAATCAATAAGGGTCATGTCGTGGTCCATCATATAGTACTCTCTAACGAACTTACATATGATTCGGGAAGTGACTGAAGAACCAAGTCAACAGCCAACTTCCTTGAGACATCGACACCTAACATTCCCAAACTATCAATATGTTATCTTTTATTCAAGACATGAGCACATATTGACTTTCTATTTTTCATGTCTTTTGCCAATAGGGCTTGAGTGACTTTGAACCTTTCAAGTTTTCGAACACATGGGTCAGGGAGAATTATTGGAGGAGGTAGAGGAAGAGAAGCATGATTTCTATTTCCACAATCCAATCGTGGAACATCATCTTCATATGGAAAACTTTTTCCAACGGATTTAGGAAGACCATAGTTGTCAGACTTTGACATCTATAAAACGGGAGAAAATTCAAGTTTAGTTGATTGAGTCCTTAATAAAACACCCAAATGAGATATTAAGGCTAGGACTCAACACAATATCCTACAAATTGGAAGAGGGATGCCGTAATCCAACTCGCAGAACATTTGAAGGTATGTAAATGACGATTTACCAATTTCCACCATGAAAAACGAAAAGAAGGTTTAAGTTTTAAATGAATTGAAACTCCTAGATCTTTTGAGATTCATTGAACTTTTCAATGTCATGTTTAATCTCGATTATGCTCTTCATTTGTGACTGGGATGCCGAGGATCACAAATAAGGTGTGAATAACCATGCGAATGTACGTGATGCCCTCAATGTTACAGTCACCTAATCAACGTGCCGGTTAACCACACACGCTCCATCGATCTATGACAAAACATTGAGTCACCTTTTGCTACCAATGCCAAACCCAACTTAGTGTGCCGGTTAACCACACACGCTCCACTAATTGTCTCGACAAGGGTACAAAGTGTAATTCCATGGAATTGCATCGATTTCACTTTTTCCTAAAGTAACTAAGATTTGGGAATTTTATAAAACATTTAGTTACTTTATTCATTATACTTTTAATGATGAGAGGGTTCGCCCTATCCTACCCGTTCGGCTAACGACCCTCCACTAGTCAAGAGTGCGGTGGGTAAGAGTGGATACCCATTCAATCGCCATTTTATAGGCAATTTCCTTAAACAATCCTTATAGACCAGCTTCGTGAATGAGGCCTACTAACGGTAAGACTAGCAGTTTAAGTTAGACATATATAATATTAAACTTTTAATGTTATATATAGTATAGGGTGTATTTTACACTTTTAAAATACTAGGTGGTTTAATTTTATATATTACACTTTTAATTTAAATTAAATATAAACCATATCATTATGGATTTATTAACTTTCTTTAAATTATACCTTTAATTAACTTAATAAAACCATAAGGGTGTAATTTGAACTTTTTCAAAACTAGGGTTTTAGAATTTAACATTTTAAAATCAAACTTTTAATCAAATTTAAATTCCAAAACTTGAGGGCAAGTTTCTAAACATTTCAAAATATTAGGGTTTAACTATTTAAATTTCAAAACTAAAACTTTTAAATTTGAAATTTAAAACTATGAAACCTAAAGGGAGAAAATTGAAACTTTTCCAAATTTTATCAAGATCATTCTAGATCAACAATTCAAATAAGGCAATTAACAATTAATTTGGGTATCTAATTTTGACCTAGTCCAGTTACTTGCAAGACAATTCACCAAATAACTAAAATAATTATACATTATCATATAAGGCAACAAATATTTGATTAATTGGCAATTATCTGCTATTTTGGCAAGGATATGCACCCAAAATCAATAAAAATCAGATTTTACTAATTAAAAATGTTTATGGTGAGTATCCCAAGCCAAAACAGCAAGTAAATCGCGAATTTTAGCTCCCATACCCTTGGACTCGTCGAGTCCACAATGGAACTCGTCGAGTAGGACCTACACGTCGAGTCCAGGACTCGGCGAGTCTGCCAGTCAGAACCCAAAAAATTCGATTTTTCAAGCAAACAATGAACAATTAAGCATCAATTCATCATACAAACAGCCTAGGCTCTGATACCACTGATGGGTTATGAGCACTACAACATTCCTATGGTGTACATGCAAACCCTAAAGCTTTGGATCTAGTTTGTCTAATGAACATGCAATAACCATCCAAAGCCATAAACCCTAGATCTAGCATGTGATAATCAATATTAACATAAGAATAAGGGTTTAGATCTTTCCTTGATTGTTATGTAGCAATAACAATCTATTCCTTGTAGTAATTTGCTACTAAAAGGCTTAGAGTCACAAATGTCACTCCTCTAATGGCTCAAAAAGACCAAGAGCAAGAGTATGAAGAAGGAGAAGAGGAGAGGCACTAAAAAATGTATAGAAACCCTAAGGAATCAGTTACCCACGTTTTTGGTGCCCTAGGGGTGCTTAAATAGTGAGGCTATTAGGGTTATCTAACAAGGAAACCCTAATTTGACTGCTTAGGCCCTAAGCAACCCATGGATTCCTCCTTTAGAGGCCTTGGACGAACTCTAATGGGTTTCCCCATAGATTTCGTCCACTCCTCTAATATGGAGTCCATTAGCCCAATATTCAACTATCACACAATTGACAATTCTAGTCTCCTAAGTTTAATTAATCTCTTTTAGCCACAAAATTAATTCTTAATTAATTATTGACTAATATTAATTAAACAATATGATTTCTCCTTTAATATATTATTCTCATAATATATTAATAAATCATAATTAATCCTCTCTCTGCATAATTCATCCTATCAAGTTGCTTTGGTGAAGGCAACCCAAAAGGACCATGCACCATCGGGTTAAGTACATACCAAAATAGTTATGGACTTAGACACTAATCCAACAAAATCAATGATGGATCCATTTTTCTTCACACCATTCTTTTAAGGGGCTTCCTTCAAACTGCGTGCCATTGTCGATGTTCAGAACCCTTGGAGTGTCGAAACATGTGGGGATTCTTTTGCACATGAATTTTATCATTTGTCTCCCTCTGATAGTGGTCAAGGGCTCGGCCTCGATCGACTTGGTGAACTAATCGATAGCGACAAACAAGAATTTAGCTCCACTTGGGGCGGTGGGAAATGGTCCAACAATATCTATGCCCCACTGATGAAAGTGCCAGGGGCTACTGAGTTTACTAAGTGGCACAACGTGATGATTTTGGAAGGGAGTGAAAGTCTGGAACTCCGGGCACTTTTTGGTGAGCTTGGTCGCATTCTTGTAGATGTCTGGTCAATAAACCCCAACACGGAGTATTTTTCCGGTGAGTGCCCGAGCACCCTCGTGTGCTTCGGCTTCCCTAATGTGGCTTTCTCCCAAAAGTGACTGTCCTTCAGAGTCTGCTACACACTTTAGCCATGGTGCCAAGTATCCTCTCTTGTATGATTGCGTGTTTCTTACAGTGAACTGTGGTGCCTTGATTTTGATCTTTCAAGCCTCTGTGGAGTCATTTGGGCGGATCTCATGTAGTACATAATCTATGAAGGGTCTGGTATAATCTAGAGCTGTTGTGATAACGTTGACCTGTTTGTTATCAATGTTTCTTTCTGGGATAATTTCCACCAATACTTTCTTGGTTAGGTAGTCGAGCGATGTCAATGAATCTTGCTAAGAGCATCAGCCCCTCACATTTTCTCCTCAAGGGGTCTGTTTGATCGAGAAACTCTTGAATGATTATGCCAATTATCGAAGTGTCTTTAGGTACATTTGCATCCTTTGGTCCTTGGCCTCGTACGTGCCAGTGACCTAATTGGTGATGAGGAGGGAGTCATTGAGGGCTGCAAGGTGTTTCAGTCCAACCTCTCTAGCTAGCCGAAGTCCTGCTAGATGTGCTTCGTACTCGGCCTCGTTATTGGAGACCTAGAAGTTGAATCCAAGGCGTACGTGATTTCGTCGCCGTTGGGGTTTTTGAGGATTATACCTACTCCCGACCCTTTCCTTGCTATCAGCTCCATCGGAGTGTAATTCCCAGATGTCCCGATTCGCTTCTGGTTCAGAAGTATCTATTGGCAGGACCGTTGGTATGCTCTTTAGCGTGTCGGGGATTTCGTCTAGGAAGTATGCCAAGGCTTGAGCATTGATGTTGGTGCATGGTCGATAAACTATGTCATGCTCGCCTAGCTCGATTGCCCATTTTTCTAGGCGTCCAGATTTTTCTAGCCTTAACAGGATTTTCTTTATTCGGTAACTGGTCAAAACCTCAATCTTGTGGGCTTGAAAGTTGTGTCTAAGTCGCCTGGCTGCCTAATTAATGTGAGGACCAACTTCTCTAAGATTGGTTAATTGAGCCTAGGACCCTGTAGCGCTCCGATCGCGAAGTGTGTTTCCAATTGCTTCTTATTCTTCTCTCTCTCTCTCACCCTCTCTCTCTCTCTCTCTCTCTCTCTCTCTCTCAACGGCTATCACTGATGGTATGGCTTTGTCGGATGTTGCCAAGTACATCTATAAAGTTTCTCCTGGCAAGGGGCTCGCCATGGTTAGGAGCTAGTGCAAAGCTTCGTTCAGATGTTGTAGGGCCTTGTCGGCCTTTAGTGTCCATTTGAATTGGTTTTTATGGATACATCCTTTGAAATTTTGGAAGAGTAGGAGAGCTTTCTCGACCGACTTGGCGATAAATCTGTTGAGTGTTGTTAACCTTCCATTGATCTCTTGCAATCCCTTAAGGTTGTAAGGGGTTTTAGAGCCGAGGAACTCCTATATTTTAGCCTGGTTTGGTGATATTCCTTCATTGGTTATTTGTTAACCCAGGAACTGGCCTTCCTCCACCCCAAAAGTGAACTTGCCCAGGTTATGCTTCATCTGTGACCTCGTCAAAGTTTGAAAGGTTTCTTCGATGTCGTGGAGCAATTATGCCTCATCATGGCTTTTGATGGCCATATCATCGACATATACCTCGACATTCCTATTTATTTGCTTTGCAAACACTTTGCTCATCAGGTGCTGGTATGTTGCCCCGGCATCCTTGAGACCGAATGGCATCTTCCGGTAGCAAACGGTGCCATGATCGGTATGAAAGGTCGTTTTTTCCTCATCTTCTCTTCTCATCTGGACTTGATGATAGCCCTTGTATACATCAAGGAAGAACTTGAACTGAAATCCTTCCAAGGACTCGAACTTTTGATCTATCTTCGGGAGGGGGTAATGATCCTTTGGGCAAGCACTATTCAAATCGGAGTAGTCAATGTACATCCATCATGATCCATCATGCTTAGAGATGCACAAACACAGGATCTGATCTGATTCGATCCGGATCCGGATCCGATCCGGTTTCATGACGTCACACCGAATCCGAATTAGCCCAAAATCCTAACCGGATTTGACCGGTTTTTCGACCCCCGAATCCGAATCGATTTAATCCGATCTGGTTAGGATCCGATCCGAAATCCGATCCTATTTACCTTTTTTTTTTAAAAAAAAACATTTTTTGGACCTCATATATAACACAAGCTGCAACATAGGTTCATTAAAATAGTTAAAACATACATCAAACGTCGAATTAGAAAGAGTTTTCAAACTACTTAACTAATAATAATAATAATAATAATAATAATAATAATAATAATAATAATAAAGTAGCGTTATAACATTTAGCCAAATAGAAATAGTTTTTGTGGTCTTCCACTTCGTGTCGCCTTCACTAAAATATTCTTCAACCGCCAAGCAAATAACTAGGGGTCTCATCAATACCATATTCTTCATCTTCGTCTTCATCTTCATCGTCATCGTCTTCATCTTCCGGAGGTGTTGATAAGCCTTGTGCATATTCTTCATCCATGATCTTCGGTTCAACATTTTGTGGTAGTGGGCCTTCTAGTGATGCCAAGTGTTATATACGTTCCACCAAATCCAAGTAATCCTTCAAGCAAACGCAAACCTCTACTGCAACCGGGGTAAGATTCATACTCAACTTTGATAAAACTCTACCACTAAAAGAAAAAGCGGATTCCGAAGCTATCGTGGAAGCTTGGACGGTTAGTAAATCACGGGCCATGATGGAGAGAATAGGAAATTGCGCTTCCTTTTCTCTCCACCATGCCAAAAGATCCAAAATTTTAAATTGTGGTGCACTCATGAATTTTAAAAAGTTTGACCCCATATAAATTCCAAGTTCGCTACTAGGGGTTAATGTGCGTGCTCTTTTGTTTTGTTCCTCCAAAAGGTAGTTATAGAGGTCGATATGAAAATCCGTTCAACCCCCACCACTACCCGATGCACCACTAGTAGAGTCGGTTACACTTGCAAAAATGTTTGACATATTGCCATATTTTGTAGCGTAAATGTCAAACAAATTAGTAAAAGTATTATTAAAAGTGTGTATTTAGTTACAGATGTAGTTTGAGTCATCTTTGTGCAAATTTAAAGACATAGAAATTTTGGTAATCAAAGCCTCTACACCCGTAACATTGATACAAGGGTTTAATGCCGCGGCGCAAGTAAAAAGTGGTGACATTTCTTTGAAATATTTGACTAGTTTTTGTCTCATTGTTCTCGTAACCAAAACAAATATTTCACTTCTTTGTCCAAAACGCTCCAATTGTGCGAACATCAACCATAATTCATTTAGTAACAACGGACTTGTAGGGTAATACACGTCCGATAAAAAAGTGGTTGATTGTTTAAAAACTTTTAACTTATCCACAAACTCTTCCATCAAATCCCAGTCATAATCCGAAACCGGGTTTTTTCCTTTTGAAATTGTGTCGTAAAATAATTGCAAAGAGATTCTTTGGCGTGTCAAACTTTCAAACATCATGCATGTTGAACTCCATCTAGTGTCAACATCCCAATGAGGACTATATGGAGTTACGTTAATTGAAATGGCAAATTTTCGATATTTTTCCATTGTAGCTTTATTTTTTCCAAAAACTCTAGTTAACACAATTTTGAATTTTTCAATCGCCGAATCAATCATTTTTAAACTATCTTGTACGGCAAGATTAATAATGTGACAAACGCATCTAGTATGAAAAAACGAGCCATCGAAAATAGGTTTATACTTTGCAATTAATCTTTTTGTGGGGGCGGTATTGTTACTTGCATTGTCAAACGAAATAGAGAAGATTTTGTCGTGTAAAATATAAGTCTCTATAACGCTTTCTAAAATTGCAAAAAATCGTGCCCCCGTGTGAGGATGCGCAAAAAGTTCGAAAGCAATAACTCGTTTTTTCATTACCCAAGTAGAGGGATCTATCTAATGTGTCGTGACGGCAATATAGCTTTTTGGACAAGTTCCGGTGGAGGACCAAACATCACAAGTTAAAGAAACACCAGTTTTTATATTTAAAAATCCCAATTGCATATCTTTTTTGGCTATATCCCAATACTTTAAAGCATCACGTCTAAGAGAAGTGCGACTTACTTGCCGGTATTGTGGTTGCATTTTTTCCCGCAAAATCCTTGTTAATCGTGGGTTGTCGAAGTGGTTGAAAGACAAGCCCTCTTGAATGACGAACTTGAAAAAGCTTTCACGAATGTCATTATTGTTGTAAATAAAGATCGAACCGTCGGGAGTAATATTTGGTTGATCCGGATCGCCTTGACCTTTTACAACCGGACACGTTTTTGTTGTATGACTCCTCAACGTACTATTGCCATCTTTTCCCAAAAACATCTCGTATTGCTTGCACCTTGCTTTTTCTTTCCCGTTCGACAACAAACACAAATCATAATGTTCCCACACATCTTTACTCTGAGTGGTTGGTAGGATTTTAACCACTGTTGCATCCGACTCTTGACCCGCGGTAGAATTTCGGGAGCTCATTTTTTGGAAGATTATGAAAATAGAAGTATAAAGTAGTAGAAATTTGTGTAAAATGGAAATGGAGCAAATGGGTTGTATTTATATGTGTTTAGAAGGGCCAAAGAGTCAAGAAAAGTCAAACTAGCCGTTTTTTTGGTTTCCAACGGCTATAAGGAAAAATAAAATTCAAAAATTCCCGTTTTTTAACGGTAAAAAAAAACCGGTTCGGATCCGGTTTGCGATCTAGGGTATAATCCGATATGGAGTCCGAAGCGAGGATCCGGTTTGGATCCGGTTCGGTCAAATCCGGTTTTGACTAAATCCGGTATCCGGATCGGATCGGATCCTATACCCGAATCCGGTTTTTGTGCCCATCTCATCACTTGCTTCACTATCCAGGTAGGGAAAATGGACTGCCGTAGAATGCCTACGTCTACCAGCTTTGCCACCTTTGTATTGATTTCCTTGTTTCTATCACCCACTTGCCCACTTTTTTTGCTTGATAGAGGTGCTCCCCGGGATATTGTTCAAGCTATGCTCAATGACCTCACGATCGACCCCTGTCATATCTGTAGGTTGCCATACGAAGACCTTGGAGTGCTGATTCAAAAGGGAAACTAGCTTTATTTTTGCTTCTTTCGATAGGCTGGCGCATATTTTGACTGTTTGCTTCGGGTAATCCAGGTAAATGATGTGCGTTTCTGTGTGGAAATCTTCCTTTGACTTTTTTTTCTGCTTGCACCAGCTCTGGTGCGGCAATGACTTGATGGAAATGGTGTGCTCGTAGGTTAATGGTAATTATTGCGGCTGACCCAACGTGTGTGCTAAACTTAACAATACCATGGATTCTGGATGGTATGGCCTGCAGCTTAAAGAACGAAGGTCCCCAAGCAAGATGTTATGCTCTGCTGGGAGACGCATCACTAAGAATTCGATCGTTCGCGTGATCTTATCCTTCCCATCGTGAAAGACCAAGGTGAACGGTAGATGTATGGTGCCCAGTGGCCATATGCTATGCCATGTAAATCCTACTAACGGTCTACATTTCGAAGTCTTTAGTCCCTCCTTCCAAGAGGTGGGCAATGTTCATACAATATGTCAATACTGCTACCATTGTCGATGTAGACACGATGAACTTGCGTTTGGCGTATGTAGGAAGTTATCAAGAGTGGATACCTGCGATCCCATTTTGGTGGCCTTGGGTCTTCTATCGAAAATCTGATATTGAGTATGTTGCTAGATAATACCTCAGTGTCGTCATTTTCTTTGTAGGGCTCGCCCCTTTTGCGGGGTCTGGTGATAGTGAAGATTCCACTCTTTTTGTCTTGACACTTGCCCGCATCTTTTTGAGCTCGTATGTTCTTTTGATCGGCATCGAACTTGGATCTCAGGTCATTTGCGATACCAGAGAGGTCGCCCTTTACCTGTTTTTCTTCAATTTCTTTCTTCAGCACCGTACACTCGCCAGTATCATGAGTTTTGCTTTTGTGAAACTCACAATAGTTTCCCTTTTCCTTTTCCGCCTTCGAAGGGGTTTTCTCGATGGCGTGGACATCGATTCGGTGGTTCTGGTGTTTGTCTTTGCCAAATGGATGATATCCTGGGAAGAATATCGTGAGTGCTAGTTGTGTTTGTCATGGCCCCCGTCCTAGCGCTCTAGATGGCCAGTGTTGGGGCGAGAGACTTCTTCTTCCTGTTTTATGTACGCATTGGCAACAACCTTTACGTTAGCTTCTTTTCTCTCTTGACCTTCAATTTGTCAAAGATATTTCTCCACTTTGTACTTAAGATCATCCCTCGACTGAGGTATCGTCCCCTGCATCTTCTTTGGTAGAGGACTAGGAAGTAAACCTTAGGTGAAGGCGCCTATGACAAGTAATCCTCATGACCCAGGGCGGTTAGCGTTACCAGAGTGAATCTGTCACAATACGCTCTTATCAACTCTCCCTCCTTTTTCTTGCATGCCATTATTGAGTTTACATCTCCCTTACCCTTCCTATTTTGCATGAAATTATTAAGGAAAAGGTATCGCAACTTCTCAAAACTCGAGATGCTGCCAGGTCATAGTGCCTTGAACCATTTTTCCACATTTCATGATAGCGTAACACGGGGAAATACGTGCAAGTGAACCGTTAATCCATCCTCAACGACGTCATTGTCCACTCATAAGTGTCGATGTGCACATGGATCGGTGGTACCGTTGTACTTTGGAATTTTTGGTATCATCGCCGAGTGTGGAATCTCATACTACAAGAGTTCCTGGCAAAA
The DNA here is from genome assembly GCF_052849685.1 of Lactuca virosa. NCBI lineage: Eukaryota > Viridiplantae > Streptophyta > Magnoliopsida > Asterales > Asteraceae > Lactuca > Lactuca virosa. The sequence goes on along the minus strand of NC_136428.1, from coordinate 65,403,710 downwards.
AGCAGAGTTGGTACTCCTCACCGGGCTTTCACGTATGGATATCGAAACCCACTACACATCATGAATTGTTGAGCGTAATACGAGTTGTCGTACGCAAGATTATACATCGCTGCTTACGAGATGTATGGTTGCTGTTGTGAGCTCGTTTGTATGCCTTGTTGCATCTGTAAGCTCGATCCCGATTGTTGGAGCATGTACAGGTGCGGCCCCTGCGACTGTTGAGCATAGGGATTAAGTTGATGCGCCGACGATGAGTGAGGGTTAGACTCCTGCGTCGACATCGTGCGAGAGTTGGATCCTAGCACTGGTGGCACTTGGGGAATAGATCCCTACAATTGCTGGAAGTGAGGGTTGAACATCGGTGGTTGTTGTGAGAATAGAGGAATGTGTGACATGCCTGCTATGGGGGAGAATTGATGGTTCGACATTGGATGTTGCACAGAAGACAGTATGGTTCCTGTGGACCAAGTTTACATCTCCGCCTGCTGCAGCAATGATTGTGGTTGAGAAACCGGTTGCAACTGCTGATTCGGTGGTCGTAACTGCTGGGTCACCGTTATCTATGGTGCTACAGTCGTGGTTGTAACCAGATGCTCTGTTGTGACGGGTGGCGGTCGCCATAGGGCAGCTATTGTTTCCGTTGTAATTTCCGACGTAGAGCCTGATGCTTGTGTTGTTGGCGTTTGGGTGGATGCTTGTTCCTCTAATGCAGATGCTTGCATGCCATCGAACAATGGCATGGATTTAAGTGGACTTGTTTCTCCTCCGTCGGATGCCATAGGTCCTTTCCTCGTCACCGTCGACCTCTAGAGTCGTATCAAGGTTGTGTAGCTTTGACTACACGCCCGGATGGTGCCAAATGTTGTGATATATGTTTGGGACATAACACCGTCACTTGATTATTTTTTCTTGATAGAGTCCTGTAATCACATCGATGAAGAGATAACGTCAGTCAACATCCGGTGAAACTCTAACGGTCTAGTTAGTATTTGTATGAGAATATGGTGATTAGGGTTTTGGAGAGTAGGAAAGCAATCTCTTCATCTGGTGAAGAAGGGTTCTTTTTATACATGTTGTTCTCTGCACATGATCCTACCATTATCCTTTGTCTCGTCTGGTCAAACAGGACGTGGAGGAGTCCCATTGGAGGATCGTGCACCACTAGTAGTTATCTGCTATTGTTGCAGAGTTAACAGAGGACATCGCCCTGAGCGTTGCATTTGTCGCTCTAGGAAAGAACCACCTGTGTTTTAGCTTATTATAGACTGGAAATTGTCGTCATGAATTGGACCTGGGCGCGAGGGGGCCAAGCATCAGGGTACTAGCGCGAGGACGATTTTCCGGGTCTGACGCTAGGACGGGTTGTGACCATTGACTAGGTCGTCCTAAAGATAACGGTTACGTTATCTTTAACCTATTCCTAGAGGGATACGTTAACACGCATCTAGACTCGTTAATGCCCACATGGCATATATATACCCTATATATTATTATTATTTTTTAAATTCATATTCTATATTTATTTAACTTATACTTTAAATCTCGAAAGGGACATCAAAGCATCAATCTTGTGGTCTTTTTAAGGGATTTTTTCAGATTAAGTTATAATCGAGTTAGTTTCTTCCCATCTATGTTTGGAATCAACCATACCTAAAGACAAAGACAAAGTCGTTCTAAGGGGAATAAAATCCATAAAGTACGTGTCACTATTAGAAGCGTTTCCTACAATTTTTTTTGAGGAAAACGTTTGTATCGTAATTGCCTACAAATTTCCGAGGGTCTTCCAATGAAACTATAGAAACGCAGTTATCACTTTTAGTTTAATTTCCTTTGGAAGTTCCTACACTTTTCCGACGGAAATTAAGGGTGCGTTTGGTTGTGGAAAACTGTTTTCATTTTCTATGAAAATGTTTTCAGAAAATAGAGTTGAGTTTTCGCTTTCAAATTTCAATGAAAATTTTAGAAAACACGTTTGGTTGAAACCGGGGGAGTTTTCATTTTTCCATCTTAGAAATTTGAAAAACTGTAAAAATCACTTTTCTAATTTACATACAATTTGGAAAACTGGAAATTTTCATTTTCTTGAAATTTTTTTGAAAACTGAATGAACCAAACGCGTTTTCAAATTTTCCGTTTTTCTTGGAAAAATTTCTAGAAAACTGGAAAATTTTCCACAACCAAACGCACCCTAAATACTCCAAAAAAAACTTCTTTAAGTAGTTCCTACACATTTTTAAGAAAAACTAGATGCTGTCGGAAATGGTGTTGTGTGGGTTGGAATGGTGCATGTGGATTGGAATCAATGTTGAAGTATTATATTATAACAGGAGGATGAAACAATAGACATAGTTATGAAAGTAGGTTGCTATTTATTGTATTTAACTAAAATTAAATGCAGAAATAACAGATTGCTTATACTTGAATAAACAACACTCAAACCTATCTAATACAAATAACGATGAAGCAAAAGCAAGTTCCTGCAATTCCATTGAATTTGAATTCAACAATCCTATTAAGATGTTGCATGTGCCTGCTTTAACTGATCAAAAGGGCAGGTTGATAGTAGTATCAAGTGACAGGGCAAAATCTACAAAAATGAAAAGAAATAAAAGGGCAGTATTACAGATTCAATTCTAACCATACATTCCAAAATGATGTAGTGGGATTTGTTTCACCCATAACAAAAAAGTGTAAAATCCATCATATTGTATGTAAATAGAGAACATACCAGGCCTGTAGGTAGAAGCTAGCATCAGATTCATTTACCACCGCCTTAACCCTCTTAAACCTTTCTACTGCTACCATACCCTTCAAAAAAAATAAGGAAGAATCGGAAGGTATCATCTTCTTCGAACTCGAAAAAAAAATCAGAAAAGTTAACAACTTTACTGAAAAATCATTGAAAACGGATTCGAGTATTTATACATTGATATTACATCGAAATTTGTTGTTAATATTGTATTTTTTATCTAATATGCAATTTAAAATTTTACAAACCTAGTTATGTGGCTCAGCTCTACCCGTTTTGACAACATCCTCCATTCCCAAGATAGGTGATAGCATAATTTGGAACCTGTATCTTTCATTTTTATATAATGAAAAAAGTACAGATCTGATGGTATAATTGAAATTTTGTTATTTAATAAAAAACATACAACAAAAAAGACGTTATATGTCGGACAATTTTGTTGTTTAACTACTTGAACTTTATGTTTTCTTATCAAAAAATTTCAAATTAACTAATTTGACATGCTATAAAAGACGTCATTTGACATCAGATTACCACTTTCTATATGTGCATTCAAAATTTTCGTTATATAAAGTATACAATTATCTCAATATTTAACTCTTTTACAACATCAGGTAATAAAAAAGATGATATAACCACATATCAATCATGGCAGAACTGGAAATTGGTTATTTTTTGTCAACCTACATAATATCTTAAATCGCATGTTAGATTTATTGAAAGTAAAAATGATGATGCGGTGAGAAGTCAATAACTCTAAAAATAGAGCATTAGATTATTCATCAGAGTAGTTTTTTTTGGAACCACTAACCAATACTCTGGGTTCCTAAAAAAGTAGATAAAACTTACATTGATTGTATGTCTTCCAAAAGCGGGCTAGATCATCAGGTGTGATAAAGTCCAAGAGATAGAACATGTGGATGCCATGGAAATTCTTGGAATGTATGGCCCCTTCCTCCTCTAATGTGTTTGAGCTTATGTTTGAACAATGAGGAATCTTTTTCCAGTTTGTAATAACTGCATTGATAGAAATATTTTTTTTATTAAAACCATGATGCAGCACAATTTTCTTTCTTTTTCTAATAAGAACTATTAACCATCTGGCCACTACTTCACCCCCAAAACTTTTATCTAGATTATTTTCATAATTTAGACTTACTATAGCTGTTGTCCACTGCACCATGCAATCACATCTCATTACGTATAACAACCTGAAGAGAAAAATATGAAAAAGAATGATAAAGCTATTAAGTAATAGAATGCTACAAACTTCATATTTTATCATTCTCATGCTTAAATCATAAGAACTTGATACATGAGACCAATATTGTAAGCATCATTTGGGTTATTGTTATAAAGAAAGCAAAAAAGGAGAAAAAAATAGTGATGTCATTACCTGGGAGGTGAATTAACTTAAGATGTGTCTCTAAATCAGGAATTGAGCAAACACAAGCAGACAATGATAATACCCCCTTTTTGAACCCATAAAATGAATCCAAAAGAAGCTTTATTTTCAGATTCAACATCAACAACACATAGCACCATAAGGCACCACTTTATGATCACATCAGATATTGTCCTCAGAACACGACTTTCATTGACTTTCTTCTTTGTCAATGGAGTTTCATCTCCCACTTTATCAAGAGCCAATACAACAATTTTCTGTTTTAATTCCATTTGAAAAGTTAGTTTACTGAAAATAAAGAGAATGGATGGATGTTTGAAGAAATGTGTCGATTCAAAAAACACGAACCTTTGTGGGTCCCAAAGCATTACCGTTTTTCAGGTGGTTTTGCTTTTTCTTCTTTTTAGTTTTCATCACTTGTAATAAAATATAAATTAGTATAATATTATAACTTCAAACCAATCTGTTAAATTAATTATTAATATATTTTCATAAAATGATGTATACGTCCATCCACAAGTCGGGTATCTCTTACCTAGATATCAAAGGTTTTGTTTTGTCAATAACAGGATTCAAATAGATGTAAGTTCCAGCAGTGGAGCCGATTTGAAGTCTTCCTGCATTTAGAAGTCAATTTAACGTAGATGTTAGACAGTTAGAAGATATGTTGGAAAATTGATCTAAGAAAGTGAAGAAAAATTGGAAATAATATGTTACCTGGGATCGATCTTTAAGTTCTACTTTTATAGCAGTGAACTCTTTCAGCTTTTGAGTGTCTGACACACTGTTAATTTTTGCAATGTAATCTTAAAAGCAACGTATTTAATACAAATGTTAAGAGAATAGAAGCTGTAAACTTTTTAGGGCGGGGGTACCTGTTAGGATGTAATTATTGTAGTCATTTTGTAATTATAAAAAAGTTGGATGATGATTTACTGTATAAATGTGAAGCTACATGGCAGAATTTTCTTTTCTCATTTGTTGAATCTGATTTATAGTTAGGGGCAATACATACCAAAAGTTTTGTGCCACATAAGATCACCATCGTTTCAGTTTTGCTAACGTTTTACTGATTTTTTTCTCCGCCTCTCAGTTTGATGTTTCAGGCTCAGCTTAGCGTACTCCTTCCTGTAGTTGCATATGGAGTAATTAGTAAGAAAGAAAAGCCAGTAAAAAACATCGGAAAAGTAAATAAAAGGAATGAATGATTCATGTTACCTCAGCCATGTTTGAGGTTATAATATCATGAATGTGGTCTGTGGTATCCTTATGATGTTAGCATCAGGGTATATCTCCTTCTGGTCCATCGCCTCTACACCCAATGGTTAGATATCATGGATTGCCATGATCCTATCATTCATGACCACACGTACCGATCAAACCAAATACCCCGTTTCCTTCAATGTTCACAAAACCATAATAAATAATATAATCATAAAACATATTTTAAACAATTCTCATCCACTAATAAATTTAAATTATTTATAAAATCCTAGATATTAATAGGCTTTCAGTTGAATTCCGTATGCTAACTACGGATCAATATATAATTGCATCTGTTCTATGACTATCTACATAATATCTAAAAGCTATATACAAAACAAAATGTAACATCCGGATTTCCAGGTATTATGTTTGATCATTTATTCTTTTGAGTAAAAGGGAGGGACTCGACGAGTTGAGGCGTAGACTCGTCGAGTAGGATCGCGTGTGCTGACTGGATTAATGAACGGACTCGACGAGTCGGAAAGGGTGGACTCGACGAGTCCGCGCTGTAATTTGAAACCCTAATTCAAGATCAAGACTTCTACTTCATCACTAATCTAATATATTCATACCAATGTTTTTGAATCATGTACGAAGAATCCTGAACATCTTCTAAACACATATATGACTTCAAATCAATTATTCAATGACCAAACACATGAACACCATAAATGGAGGGAAAACAGCAGGAACTCCAGACATACCTCATTCACAATTGACATCTGAACACGTTTAGACCCAAATTGACATGGACATTGTCGTCCACGGTCACATAAAATTTTGCATCCCATTTGGGCCCATCTCCAGCTCAACGAACGACACTTCTGGCCATCTAGTCATCGCCTTCGAGGCTATACAAAAGAACCATAAAGGCCTAAAATTGAGAGCAGTGGTGGGAGAGAGTAAAGATGAGGTGTTGAATGAAAAAGCCAAACACAAAAAAGGGAAGCATTACCTGGGTGATTAAATATTTCTTGAACCCAGGATCAAAGCGCGACTGAAATTGTAATTGATACCCAATCCAAATATGAACAATAAAAACCCAATCCATATATGAAATCTGTTAGGGTTGAATGGTTACCTTTCCAACCAACCCAACGATTCGTAACATTTTTTCGAACACCTTTGGTGCACAAACCATTTCTCCCTTTTTTACAGTACCTTGATGAGTAATGATTCCTGTTACATAAATTGTATGACAAAATTAAAGGATAATAATTGGGTAGGCACCTTCCCTGGTTAAAGACTTACCATAGGTGGGTTTAATCGACCGATGAGAAAATATCACCTTTTCTGATCGCTTCTAAAAAAAATACCAACAGATCGCAAACCCTAGAAACAAAGATGTAGTAGCTCCCCGAGTTTCCTAGGTACAACAATCACACATAGACTGAGGTTAAAAAAATGGAAGCTGTTTGTTCATAAAATCAGAACCGATAACGGGATTGAAGCGAACTGAAAATAGGAAAAGGAGATTGAGGATATTTAGTTGAAAGAATTCGGTAGGAGGAACTATATGGAAGGAACTGGAAGAAGGAGGATGTGGTGGATAACCAGTGGATGGATTTTGGTATAGATATTGTTCCTAGGGAGCAAGACAACGGTGAGACGTGGAGAAGGAGAAGCCGATGAGGTGTCGATGGGCCGGCAATGGAAATCCCAGGGACGTTGGTGGAAGTGAAGGCAAAGCAGGGCTGAGACGGTGTCGACCGTCTAAGGCATTGGATGATTAGGAGTAATTGAAAGTGGACGATTAGGAGGAATTGTCAACAGATGACCGGAGTTTAAGAAGAGAGAAGGTGGATCATATGTAGGAAGTAAGAGGTGGAGACCGTCAGGTGGGGATATTTTAGAGAGATGGGTGGAAGGATTGGGAAGTAAGAAAAGAAGCGGTGGAAACTGCGATGTGGAACAGTGGCGTTGTGTAGACGGTGAGAAAGTGTAAGGGCAACTCAGTTTAGAAAAGGAAAATGGAAGCGGTGGAAGGAAGTGGAAGGTAGAAGAGGAAGATAGACTGGGTGATAATACGTGGAATACTGGTATTCTATCTTAGAGGCGGTGTATCATGGGGAGGACATGTAGTGAAGAGACGACTGGTTGAGAAAGCGGTGAGGCAAAAGCACGTGGACACACAATATAAAAAATGGCAAAATATACCCCTAAAAGAAACAGGACGGAATTGTAAAAGTAGATATAGATGGAGGACCATTTCTGCCAAAAAATATACATAGTTCACTGTTCCTAGACATTTTTAATATATATATATATATATATATATATATATATATATATATATATATATATATATATATATATATATATATATATATATACACACTATTAATTACTCCAAAAAATAATAAAAAATACACTTTACCCTTTGACACAAGTGAATATTTAACTCCGAAACATTTTATATATAATCATTATCATTATTATCATTATTGTATTAAGAAAAAACATCATAAATGGTCTATGTGGTTTCCCAAAATCTGAAGTTTAGTCCTCGTGGTTTAAAAACGTCATAGATGGTCCTTGTGCTTTCAAAACTTTTGACGATTGATCCTTATTGCTAACTCCGTTAAGTTTCTCCGTTAACTAAAGGGCATTTTCGTCTTTTCACGATCATAGGGACCATTTATGATGTTTTTTCTCTTTTTTAAAAATAAATAAAAAAAGAAAATAATAAACAAACGGTCTCTCTCTCTCTCTCTCTCTCTATATATATATATATATATATATATATATATATATATATATATATATATATATATATATATATATATATATATATATATATATATATATATATATATATATCAGATCTACAACTCAATCCCAATTAATGTCATCAGATGTTTAGAACCACAAGCATTGTTAACCCCTTTCCTCTCTTACATCGTCTGCTTGTTTGTTGTCCCTCATTCCATCTGGTCAATCGCAACTAACTCTTTTCCTATCTTAGACAAATCATAGCTTTCAAGGATCTTTGTCGTTCCTTTAATCGAGTTGCATATGTGTAAATTAAAGTCATAATGTTCATTCGGTGCCTGAGTTGGAGAAGACGTCTTCGTTTGGGTCTGCTTCTTCATCTCTTCCGTTGGCTATCTTACCGCCATAGCTTTGACTCCATGGAAAAGAGCTAGAAAAAATGAGCAACCCTGTTTGCTAAAGCCTTTCACCAGATGCATCGATGTGTGCCTCTACTCTCAATTGAAGAAGACGATGGCAATAACCGGTACTCATACCAGAAGATGTTAATGTTCCAAAGGATTTAACCTCTGAGGTTTTCATGAAATCGGTAAGAGAACCGAAGACACCATCAATTTATCTTTGATTTGTAGGTGATTGCAACAGGGCAATGTTTTGGTTCTGTCATTTCACCGAACACTTTATGTGCATAGCTCGTCTGATAATTTATTATGAATGAATGCACGACGATTCAGCCATAACTTAGTATATGAAATCCAACAGATAACAGGGGAAGTGTAGGGATGAAGGTTTGAAATTGAAGAGATTAACAAACAAGCTTTTGTTAATTAGAGAAATGAATTAATATTTGAGTAAATTACACGAATGGTCCCTACAGTTTGGGGTAATTTGCATGTTTGATCCCTAACTTATTTTTTTAACTCGGAAGGTCCCTATTGTTTGTTTTTGTTATGCGCTTGGTCCCTACTGTTTGTTTTTATTAGACGTTTGGTCCCTGTCTTACCTAAAAAAACTATTATTTAAATAGGGAAAAATAGCAAGTTATATAAGATAAAGTGAGGGGGTGGGGTTGGAGGTGTGTTTATTCAACTAAATTAAAAAATCAAATTCAAAAATAGTCTTTTTAGGTAAGATAGAGACCATGAACGTAACAAAATCAAACAGTAGGGACCTTCCGAGTTAAAAAAATAAGTTAGGGACCAAACACGCAAATTAACCTAAACCATAGGGACCATTTGTGTAATTTACTCTTAATTTTTCTATTTTGTTGATAATTGGGTTGGAGAGAGATCGAGTGGTTTTTAGAGAGAATGATCGAGTTAGGCATCTTGGAGGTACGGTGGTTTGTTGGTTGTCTCACAAAAAAATGCAGAGATATGGGTGGTGACGGTGGAATTAGGCGGAGGAGATCGAGTGGTTTTTAGAGAGAGAGAGAGAGAGAGAGAGAGAGAGAGAGAGAGAGAGAGAGAGAGAGAGAGAAGAGAGATGGGACCCCCTTTTTGCATATTATTTAACTTTTTTTTAAATAAAAGAAATCATCATAAATGGTCCTTGTGATTGTGAAAAGACGAAAATGCATTTTAGTTAACGGAGAAACTTAACAGAGTTAGCAATAAAGACCAAACGTCAAAAGTTTTGAAAGCACAGAGACCATCTATGACGTTTTTAAACCACGGGGACTAAACTTCAGATTTTGGAAAACCAAAGGGACCATTTACGATGTTTTTTCTTGTATTAATAATATTATTATTAGTGTTAGCATTTTGTGTTTTTATTGAGTAAAATTATTCCATATTAGTTTGAATTATTATTATTATTACTATTATTATTAGTATTATTATTATTAACACCATTGTTATTACTACACATGCACAAGCACAAACAATAATAATAATAATAATAATAATAATAATAATAATAACAATAACAATAATGAAGAAGAAGATGATAGTCATAAAAATAAGGACAAAACTTCAAAAATGGTCCCTGTGATTTTCGAAAATATCAAGTTTAATCCCTAAGTTCAAAAAACCTCACAGATGGTCCCTGTGGTTTCAAAACTTTTAACATTTGGTCATTCCGGCTCACTCCGTTAGCATTTCACCGTTAAGTAAGGGGCATTTTTGCCATTTCACTACCGAGGGACCATTTATGAGGTTTTCTATTACTTTTTCAATCACTTTGACTTTCTGATGATCGAAGATCTCTTCACGCTATTAAATTTTTGCTAGTGGAATTGGTTCTCACTACACACAGACAGTTGCTCGGTCGGTGGAGAAATGGGTGCTATGAAAGATTGAATCTTCTTATAGAAAACAAATAGATCCTGATGGGGTTTGGAAAGAGATGCGATCTTTAAGAGATTCCAAGCTTTGTAGAGAAGCCATCGACGCCGTCGGATGGAGAGGAAAACTTTGTATGGTAAACGTGAAAGGTGATTGTGCAAAACAAGGGTTTGTTTACGATGTGGATTCCGATGAGTGGGTGGCGATGACGGAAGGGATGTTAGGTGGTTGGAAAGGGCCGGCGACATCGATGGATGAAGAGACGCTATACGTGGTGGATGAATCAAGAGGTATATTGAAAAGATACAATAACGATAGGGATGACTGGTCGGAGGTTATGGAAGATAAGAGGCTAAAAGGGGCGGAGTACGTTGCCGCCGGGGGTGGTAAAGTGTGTGTTGCGTGTGAAAAGGACGTAGGGATTTTAGTGGTGGATGTGATGGCCACGCCGCCGCGGTTGTGGGTTGTGGAAACCCCTGCAGGACATGAAATCTTGGTTCTTCATATTATGCCGAGGATGTGTTTGCCGGAGTTTCAATTGCCGGAAACTGTATAGAATCCACCGACCGAGCAACCGTCTGTGAGAAGATCACTTTGACTACCCAGGGACCCTTATTTGTGTTGGAGAGAGAGAGAGAGAGAGAGAGAGAGAGAGAGAGAGAGAGAGAGAGAGAGAGAGAGAGAGAGAGAGAGAGAGAGAGAGAGAGAGAGAGAGAGAGAGAGAGAGAGAGACCCTTTGCATATTAAATTTTATTTATTTATTTATTATTATTTTTTAAAAAAGTAATAGAAATCCTCATAAATGGTCACCGGGTAGTAAAATGAAAAAAATGCCCCTTACTTAACGGTGAAATGCTAACGGAGTGAGCCGGAAGGACCAAATGTTAAAAGTTTTGAAACCACAGGACCATCTGTGAGGTTTTTTGAACTTAGGGATTAAACTTGATATTTTCAAAAACCACAGGGACCATTTTTGAAGTTTTGTCTAAAAATAAGGGATAACATCATTATAGTTCTCAACTAACTTTTTACTTTTTGTTTAAAAGGTTGTTTATGTTATTTTGGTAGTCTAAATGCAGAAGAGAATAGCCGGTTGCAAGATTTACATGACATGTCATGTTGCATTTTAGTCGTAAGAGTTACCCACATCGCGTTGACATGTTGTCCATGTGTCTTTTTCTTTTTATTACATATTTTCAAATATCCTAAAATTATTATTATTAGATTTTATTAATATAAAGATTATGAAGGTTGGCAGAACAGTCAACTAGTTTTTAGTCATTTGAAAAACATTAAAAAAAAACCACCTAACACCATCTTCAACTACCACTATTAGCCACCAACACCATCCATCTCCCAACTATCAACATTCAACAACCACCTTCAACTACCACCATTACCCACCAACATCATCCATCTCCCAACTATCAACAATGACCATGAACAAGGTTTCAAAAACACCATCAAAATAAAACCGCAAACAAAAAATGGATTTCAAGAACATTAACATATAACAAAAATTGATATCAAACACAAAAAGCCTAAAATAAAAACAATATGATTTCAAGAACAAAGTTCTACAAAAATGTATTTAAAGAATCCTGGACCAAAAATTTAATTCAACAACATTAACCCAGAACAATATGATTTCAAGAACAAAAATCGATAGCAAGAACAATCGACATGGACATTTTGGTTGAGCATTTGAAATCTAAGTCGTTGCAGATATGGAACACATTGTATCCCTCGAAATTCTTGTAGATCTGGAACACATGAACCGTTAGTGATTGTAGATCTGGAACACATCGAAGAACATTTAAATATGAATAACATTTGAAGATTAAGAACAAAAATATCTAAAGAACATTAAACTCAGTTTCAAGAACATTTGAAATCGATTTCTAGTTTGGTCCTAAACTCTTTGACTCAATTTCAGGGACATTTAAACATTAAGAACACTAACCCATAAAAAACGTATGATATTCTATTCAAATTGATTTAAGTACGGTCAATAGCATAACCCTTATTGTTTTGGTTCCAAAAGCTTCAAATTTCCCTTGAAGATCTAGCGTCCTAAACCGACAAATAACATTTTATTAAAGAGAAATTAAATATCTTCTTACTTTTCTTCGTATATATATTCTTACCAATTTGTAGAACCCTAACCTAACCTTTTAAGATTAAATGCTTTTATCTAATAAAATATATAATACAGTCTTACTTATACTTTTACAGAAAAAAAATACAATAAAAAAATCATGTGTACATATCATTGATTTACTCGTGAAATATGTCATTTTCTTTTTTAATACGTAAATAACAGTTTATACCCTTAAATTACCAAAAATAACATGAAAGACATTTTAAACCAAAAATTGATTGGATTATAGTGACAATATTACCAAAAAAAATTTACATTTAATAACTATACATGACAAAAGTCATGTTCAATACTCATTATTTTAATTTCATTCAGGTTATGCATGACTCATATTTCATTTTTCGTACCCTTTTCAATTTATTTATACAGTATTTTTTTTTAGGGAAGTGATACTTCCACGGACAATTTTAGATAATCCACTGATTTTTTAATGAAATTGACAATTATACCCCTTATTTATATTTAAACGGTAAATGTTACTCAAATGCAAACTCCTTCCTTAGTTCTTTCGCTCTCAATCTCCCATCCAAATTAACCCCGTATCCAACTTCTTCTGTCTTTTCTAGTGCCGACCACCACCTGCAAGCCTGATTTGCTAATCCCAATCCTAAAATTACTCTTCGATGATTTCTAATTCCTCAAGCTGGCTCTAGCTTAATTTCCTAAGACTTTGCAAAGGAATGTTCAAAGTAGCTACACTCCTTGCAATCATCCATCACCACTCGCAAGCTCATCCTTGGGTAGTTGGGCTTCCCGGTGCCTGTAAGTGATGTTTCCAGTGAAAGGAGAGGAACAAAAGTTCTGATTCAGGCAATGGTTTAGGTTGGGGAGTAGTGTGAATTTATATAAAAGAGGAAACCATAATAAATTTATCAATCGTCTTAGAATAATCTAATGAAATTGGTTGGGATTAGTAAGACCCGTGAGGGAAAGAGTTGAATTATAGGTTGGTTGTTTTGTGTATAGATGATCGATCTGAAACAGAGTTTTAGAAGTGGAGCGTATTATGCGAAGAGAACATCACGAACATAGCATATTATGGTGAAAGTAATGGTGGCGGGAGACGGGACTTTGTTTGTGGTTCAAGGAGACGACCAGCAAGTTGAGCAGATGAGGAAGAAGTTGCAGGCATAATTCGTAGATCACTTACTGTTTGCCGACTGTTGCAGCGTCGTAGAAGAACTGCAGTGGTGTTTGCGTGGTTCTTGGTTTGGTATAATGGCTTACTAAAATTCTGCATTTAAAAAATATACTTAAGGGCATAATTGTCAAATTCCTCTAAAATCAGTGGATATATAAAAAATATCAGTCCCCTTTTTTTTAATTCAAAATTAAGGAATAATGAGATGACCGCGCCACCCCCTCCGACCCCTCTCTCAATCCCTCCGTTAACTACTCGCCATTTGAGAGGGTGAAAATAAACCAGAATGCGTTCTTTTGAAAAAATATCTGTACCTTCCTTCATTCGTTCAGCCTTTAAGAACAAACCCACTAGAGTTTGCTACAGATATGTGGAGAAGAGTTCTTCCCTTTGTATGGCATAAACAAGGGATATGTTTGTGATTATAGCATAATTAGGAGATGTTCCTTTGATTATCATATGTCTACACATTGAAAAAGCTTCAAAAAACAATCCATTGTCCACAAGCAACGCCAACATTATCCACCTCAGTTGAGTACGTTATGGAAAAAGAAACAGAGGCAACGGATAATGAACTGCAGTTCATCAACGATGAGTCGGAGAAGGTGCTGCATGCTGAAGGAAAAGAAGATGACTCATCTGGGAGAAACAGTTACGTTAGTATTGGAAGAAGCAGTTGTGGAAGCACAATCACAATTAGTGGCAAGCCTTTAGAAGCTGAAGAAAATGAAAATGGACCAGTTGCTTGCCTACTCCAGTGTTATCTCTTTGGATCAACAATTGTAGTGCCGGAAACAACTACAGGAAAGAAAGAACATAGAACATCACTAGGGGAGTTGTTTCAGAAAACTAAAATGGCAGAGGAAAATAGTGGACTTAAATGCAACAGGGTAGAAAAGCAGAAGGAGAAAGACACTGATAAATCTGCTGTCCACTTGATGAAAAAGATTCTAAGAGGAAGAAGAGTGTCTGGAGGAACGATTGATAATGCTTCAGTTGATAAGAAAGTGCACAAGGTAGATGTATTTAAGCTTTACGCAACTCATCACCCTGCATGTCTGAATAGTGAATACTGTTCAATTATTAATTAATTTCTCTAATCTTTAATGTAATACTTGCAGATCCTACATCTGTTCCATAGGAAAGTTCATTCTGAAACTACAACAAAATCTCAAAATCATTCCAAGTATTTGAGGAACGGCACCTGTGTCAACGAGGAGGGACATAAGAGAAGAAACCAAATGCTGTCTGCGGAAGATATTAGTATATTTCCTGAGAAAAAGATTTCTAAAAAGAGTGCAAGCAACACAAGTAGCAACATGCCTCAGGGTCCATGTGGTGCTAGTGATTCTAATGGAAGGAGAGGATGTTGGATCAAATCAGATGCAGACTGTAAGTATTCGAACATGCACTATCTGCTATTATTCAATTCCACACTATAATATATATCTCACTCATTGTTGACATTTCCTATCAGATCTGATTCTAGAACTGTAGATGACAAACCAAACAGTATGCGATGCAGCACCGATTGAATCCTGCCCTGGAAGAATTTTATTATGTATGAATTATTCTATTGATAAGCATGGGCAAAAGATGTCTGAGTTTGTATAATAGCGAGTTAGCTTGTGATAATAAGACAATATGTATTCAAGCATAATCTATTATGCGGCACATATTAAAACCGAACTTGTGATATTTTGATGTACTTTAGGGATTCTTGATTCATATAAAGTTAATTTTTTTTCAACAAACACACACAATCTTAAGATGCAAGAAAAGAGCAACACATATGGATTTACGTGGTTCACACGATTACAATCGTGTTATATGCACGCCTGAACCAAAGAAGTTTCTCGATGTTAGGATAATCGCACTACACACACTCACTACACACACTTTTCTTAGCCAACGTGATGTTGTTCAAGTTCCCTATAGCAATCATTAATAAACTCTCACTAGGACGCTATCGGCAATGGCGAATCTAGTACAGAAAATCACTTAGTCCTTAACTAGGTTCAATCGGGCCGGTTCCAGAAAATATTATGTTAACCTGTACGCCATGTATAAAAATTAATGATGAGAGGACCGAGCCGAAACCGGTTCTTAATTAAAAAGTTATGACTAAAACAAATTTAAACTTGGAGTAAAGTTGGTCCTAAGCAGGCCTCCACATGTTTCATGGTATGGAAGCGTGAATGAGACAACATGTATTTATAACCTCCACCACTTTATTTTTTGAGTTGATATGACACTCATTCACCATTCACGATCCCTAAACCATTTGTTTTCTAAAGCATGTAGCTGTCGTAAATCCAAAGACGTGTACACCCCCTACTACAAGGAATCAAGGTAACAGGGGCATCATTTGTTGCCGCTAATACTATGAAATGTCGTCTTTAAAGGTTTGTGGCGACATTGAAAAAATTGGGGAGGGGATTTTCCGGATCTTATTTCGGTGAATATTAGCGGTGACGCGGCTAAAGCATTTGTGTCGACAGACATTTGCACCCCTATTAGTTTTAACAAAAATGTGTCTTGGCTGTTGGATAGATCAATACAATGGATGAATATGATTGACTCTTGACGAAGCACACAAATTGTAGAATTGAGCATCCGCGGCAACAACAAAATTAATTGGCTTCATGTCGCCACTAAAGGGACTGTCAGCAAGTGATCTCTCTCTCTCTCTCTCTCTCTCTCTCTCTCTCTCTCTCTCTCTCTCTCTCTCTCTCTCTCTCTCTCTCTCTCTCTCTCATATCATATAACATTTCAATTAATTTGAAATCTTGAAAATTTAAAAATTTTGCTTGTGTCAAAACTAAGTTTGCTAGTATTCTATTGGATAATTTAATGTGAATTTAAAGGTTTAGTTAAGCTAATATGTTATAGTATATTTGTGTCTTTCCAGTTCTAGTGAAAAGACAAAAACACGAACTTGTATAGTTTGAGGGATATAATATGTTGTGCATGACTTTAAATGTATCTAGGAAATATTATGTAGTCGTTGCACTTTAGGCTAATACATTTAACCAATAATGGTTGAAATTATGTTCTCTTACTTAAGCATATGTTTTTCTTGTATGTTTTAGTTTGAGAGAAAAAAGTGAGATATGGAAGAAAAATGAAAACAATTGTGAAAAAAAAAAAGTTGTCAAAAGTTGTTAAGTGAATAAAAATTTGCAAAGTATGAAGAAGTTGAAGAAAATGAAGAAATAAGGCAAATTGCCAAAATCCAAGGGTTATTTATTGTAATTTTTCTTTCTAGGTTATTTTTATCATATGTATGCTTGGGAACTTAACAAAAATTACCTTGAGGTTAACAAAGTTTTCTCAGGATGTATACGGAGGGATGCATAAATGAGTGTTGTTCAAAATAAGTGGGGAACGTTTATGAGAATTGTGAGTATTTAGGACATGGGAAGTAATTAGGGTCTAGACACAAATATATGCATTTAGGCGAGACATAATTTGTGAATTCAAATTGGGTTATTCTATGTGATGTTGGCAGGCGAAGTTTTGATATAGCATAATAACAATCTAGTTTGCTTGAGGACATGCAAAAGACAAGTGTGGGGTATCCTGATATGTCCTTATATAACTATATATTTTAGACCACTATCTTAATATATTTGATTAAAATGTTATATTTTTAGATATATGATACTTATTATACTTGAAAATGTTGAATTACAGTTAAAATGGGATATGGGATGCAAAAGGAGGAGAACGGAGCTGAAAAAGACACAAAAGGATGTTGTTGGCAACTTGACCCTCGTTAGTGTTTTGAACATATCTCATGACTCGTATGTCCAATTGAAAAGATTCAAGACGTTCCGGAAACCAGACAAAATTCCGGGCAACTTATGTTTTTGTGCCAAATGCGAATTCCCAGTTCTCATGACGTGAGACCTCTTACCTCACGACATGAGAATAAAAAAACCTCCAATAAGTCGCCATGTCGGTCTACGAGTTCGTATGCGACAAGGAATCCCATTATCATGTCGTGGAGCCGAAAAATATATAAAAACACCGGATTTCCAACCCTAATCGGTGTGCAGCCTTTGGGGACTATATGCGAGACTTTTACTTCGTTTTGAAGTCCAGAAACCCTCCAAGGGTCGAAATTGAAGCTAGAGAGTTGATTGGAGCAAGGATTTGAGGATTCAAGCGCTAATACATCGATATTTCACTTCGGGATCGTGTCTCGCAATTTTTTGGTGATGTTTTTCTGCTTTAGTTCACTGAATATGGTGTAAAAACCTTTAGTTTCAGTAGATCTTGATGAACCCTCGTTGATATGCTTTGATTTCGTTAGTAGGATTAATTGACTTTGGTTTTTACTTGTGTTCGATTGATTGGTTTACTTTTCATGTTAGATTTATGAATTTTATTGTTTATTGCTGAGTATTGTTAGGATTAGATGATCATTCTATCTTGATCTACTTGAATCATGTGAATCTATGATCATTAGGTTTATATGATTGTGACTTTGATCATAAGCCTAGGGTTAGGTAATGTTAATCGGTGACTTAATCTGTGTTAGAGAGCATAGATATCCATGCTATGATTATATTGATTGTCATGACCATTTACGAGAAATCACTAGATCATATCGTTCATAGTTCGAACATATTTAATTAATTATGTGTTCACTAATTGCATGATCATTGTCTTAGTTGTTCATTAATTATTAGTACTAGGAAATTCGATCAAGATAACTAGTCATATTACAATTCGGTAATTAATTCATTAATCCATTGCACTTGTAATAAATCAAGCATAAAAACTTAGGGGATTCATACTCTAGTGGAAGTAGTTCTTATCTTTTGTTTTAATTCTATTCTTTACTTCGTTTGTTTAATTGAGCGTTAAAATTAGTTTAATTTAGTTTGAATAAAAACCATTTTTACATTTTTGGTTATTAATTTAATTAACATTTGAATTATTTGATCTAAACCATTCACGTTCCCTGTGTTTGACACCCTTTCTTACCCTAAACTATATTACTTCCCGACTAGGTACACTGCCTATTTGTGTTTAAGACTAGTTGAGATTTGAAAGGACTTTATAAATCAAAAACTAGTGCATACAAATAAACACATCAATCTTACAGAGATGAAAATTTTCTTTTTTCTCTTATCTCCTCAAGTCTTCTAGTTAGTAGCGTTTTGGGTACGAGCCATTAGAGGCACTCAAGATTTTGGTGCTTGCTTTCCAAGGAACTTCAAGAGGATCTGGTGTGATTATTTACTATAATAATCAAAAGGTATGTAACCCTAGATCTATATGAATTTCGATTTTCATAGCCTTCCCTTAGGGTTTCTTGATGTTCATAGATAATTGCTATCAATAGAGAAAACATAAATCCAATCTAGGTTGCATGTGAACTTAAGGGTTAAGTGTTTTTCCGCTACATGTATTTTTTTATAACCTAGAAAACCCATCAGTAGCCAACTAATGTGTGACAACCCGGAACTTCCATCTAGTCAAGTCAACCAATGTTAAACTCGTTTCTGTTATCTTTTAACACCGTTTAAGGGTTGGTTTAAGTGTTCTAAGCTTAAGTACAATCAAGGTTAAGATTAGGGATGAGTTATCAAGTCGTAAGGTAACAAAATTAGGTCATACACTCTCTTAGGAGGAGTGTACGGCCGTACAACCCACCCCATGGCCGCACACTCAAGGTGGTGGGTCACCCACCCCTATATATATGAGTAGACCCCTTTCTTTCATTCCTTTCTCTCCTTGGCTGCACACTACTCCTTCTCTTTTAAGTATTGTTCAACCGTGAACCCTCCAAGGCTTCAACAACGTGAGTAATCCATCCTCTAACTTGTTATCCTTGAAAGACCACTGTATCTAAGCCTTGATTCTGCAAGATTCGTCATGTTCTTCATGTCTTGAAGAGAGCACGGCCGTACACCTTCATAAGGTGGGCCGTACACTCCTTAAAGACTCTCCAAAGTGAGAGTTTGACCCCTATCTCCTAGTTGGACATGACCCTAGCCTTGTTGCACCTTAAAGTCGACATTTTGGGCATGAACATGAGGGGTGTACGGCCGCACACCCCTATGTACAGCCGTACACACCTCTTAAGGCCTTGAATCCACTTTGATAATATTTATTGGCCTCAAACTTACCCTATAACCAAACATGGACCTAGAACACTTCATGGGTGCTAGTATAAACCTTGGAAACACCTCAAAAACACATCCCATCATGAGTGTACAGCCGTATACTCATGGGCCGTACACCCATGGCGGTACACACCTATAGGGTGGCCGTACACCTCCCTCACTCAATCCCATAATGTTCTAACACTTAGTACAAGTGTTTCCAAGTCCCTAGAGTGGTTTCATATCATGTCTAGTAGTGAAATACCCTAATTTGGCTCCTATATGTATTATTACATGTTGAATAGGATCCAATCGTGTTCAAGGTTTCACTTGACACTCAACATCCCGTATCGATCCTCCAATCAAGCCACTCACTCGAGGTGATTTCATACCCCTACGTTTTCCAAATTTTAATGTTTTCAGGGGGAATACAAGCAAAAGCACAAGCAATCTTGTGCCCAAATATATTATTTTGTTTAAAGTAATTATATTTTCAATATACCTCGAATATGGGAATCAGTTTTATCAAAAGGGTTAAGATACCAACTTGCAAAAGCAGTTTTCAAAACTAAGGAAACGAACTTATGAAACATGAAGAAAAAGATATTATTTTATAAAGGATTCATGTTAATAACAAAAAGGTTTTTCTTATAATATTATTCGTAAAGTCGTTAATCTAGTTGGAGACACGTCCTTGGGCGCTTACAAACTTAACTAAGTGTGATGACTACCCCTTATGAACCAGAATCTCCTGGAGGGAGAGCGTGATTTTTTTGTATAGATCTATACGGGACTGACTATCCCGCACCTTACTGCTAGCTACAATAGGACCGGCAGGTCTACGGGTGACAAAGTCATAAAGGATACTGGTGCCCGATTTGCGCCATATCAAGTTAATGTATGGTCATAAAGCTTGCAATGTAGATAATAACGATGTATTTATGTAATAATAGATCGAACGAACTAACTTTAGAGTTAATAACCAAGTGATCACGGGAGGGTATTACCATCACCTTCAGGATTCAGATCACCACGTTTTCAATTAGTTTTATTTATGTAATAAGACTAATATACCTCACTGGGAGTAACCAGGGTTTTTAAAAGGAACAATTCTTAAACGATATAAGTATGGTAGATACTTGTACCCTTCAATTTAGAACAGATAGCTCAATAACTTACTTTTAGGGAAAATATAGGATTTTCCCAGGATAACATCGGTATTTTATAAATAGATGGTTTATAAATCAACTAATGAGTATTCATATTTCTTCCATAACTCCTTGATTTATGCGTGACTAGTATAAACAAAGAAGTCATAGAAGAAATGGGTTTTATCATGCTTTTCATAAGAAAATATGGGATTTTCTTGAAGGACACTTTCAACAGATACCGAAGAATCATTTTACTTAAGGTTATTCATTTATTACACCAGATAGCATAAGGTTTTCTGGGAAAGATATCGCCCTTTTCAAAAGAACCGAGAACTGTCTTTCTAAAACAAAATGCTTATGAACTCACCAGCATTATGCTGATACTCTTTCAAAACTGCTTGTATTCTCAGGAAATCAGTAGACAAGTACTTCCAGGAGTTTTGAGAAGGCGGAGCGTTAGAGTCACGTCTCTCTATTTTACTTTTGATATAAACAAAACTATGTTTCAAGTGAATGTAAACCTTTTTCATGTATGTATTCAATGTTTGGTTGTGTTTACTATGATTTCTATGATACAGTTGTTGTGATACTACACATGACGTCCTCCACCCCCGAACGTTTCTGCCGTTCCGGTTTTGGGGGTGTGATAGATTGGTATCAGAGCTATTGTTTATAGTGAACTAAGTATACCGAACCTTACATGGTATACAACTATAAACACTAAGGGGCCAAAGCGCTGTAAACTAAAAGTATACTTTTAAAAATATAAGTATTTTTATAACAAAGTATATAAGTATACCCGAGTACTAGAATCTGTGTCATATGTAGAACAAAACAATAATATTTGGATGTTGGACATTCTGGTTAAACCTGGACAGTTATGTAATCATATATGAGATTAATATAGCCTGATCAACTATATTCATTTGAGATATGACCAACATGTGTTTGGGAGTGATTGTAATGTTGCAACAAGCATAAAACTTACCTAGATACCAGAAGAGTTCCAGAACCAAGCATAAAGGATTAAAATACTATAGGAGTATTTTATGATGCTATAACACCCTAACCGGAAACTTACACAAATTCATTTTTCAAGAATCAATCACGTAACTATAATACAATGGAAGTATTATTAGATTCGACGCCTATTAACTATCCCTTTACCACTATCTCGCTTAGATAACATTGCTGGATTCCATCTCCCTGGCGACCCGTACTTTCCCAGCCAAGGAGATGATAGATGGCTCGAGCCAGAGCCAGAAGAAAACCATGAAATTCCTTTGGACGATTACTTCGCCGAACAATTTCCTGAAGAGACTGACTCAGAAACCGAAGTCAAGAACCTACCTCAAGTGGCCCCAATACCAAATCCTAACCATCGACATAAATTCCAAGGTCCAACGCCTATGTGGGTTGAGAGTTTGAATAGGTGGAGCCACGAGCAAGACCAACCCATTCCATACGACAGAAATCGCAACTTCTACAATCTGAACGAAGGAGGCTCCGCAGACAGGGCCCTTCCAATCCTGATACGCCGAGTGGCTCGCAATGTGGAGCTAGGTATGGCAACCCTTGAACGAACTGTGGAACTCGAAGGAGATTCGAACACCAACACGGATTGCATTCGTCGCCTTGAAATTGCTCATGGGAAAGCTGCGAGGAACAATGAAGCTCTGCAGCGAGAGTTAGCTACAACCCGAGCCGAAGTCATAGAGCTCTGAGCACGCCAGTCAGAGTATGAGAGATGCCTACTTCGTTTGGAGCTTCAACTGGCCAAATTAAGGTTTCATTTGAGGGGTACCCGTCGCCGATAAGGGAATACTCTACTCATCCTTCCTTTTTGGATTAAGGAATAACTTTCATATTTATGTTCTAAGTAGCTCTTTTTCCGTAAACATTTCTGTCTTGTAAGTACTGTCTCACTAGTCCTTTATGTTGTCAAGATTCTCTCTCTGTTGTTATGACTTAGACCTACTCTTAGGTCCAAGTTTCCGAACTATGTGTAATCTCAGTTCTAGCGATAGTGGCAACAATCCTATTTCAGTTAAAGATTATCATTATCAAAAGTATACCTTAGATCGGTAGCATGCAAACTAAGCAACTTTATCAAAGTCATACCACTGTTTCATCTTTGAAGCATATAACATAGCATGTACTCTTACCCTAGATGATCATTCCTTTTCCCCATCGATCTCATGCCAGTCTCCATAAAAAGCTTCGATGTCATAATCGGCATGGGATGGTTGAGTCCCAATCGTGCTGATATCCTTTGCTTCAAGAAAGCTATTCGTCTCAATCTTCCCTCTGACGAATCCCTCACTGTTTATAGTGATAAAATTAGTTCGAACCTTCGTAATCATTTCATGTGTCGAAGCCCAGAAGTCTCTGCGGAAGGAATGTCATGCATTCCTGGCTCATGTTGTTAACGAAACCCAAGTAGTTAAAGACCTCGAGATCATCTCTAAAGTCTGCAATTTCCCTTATGTCTGCCCCGAAGATATTCCAGGGATTCCTCCCAAGCGCCAAGTCGAGTTTCGTGTCGACTTAATCCCCAGAGCTACTCTTATAGCTAAATCTCCATATCGTCTAGCGCCGACGAAAATGTAAGAGTTATCCAGCTAGCTCAATGAGCTGAGCAGCAAAGAATTCGTAAGTTTATTGTATGTGAACTTTATTGTGTTCAAATCTTTTCGAAAATTGGAAATCAATATCCACCAATCGAAGGTAACTTAGTTCAGATGACACTCGGTCTTTAACTATCCTAGAAACTTACTTCTATTCTTGCTAGGACCACATCTTGGGGATGTGGGTCGAATCAATGAGAACCAGATAGCAAAATGGGAAATTTTCATGCATATATATAAACATTTAGGATACATCCAGAGGCAACCATTGTTGCTCACAAGCTTCTTTTCTTGACATGTAGCAGACCATGCCTCCGAAGAAACGTAACCAACCCACCAGTACGACACCAATACTTCAAATGGATTCAGCTACGTTCCAAGCTACTGTCACAGCAGCCGTAGCAGCCGCCATAGCTGTCCTTAACACTAACAACGCAATTGTGGGTGGAAGTGTTAATGGCAATCCTAACCTTGGTGATAGCCAATTTCAACAACAAGTGCCTACTAGAAAGGACACACCTGATTTCAAACCTAATATCCTGAAACGAAAGTTCGAGAATGAGAAAGGGAGTTGCTCAACCCAAGGACCTACTAAAAGGAAACGAACTGGGCAGTCAATACCCCAGTCATCCCTGTTGTTCCAACAGCAACCACACCCTACTTGGGAAATCTCCCATACTGCAGCGAATGCAACTTCCATCATTATGGAGTTTGCCGAGCGCTACATTGGACTAGATGCAACAAGAAGGGACACACTGCCCACATCTGTAGGACCCCATTCGAGTTCATCACTCCGACTACCAATGTTGGGACTAGTCCAACATGTCACCTCTGTGGTGGAGTAGGACATTTCAAGAGAGAATGTCCAACAGAGAAGAACGACGAGGAAGCAGGAGGAGTTTCACCCCAGAGAATGGGGAAGCATCAAAGAACCCAACTATATTTTGGTACACTTTCGAAACCCCCAATAATTGTTCATAATTGTGATTACTTTCTCATTCAAATTAAATCACAACATTCCTATAAACGTTGAAGCCCTAATGGGTAAACTATGATGGCTTAGTGTATACGTTAGAGTTAGTTGTAGTTATGCATGGGTTGTATACACCAAGCGATTATAGGCAGACCTAGTAAGAATCATTTCATAAAAAGTTCATAATTTCAAAGTATCAGAACCCTCGTATTAGTAGTACCCGCCAACATCGACTCAAAAACAGAAAAACACAAGAAGCATTCATCCAGAGTCACCGAGGTCCTAACAAAACGCTCCCTCCAAACTAACTTAACGCGCGATTCTAACGACGTTATTCCGCTTAAACCAACTGAGTTTACGTCATACTAAACTTGCTTGTTTCCAAGAAGACCCTTTTGTCTTAAATCGCTCGATCGCAAAACTCTCGTCACTCGTAACGGAAAACTAGATGTGAACTTCGAAAATTCATCTCTCTTCGAAGCCTGAAAGTATTCATGCAAAGAGTATGAATCAGAACAGCGGTTACAGCAGTGAAGATCCGCCGAAACATCCAGCGAGAGTCCGAACTCAAAATGGAGAGACTCACCCGAACGTACCTTTGAGAAGTAGTCCGCTTTCATGGAGTACCTGTATCCATTATCTTTGATCGAGATAGCAGGTTTACCTCAAGATTCTGGCAGTCACTACAGAAGGCTCTTGGAACTAAGCTGGATATGAGCACGACTTATCATCCACAGACAGATGGACAGAGTGAGAGGGAAACCCAGACATTGGGAGATACGTTGAGAGACTGCGTTATCAACTAGGGCACGTCGTGGGACACTTATCTACCCTTAGTCAAATTTTCGTACAACAAAAGCTACCATACCAGTATCAAGGCTGCGCCGTTTGAAGCCCTCTATGGCCGTAAGTGCAGATTCCCTCTATGCTGGGCTGAGGTGGGTGACACACAGCTAGTCAAGGGTCAAGTCCCCGACAACACTCTCACGGGTCCCGAGATCATCTGAGAGACGACTGAAAAGATCACACAAATCTGAGGATGGTTAAAAACATCCAGAGTTAGACGAAAGAACTGCGCCGATAAGAGACGAAAACCTTTGGAGTTCCAGGTTGGTGACTGTGTCCTTTTGAAGGTCTCACCCTGGAAAGGCATGATACGCTTCGAAAAGGGTGGAAAGCTAAATCCAAGATACATTGGGTCATTCGAGATCCTTGCTAGGATTGATTCCACAACATATAAATTCTAGAACTTAGCAACATTCACCCCGTCATCAACGTGTTAAACCTAAAGAAGTGTCTGTCCGATGAGACACTTACATCGAACCAGACGAGAGTCTACACTTCGTGAAGGAACCATTGGAAATCATGGATCGAGAAGTCAAGCGAATGAAATAACGTCGCATCCCGATAAGTGAAGGTTTGATGGAATGCCAAGCGGGGACCTGAATTCACTGGGGAGCGCGAGGATTCAATGAAACAGAAGTACCCTCATCTTTTCCAAGTCCATGATTTATATCTCTATTCCTGAATTTCAGGACGAAATTCCCTCTAACAGGGGGATGATGTGACAACCCGAAACTTCCATCTAGTCAATTCAACCAATGTTAAACTCGTTTCTGTTATCTTTTAACACCGTTTAACTAAGCTTAAGTACAATCAAGGTTGAGATTAAGGATGGGTTATCAAGTCGTAAGGTAACAAAATCAGGCCATATACTCTCTTAGGAGGAGTGTACGACCGTACACATGGGTGTACGGCCGTACACCCCACCCCATGGCCGCAAACTCAAGGTGGTGGGTCACCCACCCCTATATATATGAGTAGACCCCCTTCTTTCATTCCTTTTGTTGAATCATGAAAAGTGACCCTCTTGAACTTCAGCCACCGCAGCCATCAAGCATCCGCAGTTAAGGTCTCATCAGCAACCTCTCCCGGAGTCATCATCAACCACAATCACACTTAGTTACTAGATTACTTTACTTTATCTTCTTTTATTGTAATACTCTCTATTGTCCAGTATGCCTTGCATGGCTACTCTTAGAGAAGTGATCTAGTGTAACTTTTGTGACTCTATAAATAGAGCTCAATCTTTCTTATTCAATACAACTTCTGAATCTATCAATTGCATCTCCTTTCTCTATCTAATTACGCATCCTAAATCTCTTCTTTCTCTCAAAGTTCTTTAGATCATAACTGAATATTATCTCTCTTCGGAGCAAGTCACTTGTGACTTAATCACTAAGTTTGATCTCACTTATTAACTTGGTTTGAATGCATTCCTCGTTATGAATCAACTTATGTGTATACTTGATATAACAACTGCTGTCATTTATATTTCGTTACTTTTCCGCAACTAACTTTCTAACTATCTAACTCTAACTTATTTATATTATTGTTGAGCTTTTAGATCCTTCGAGATAAACTATTCCGCAACTATACTTGTTCTAACGTTTGTTCAAGTGTGTCTCAAGGTTTTCTCTCAACAATTGGTATCAGAGCCATAGTGGTTGCTTTTTGAAAAAAAAATTCTGATTTTCAAAGGGCCTTCTATACCACTGAAGCTTATTTCTCAAAAAAAAAACTTTTCAAAAAAAAGAAAAACAAGGAAATATGGCACATTCGTTATCTCTGAATGTTTCCAACAGTGTTGGTGGTTCTAATCGAGCCCCAATATTGGTGGCAAATGAATATCACCACTGGTCTCAAAGAATGGAAAGATACTTAAGGAGACTTGGTATAGATGTATGGTGATCCGTAGAAGAAGGACCACTTGTCCCAGTTCTTACACCAGTCCAAACTGACGGCGCTACAGCCAGACTAGGAGGAGGTCAACCAGTCATGAGCCGTCCCACCAAAGATGATCTCGATAAAATGGAAAATGATGCTGTTGCCTTTTATGAAATCTCTTGTGGAGTTGCTCCTGACAACTTCGACATTATCATAAATTGTCAATCAGCAAAAGAAATCTGGGAAGTTCTCAAGAATCTGTATGAAGGCTCAGAACAAGCACAAGACAAGAAGCTTACAACCACACTCAATGAGTTCAACAGCTTCAAAACTCACACCGGCGAAAGTTTGGAAGACTCCTTCAAAAGATTCAACTTGATAGTCACCAAGATATCTAATGCTGGCACCATCCGCAGTAACCATGAGACAAATCTTCAGTTTCTTAATGGTTTGGGAAGACATTGGACTACGGCCAAAATGATAGTCCAAGGAGATAGAAAGATTCACTCCTTGTCTCTCTACAAGCTCTACGGAGAACTGCAAGCACAAGAATCCACCGTACTCAAAGAATGTGCTGACTTCGGAGGACCACTTGCTCTCATAGCACAAGCTCCACACAATCAATCCTACTCTTCCTCGTATGACACCCCTCCGCAGTCATACAAAGCTGACTCAGAGTATGATGGTGAAGAAGAATTTCAAAAGGCTATTGCTCTTGTTAGCCAACAATTCAATCGACTACCACCCACCTCTTTTCGTAAGAATCAGCAGTTCAACAAACCTCCATTCAACCGTAACTTCAACCCGCAGTCATACCCGCAGAATAACCATCCTCGATATCCCAAAAGTTCTCATCCACTACAGCAATCCCAAAATCCTCAACCAAAGGAGGCACCGCAGTCCATCCAAATCACTGACTCCGGTACTCCAGAAGACAAAAGTGATGTTGTAATTTGTCATAAGTGCAACAAAGAGAATCATTTTGCAAAAGACTGCAAGGCTAATGTAGTAAAAGACAGAGCATTCTATCTTAGAATGGCTCAAGAGTTGGAAGATAAAGAAAAGGCAAGAGCATACGTAGCCCATGTCAAAAGATACCATCAAGTTTGGTCATCCGGAGATGAAGAAGAAACCATCAGCAGTATCAAAGGAAAAGCCAAAATCTGCATGCTGGCAACTGCGGATGATGATGGGTCTACAAAGCTGGAAAAGAACTAGTGCTACATGGCAAAGGATGGAACTCTAAGCATTGTCGAACAGGTAAAACTCATGATTCAAACTCTTAACTATAGCATGCATGACTGTCAACCTTTTATAGATACTCTTAATGACACATGTGTTGCCGTCCTTACAGACTATAACAAAGCCTTAGATGAGAAGAACATTGCGTCCCAAGAGATGTTCCATGTGAAAGGAAGATTGGATAACAACAGACTCAAAATGGCTATGTTAGAAAAGGACTTAGAGTTAGAAAAAGATGCAAGAATGTTGAGTGAAGCACAACTAGAGATAGCCTTGAACCAAAGAGATTTAGCTCAGAGTGAGATTGTACGCTTAAATCTTTTAATAGAAAAATTGTTCCATGAGAGTGAAGCTATGAAAATTTGGTAAATAATGGAACCGTGGACAATACGTACAATTGGGGTTGGTCCAATGGATATCCTAGCGCAAAGGATTCCTCACCCCGGTTTGACAAAGATAGATTGTATGTCCCTCCGAACCGAGAATTTCATTTCCCTGTCAATGACAAGACCTTTCCCGAAGACATCAGAACCACTTCGGTAGACTTCATAATCTAAGTAATAACTGTGTCATTGAGGAAATTGTGCCTGAGGTTTCTGGTCACACATGTGATCAAACTCCTATCTATGGCACAATCTATCCAAATTCTCAAACTTCATCCGTAGTTGATGAGGAAATTGTCATTAAAAGCACCGAAGTCTCGCAAGACTTCCCATCTTTGTCCTCAAACCACACTGTCTCTCATTGTAGTCATGAGCCACAAAAGTTCCAAAAAGGTCCCACTGAAGTCCTTACTCAGACCTACTCTGCGGTAGTCAAATCATCCTTACCGCAGCCCTCTAACAAAGGTTCAGTGACTCTACAGCCAATTCATCATGAACTACCCATAGAAAACTTCGAAGTGGGTCAATGTTCTCAAACCCCTGAATCCCTCAGTTCGGATGACTCTGCCGTCGTTTTTTAAAATTTTCAAAGGTTTCCAGGAAACCGCAGCTGAACATCACTGACTGCGGTTCCCCAAAAACCTTAGCTAAAAAGGCCTTCAAAGAGGAAATTGGATCCCGAGGCACAAATCGACAAAACTTTTCTAAAAACAAAAGGCATATCAGATTTCCCAAATCAAGAAGCCCAGAAAAGTTTGTTTTCTCTCACTACTTTGCAAAAAACTCTCCCAGTAAGAAAACATGCAAAAAGGAATGTACAGTCTCATCAGTCATTCCAAACTCTTCTGACACAACCCAAAAGAAACAAAAGTCTTTTCGAAACAATGGTTTTCAAGTCTATTCCTTAGATGATCCAAAATGGAAGGGTATCTTACCTACTCCAACACTTTTGAAGTCACATCAGAATTTTAACAAATGGAAGGGCATTTTACCAAATCCTACAAAAAGGTCCCAACAATCTACACGTGCTAAAACTTTTTCAAAACAAACTTTTTCAAATTCCAACAGCACCAGTGTCAGATACTACAAACCTCAGACCAGTCACAAGCCCAACTCATCCTTTAGACCACTGACCAAACATGGTGTCAGAACAAAAGACAAAATCTCAACTTGTCAATATCAGTGTAGTTGTCAAAATGGTTCATATCATGTCAAATCTAGGAGGTTTCAGAAACCTCGTAATTTTTCAAAAACACACAACACTCCAAAATCTCACAAACACCCAGGACTAGGCTTAAAAGTTGATATAAAACCCGTCCCTGCAACCTCGGTCCATGCATCAATCAAGAATTCACCTTTTGTCCCAGGCTCCAAACTAGTTTGGATGCCTAAACTAACCGTGTAATTCTCAGGCTTTGTGCAAGGAGGAACAAGAAGATGAATGGTTAATTGACAATGCCTGCTCCTTGCACATGACCGGAAGGTTGGAATACCTTCGGGATTTCAGGCCAATTTGCAACGGTGGAAATGTCACATTCGGCAACAATGCGAATGTGATAATCCGAGGTTATGGTGTTCTTACTACGGGAAACTTCTCTATTCAAAAGGTCGCTTATGTAGAAAGCCTTAAACACAATCTCATAAGTGTTGGCCAACTATGTAAGGCAGGCCATCATGTTGAATTTGATGATCAATTTTGCTACGTAATGACAAGTGATAGGAACATGTGTCTGATCAAGTCCCGATCCGAAGGTACTATGTATCCTCTGGACGTATCTTTGATCATAGGCCAACCGCAGTTGTGCTTCCTATCCAAAGCAGTATCCGAAGTCAGCTGGCTATGACACCGCAAGCTAGCTCATCTCAACTTCAGATACATCAACAATTTGGTCACCGGAGAACTAGTCAGAGGTCTCCTAATTCTCAAATTCAGCAATGATACTCTTTGTCCTGCATGTGAATGTGGAAAGCAATCCAAAGCATGTCACCCCATGGTGATTGACTCCTCAATTTCTGAACCACTGGAACTCTTGCACATTGATCTCTGCGGTCCATCCACCGTAGCCAGTCTTCATCACAAGAAATACATACTGGTTATAGTTGATGACTTCACACGCTTCGCATGGGTTTTCTTTCTCAGACTCAAGTCAGAAACACCGCAGATTCTCATCAATTTCATCAAGGAGATAGAACTCCAAATCAAACTGCCGGTTCGACGCATCCGAAGTGATAATGGAACCGAGTTTACTAATCATCTTCTAAACAGTTTCTTGGTTTCAAAGGACATTACTCACAACTTCTCTGCTCCCTACACACCGCAACAAAATGGGGTAGTAGAGCGAAGGAACCGCACTCTAGTGGAAGCAGCCAGATCCATGCTCAACTTCGCACACCTTCCTCTCTACTTCTGGGCCGAAGCAGTGGCCACCGCATGTTTTGTGCAGAATCGAAGTATTGTATGCAAGCGACTCAGCAAAACGCCGTATGAGGGCCTTAACAACCGCAAGCCAAATGTCCGCTTCTCTCTTATATTTGGGTGTAGATTTTTTGTGATCAACAACACAGATCATCTCAACAAGTTTGCACCGAAGTCTGATAAAGGCATCTTCCTTGGCTATTCCACAAACAAAGTTGCTTACAGGGTTCTCATTCGACGTACAAGGCTAATCATTGAAAGCTTCGATGTGAAGTTTGATGACTATCACATCCACAACACTACTCCATCAACAGAAACCACATCAATCCTAGAAAGTGATATTCCTGCCTCTTCGGATCCATTAAATCTAGTTGAAGCCAACTATGACGATCTCTTTGACCCTATCGAAACCGCTAAGTTATCTGAAGTTCTTGTGTCTCAGAAAGCTCAGCAGCAACATGCTGATGTATCAGGGCCATCTCCAACCGAAGTAGCATCTCTCAATACTCTCACCTCGCCGGTTGAGGGGGAAAGCTCTACTCCGGATCAAGTAACAACCATCGAGGTTCCAGTACCTGATGCAGCTCAGGTTCCCATCCACAGAGAATCATTACCATCAAACGTTTCTTCCGACTCGGATGATGAAAACATAGAGAACATTGACACAAGAACAGACTCAAGAGTTATCACTCTCCCATCCGTAATCCAGGAGGAACCTTCTCAAGCTCAAGAGCATCCTCCATCAGCAATCCAGGGGGAACACCTTTCAACTGCTCAAGAAAATTCGAATCCCACCTTCACAGTCCAAGATGACTCCGCAGGCTGTTCTCAAATCCAGGGGGAACTACCATCTCCAACCGCAGAGTTTTTGGATATTGAAGACATTCCCTCCACTGCAGCTGCTGATCATCTGCAACCCCGTCTACATGTATGGATGAAGGACCACCCACCAGGTCAAATCATTGGCAACCCATCCGCAGGTATCCAGTCTCGATCTTCCAAGGATTTGTCTGATCATTGTCACTACGCAACATTTATGTCCTCGGTCGAGCCCCGAACGATCAAAGAAGCATTACTAGAACCAGACTGGATATCCGCAATGCAAGAAGAGCTAGAAGAATTCAAAAGAAACAAAGTATGGCAACTTGTTCCGAAGCCGCAAGGTCACACCATTGTTGGTACTAGATAGGTGTTCAAGAATAAGTTGGATGAATCTGGTGCGGTCGTCAGAAACAAGGCAAGGCTTGTTGCCAAAGGATATAGTCAACTTGAAGATATTAACTATGATGAAACGTATGCTCCGGTAGCACGTATGGAAGCCATCCGAATCTTCTTAGCATACGCAGCTCACAAGAACATCAAAGTACATCAAATGGATGCAAAAAGTGCTTTTCTCAATAGGGAACTAAAAGAGGAGGTTTATCTTTAGCAACCTCCAGGCTTTGAAAGTCTTGAATTCCCAGACCACTGCTACAAGCTTGAAAAAGTAGTCTACGGTCTAAAGCAAGCCCCAAGAGCGTGGTATGAGAATCTCTCTGAATTTCTTGTCTCTTCCGGATACAAAAGAGGAGTGATTGATCCCACTTTATTTAGAAAAGCAAATGGTAATCACCTTATACTTGTACAAATATATGTGGATGATATCATCTTCGGATCAACTCATCAAGGAATGGTGAATGAATTTGCTAAGCTCATGACCAACAAGTTCCAAATGAGCATGAATAGAGAGATTAACTTCTTTCTAGGACTTCAAGTGAAACAAGTTCCACAAGGAATATTCATTCATCAGGAGAAATACACCACTGAACTGTTAAAGAAATATTCAATGGAAAACTGTTCTTCGGCTAAGGTCCCCATGGCCTTTGGATATAAGATATCTGCTGATCCCTCTGGCGAATTAGATCACAAGACTTATAGAGGTATCATTGGCTCATTGATGTGCCTCACCTCAAGCCGACCAGATATTGTCTTTGAAACAGGTGTATGCGCAAGGTATCAGGCTGACCCAAAAGTGTCACACATGACCACAGCCAAATAGATTCTAAGATACCTGAAAGGAAGCAAGACTCTTGGTTTATGGTACCCCGCAGGCAATGACTTCAGCCTACAATCGTTCACAGATGCGGATCACGCCAGATGCAGACTAGATCGAAAAAGCACCTCAAGTGGATGTCAATTTCTGGGAGGAAGACTCGTCAGCTGGTTATCAAGAAAACAAAGTTGTGTGTCATTGTCTACCGCCGAAGCTGAATATGTGGCCGCAGCCAGCTGTTGTTCACAAGTCTTATGGATGAAAACACAACTTATGGACTACAGATACAGAATGCTGTGAATACCAATTTATTGTGACTCTGAAAGTGCTATAGCTATTTCTCACAATCCAATTCAGCACTCCAAGACAAAACATATTGAACTACGGTATCACTTCATCAAAGACCACATACTGAAAGGCACTTGACTCTACAAAACTCAACACCTTCTTACAAATGTTAGGAATGATGAATCCGGAACCACAATTCTTCTTGAATTGATAGGTACCGCAGACCATCCTTGGTCTCTGTTGAGGTCCTAACTGAAGTTACTTATGATAGATGGTTTTGGTATATGCTGTGTACCGCAGTTTATGTACCGCAACCATATATCATATTTACCCTTCACTAGTCCTTATTGTTTGTTGTCACTAACTGTTGTTCAAAGTGATCTCCTCAGTTCATCTACCGCAGGCATCCAATGATCCATCCGCAGTGACAAATGATCCATCCGCAATGACGTTTCATTCCGCAATCACATTGACAGTTCTCTCAACTGTTTCATTAATTCTTGAATCATGGTGTGCTATTTAATGATCCTTCATTAAATAAGAAAAACATTAAATAAAAACATTCCTTGAGAAACTGTCCCATTTCCCTTTTTGAATAAAACCTTGTGTCAGACCTATTTTAGGTATGATGACAAAAAGATCGTTTTCCCATAAACAAATCCTTTTAACTTGTCCCTTCCTATTACCCAACACGTCTAATCCGTTACAACTTCCCTTTTGCACAACAGATTAAGTCCTCCCTCACCACACGTTCATCAGACGTGATGTTGTACGTCTGACACTTCATTAATTGCAAACCCCTTTTTGGTAAATGTCAAAAATTACTTTAAAACTCTTCATAATCTGTGGCTGAGATCTCACCTTCCAAATCAAAGAAAAACCCCCAAACGTTTTTACCTTATTTACTTTCACCCAGGGTAAAATCAATTACCGTTCAAATCCATTCCTATAAAACCCTTTCTTCTTCCCCAAGAACAGTTTACGCTCTCTGAACTTTGAACCTTCTCTCCGTTTTTTTCTTGCACTCTGTTTCTGCACACTCTCTCTCAAACTCAACAATGGTGAAATCAGGCATCTCGAAGAAAGTCTCCAAGGCTTCTGGCTCTGCAAACCCAACTGGGTCTGATTCTACAACTAGGAATCAAATGCCTACAATTGCTTCAAGCAATTTTAGGGCTGTGTTCGAAGAGCATTCCTCCTACAATGCTCTAATGAACCTAATGATCAAGTTCTTGAACAATCACCCTCTGTTTGGCCCCTTCGAAGCATTCACAGACGTAGTTCCTCTCTCAACCTTGTTCAAGTGTGCATTCTCTGCATACAGACTTCTCGAAAACCCCCAAGAGGTGCATCTGAATCTCGTAAACGATTATTTGGTCATTCTGAACAAAGAAAAGTTTCTCAACGCCATTAACCTACTGGTTCATCCTTCAACCAAAGTTTTCATTCCAATTATGGCGGATATCCTCTCTGCTCTCTACCAGATGGGTTACCAGAAAAAGATCAAAGGTATCAGCGAGTTCAAGAAAAATCAATTGCCTGCGGTGTGGCAATTCGTTTGTCACTTTGTCATCCGCAGTCTATCAGGCCGAACTGGAGGCACTGACAATATGGGTCTTAAGCTTTTGGAACTGGTTTGGAGCATCTTCACTGGCCACGATGTTAACTACGGTCAGATCTTGTGGGATGACTTCCTGCAGTACATTGGTAGTACCGCAGTCCCATCTTCCACCACTCTCTCCTCTCAAAGACGCAAACAATTAGCCTCTGTCCATCAAGGCCCCGCAATGTCTCCAATAAACAAAGAACCCCAAAGAAAGATGCTCCCAAACCAACTGAACCCTCAAAGAAACGAAAAATCCCACTAACTGTGCCCTCAGATGACGAATCAACTGAAAATCAATCTCACTCTAAGAGTGATTCTAATGAGGATACACTACCCATCTCCATCCTTAAGAAAAGGAAAACCGATCCCACTGGCCAAATGCGTGACCGGACAGATACCGCAACCTCTCAAAAGGCTCCGGTAGTCCTTGGGGTGGCCGCAGATCCATTCAACACCACAATCCTCTTCCACCCAGACACAGAAAGTGTGTCTGTTTCACCTCATCGTGGAGACTCACCCCCAGTTCACTCCCAAGGGGATGGAACTGGTTCTCACCCTAAGATCTCCAGGGCTTCCCGATTACACTTCTTTTCTCCTGAGGAGTTGAACTCCATCCTATCGTCCGTAACCCAAACACTTTCCCAACCGCAGGACAATTCTTCTGCCCTTTCTAGAACTGAGCCGAGGCTAGACTTAACCACGGGTCAAGGAGACCGAGGAAGCTCAAGAAATCCTACTCTGATTACATCTGCTACAGGTGGTTTAGGCACGGTGAGCACCAACGTGCAAGGATCCGTGAACCCGGGGGACACCCCGGTGCGTTACCAAGGATTTGACGGTGATGAATCGAATGATTCATGGTTACACTACACTCCGGTGTCTGAGTCCGATATCAAGAAGTATGCCGCTTTCCGTAGGGTATTTCAAGCTAGAAAGAATCAGCAAATCAAGCAACTGCAGCAAAAACAACAGGAAATACAAACTGTAGCCAAGTATTGGGCGGACTCCATCAACAATGCCAATACCGTAGCCACCATCCTGAAAGTACAAGATTGGATGACTGAAATGGCTGAAACAATTCGCAAGGCTCAGTCCACTCATGATGGTGAAGGTGCCTCCAAAGTCCCTCCAACTCCAACTCCAACTGCTGGAGAATCACAAGAAGAGGGCACCATAATCGAAGTTAGCTCAGCTCCCACCCTCGGCTTAATTCGATGACATTGATCTTGATGAGGTAAATCAACCTTCTCCTTCTGACGATGACTTAATGATTTTTGATGAGGATGAAGAATCTAGTGGCTCTCACCACTCAACCTCCATGCCAAAATCGAAGAAGAAGAAGAAGAACGTGGTGACAAGAAAAGAATTCCTCAGTCTTCAAGCAAAGGTCGATCAGATCCTTGCTGCGGTAAAGTACACTCAACCGCAACCAGAAGACATTCCTGGACCGCAGTCGTTGATCGAAAGAATTGAACGACTGGAAACCCGTGAAAGATTGGCTGCTGAGCGCACCTCTCTAAAGGTTGAAATGGGGATCCGATCCCTAGATATAAGTCGCCAAGCAGACCATAAGCAATTCATGGCTGTTGCGGAGCGCCTCATCTATGAGGTATCCGCAATCAAGAAAGACTTACAAGCAGCCATTGCGGACCAGTCAACTCAATCTCAAAAGCTGATAGCTGAGACTCACACTGCATATGAGTCCACTATCTCAATTCTTCAAGCTATCATCAACAGACTTCAACGCTCTTTATCATCAAACTTTCATGGTCCAGAGATTCTTCAGCTGACAAAGGAAATACATCGACTACTCTTCAACACCGTCATCCCCAACAATCAGCAACTGGCTGATGTTCTAAAGGCACAGTTCCAGGAAGTATATGCCAAAGTCGATGGTCTCAGACAATGGCTTGAGGATGCTTCGGTGTTAGATTCCTCAAGAGGGGGAAGTGATGATGAAGACCATCATTCCAACAGCATTTCGCACCATCAAAGCCCCCCCCCCATCATAAATGAAAAAATTCCCTCACCGCAACCATCTCTTCACTCAAATCCAAGCCATCATACGCCACCGTAACATCAGTCTCCACCGCAACATCAATCTCCACCACAGAAGGAAATCACTCAAAACCCTCCCTCTCCTAAGCGACCAGAGACTCCTCCCCACTTCAAAAATCTTGCTTCAAACATGTCATCCGAACACTCTGATGACTCCCCCGCAACCGAACAGAAAAAGAAAGACTGGAAAGCAGCCAAGTTTGCGGAGCTCATCTGGAGAGAAAACGGATTTGACATCACTATGGATGAATCCTTAGTGAATTCCTGGATCAATCCCCACCGCAGACTGCTTGATGATGACTACAAACCCTACCTTACCTATGCTGAACCCCCTTGGGTATTGGGATTTTCCAATCTCTCCCAATGCTAAATACTTTACTGTATTTGAGCCATTTGACTGCAACCTGCCCGACCACAAGAGACTGCTTATGGAATTCTAAAGACTTAATCGATTATATGCCAAACATGCGTCTTCCATAGAGAAAATCTGGTCAAACGATAGACCATCCGCAGTCAAGAATTACAAGCCCCGAAAGTTCATGAAAGCTGACTTCATCCAATACACTCTCACAAGAAGGGATCACGACTATGTCCGCACCCAAGCTGACTTCCCATGCATGAACCCTGAAGAAGTCTTTCTCATAGCAAAGGTGCTCCAGAACAAGTCGGAGAAGCATCCGAAGATGAAGATAACACTTGAGAGGGAAAGTATTTTCTTGAAGGAAACTGTCTGTGACTTTGCAAAAATCGATGCAGACATTCACCCCGCCCTAGCCAAGAAATTTGATCTCCCACCACTTGACCCCGCACCAATGATCACTGAAGGATTTCAAGAAAGATCCCTAGGTGCAACAAACTTCCCAAATCTTGGAGTCATCTTCAAATGGAAACTCAATGATACTAAGTACTTCATTCCGATGACTGCCATGAATCGCCTCACAAGAAAATAGATTGAAGTTTGTCAAACTGCAGTTCAAAAGTCTAAACACACAACTGTCGAAGTCAAGTTCGAGATTCTAAGAAGGATCACTTGGTTAGAAAACATCAGGAAGTTTTGGTGGATATTAATCAAGTTTCTAAAACTTGATAATTGAAGAGAAGTTAAAGAGGTCACTTAGGGGGAAATTGTTGAATCATGAAAAGTGACCCTCTTGAACTTCAGCCACCGCAGCCATCAAGCATCCACAGTTAAGGTCTCATCAGCAACCTCTCCCGGAGTCATCATCAACCGCAGTCACACTTAGTTACTATATTACTTTACTTTATCTTCTTTTATTGTAATACTCTCTATTGTCCAGTATGCCTTGCATGGCTACTCTTAGAAAAGTGATCTAGTGTAACTTTTGAGACTCTATAAATAGAGCTCAATCTTTCTTATTCAATACAACTTCTGAATCTATCAATTGCATCTCCTTTCTCTATCTAATTACGCATCCTAAATCTCTTCTTTCTCTCAAAGTTCTTTAGATTATAACTGAATATTATCTCTCTTCGGAGCAAGTCACTTGTGACTTAATCACTAATTTTGATCTCACTTATTAACTTGGTTTGGATGCATTCCTCGTTATGAATCAACTTATGTGTATACTTGATATAACAACTGCTGTCATTTGTATTTCCTTACTTTTCCGCAACTAACTTTCTAACTATCTAACTCTAACTTATTTATATTATTGTTGAGCTTTTAGATCCATCGAGATAAACTATTCCGCAACTATACTTGTTCTAACGTTTGTTCAAGTGTGTCTCAAGTTTTTCTCTCAACACCTTTCTCTCCCTGCCTTCACACTACTCCTTGTCTCTCAAGTATTGTTCAACCGTGAACCCTCCAAGGCTTCAAAAACGTGAGTAATCCATCCTCTAACTTGTTATCCTTGAAAGACCACTGTATCTAAGCCTTGATTCTACAAGATTCGTCATCTTCTTCATGTCTTGAAGAGAATACGGCCGTACACCTTCATAAGGTGGGTCGTACACTCCTTAAAGGCTCTCCAAAGTGAGATTTTGACCCTTATCGCCTAGTTAGACATGAACCTAGCCTTGTTGCACCTTAAAGTCGACATTTTGGGCATGAACATGAAGGGTGTACGGCCGCACACCCTTATGTACAGCCGTACACACCTCTTAAGGCTGTGAATCCACTTTGATAATCTCTATTGGCCTCAAACTTACCCTACAACCAAGCATGGACCTAGAAAACTTCATGGATGCTAGTATAAACCTTGGAAAGACCTCAAAAACACATCCCATCATGAGTGTACGGCCGTACACTCATGGGTCGTACACCCATGGCCGTACACACCTATAGGGTATTTCCAAGTTAATCTATGGTCATAAAGATTGCAATGTAGATAATAACGATGTATTTACGTAATAATAGATCGAACGAACTAACTTCAGAGATAATAACCAAGTGATCACAGGAGGGTATTACCAATACCTTCAGGATTCAGATCACCACGTTTTCAATTAGTTTTATTTATGTAATAAGACTAATATACCTCACTGGGAGTAACCAGGGTTTTCAAAAGGAAAAAATGCTTAAACGATATAAGTATGGTAGATACTTGTACCCTTCAATTTAGAATGGATAACTCAATAACCTGCTTTTAGGGAAAATATAGGATTTTCCCAGGATAACATCGTTATTTTATAAATAGATGGTTTATAAATCAACTAATGAGTATTCATATTTCTTCCATAACTCCTTGATTTATGCGTGACTAGTATAAACAAAGAAGTCATAGAAGAAATTGGTTTTATCATGCTTTTCATAAGAAAATATGGGATTTTCTTAAAGGACACTTTCAACAGATACCAAAGAATCATTTTACTTAAGGTTATTCATTTATTACACCAGATAGCTTAAGGTTTTCTGGGAAAGATATCGCCCTTTTCAAAAGAACTGAGAACCGTCTTTCTAAAACAAAATGCTTATGAACTCACCAGCTTTATGCTGATACTCTTTCAAAACTGCTTGTATTCTCAGGAAATCAGTAGACAAGTACTTCCAAGATTTTTGAGAAGGCGGAGCGTTAGAGTCATGTCTCTCTATTTTACTTTTGATATAAACAAAACTATGTTTCAAGCGAATGTAAACCTTTTTCATGTATGTATTCAATGTTTGGTTGTGTTTACTATGATTGTTATGATATAATTGTTGTGATACTACACATGATGTCCTCTACCCCTGAATGTTTCCGCCGTTCCGGTTTGGGGGTGTGACATAATGCCAACACCGTGGTCATCTTACTTGTGCCCGATCAAAATCCGCTACCACACCGTAGCAGCCACGCAACCACACCATGGCAAAGTCCGGACAAAACGGTCATGACCAGACCAGACTCCACGTCGTGGTCAGCCAATCAACATGCCGTGGAAACTGCATGAAGTCAACTTAATGGATTAAACTCTCAATCTGTTAAGCCTTCAGTTCTAACTTTCCAGAATGCTTCTTGGGAGCTTAGTGGTTCAGAAAGCTGCAAACTTTATGGACATGCCTGACCTACACATGTCATTCCCCAAACTAGGTCAAATTAAGAGAAAAGTGACCTAAAACTCATGCTTGGCTACCAAAAATATACAAACTCCTAGATCTAGAAGATATAACGACCATAGGACCAATGTGAGCCATAAAGTTGAAAATTTTATTTCTTTCAACCATCTAAAACTTAACTATGGACCAAAAAATACCACATAACCTAGATATATAAGGAAGACATCACCAAGATGAGAATTTGATAATTCGCAAATGGTCCAGAAGATGCACACAAGGAGTAGAGATGAGTAGCTTTCTTGATCAATGCAAAAATGTTCCTTCTTTTTCCTTCCAAGACCACAAAAGCACCAAAATGAGTCACCAACTTCAATGGGAGGCTAGGGTTTTGCTTTCTTAGTTTGGAGAGTGATGGAGGCTGAGGATGAATGAAATATCAACCATCACTTCCTTAAATAAAGCCCAATCCCAGAAATTATGGTTTCCCAAAAATCAGTCGCCATGCCATGGCAATCGAATGACCATTTCGTGGAAATCACTTTAAATGAGATATGTGATTTGGCAAAATGTCATGTTGTGATGCTCCCTTCAACACACAGTGAGCATCAAATTGTTCACAATTTGAAATATAAATCATGCCTGGAATATAGATGTTTCACCAAATATCCTATGTCTTTTATTGTCTATATAGCTTATAAATCATGGTGTTTGTCGAACACCCGTTCGTTGTAAAGGAAAAAAATTATATTGTAAAAATATAAACATATATATGGTGTTTGTCGACATTAGGTCTATTTGCTAGACCCGACTGTCTGCGAGCCGATACTACCTTGCGGCCCCGCCTGATAGCTCAACCCATCCATTGGTTGGACCATATATTTCCACCTTTTGATCCTCCACCACCTTCAAGCTCTACTACACAGGCCTCTCCCACCTCTGGAGATCAGCCACCATGCCCATACATTCTCCCTTGCTCCAAATTCGTTCTCTTCGACTAGGAGAAACCACCTCATCTCGCACAGATCTGACTTGATCGTCAGATCCTTTTTCTAGGCCATAGTCCCTGGGGCGGTTCTAATGACTTTGCAATGTGATTGCAACTAGGTATCTCGCTAGAAACTTGCTAGCGGCACCACCTCGAGTTCCGACTCGAAGACCCCACAGACTGAGCTTACGTTACAACATTTGGCGCCATCACCGAACTCGAGCAAACAACCATTGTTGCCCAAGGTTCAACTTCACCTCGTCAAAGAATTTCATAGATCTGCTTCGTCTCCACAACAATCTGCCGATACTCTGTAACACCCATTTTTGAAAGTACTCGGTTCTGGACTTACAGGCCAAATGTTAGAGGAGATTTGGTCTTTTATGGGTCTTGGTTTTATTCGTAAGGTTTTAGGCTTAGGGGAATGACTAGGAGCGTAGGTCTTCCCGTCACC
The DNA here is from genome assembly GCF_052849685.1 of Lactuca virosa. Classification (NCBI taxonomy): domain Eukaryota; kingdom Viridiplantae; phylum Streptophyta; class Magnoliopsida; order Asterales; family Asteraceae; genus Lactuca; species Lactuca virosa. Next base: position 65,361,434 of record NC_136428.1, on the reverse strand, counting down.
TCTTCATGGATATAAAGTTCGTCGGAAACGGACTTAGAATGAAGAAGTTATAGTATTTTGAAGTAATTATCAGTTCTAGTCCCTAATGGAGTTTTGTGACAAGGCAGCCCCCTACATGCATGGAATGCATGCGTGTGTTTAGCTGGGTAAGCGCATCATAACTTGGGTTACGCCCAGCGTATAAGGTCATATGGTCGCGGGTGCAGAGAGGCGTACGCCCAGCGTAAAAGAATTACGCCCAATGTACGTTCAGAGTTCTCAAACCCTAATTTTAGGGTTAAGCCCCATATAAAGAACCTTATGTCTCGAAGGCCAGCCTCCATTTCCACCCTAAAAGAGCTGCTACGAAACCCTAATCCATATTTGAGTGTTCTTGGAGCTTAGAAGGCCACTAGAGAGCATTTTGATGTTGTGGATCCATTTTCCAAGCAAGAAAGGAGCAAAGCAAGGTGGTGGTTCAAAGGAGAGATTATAGATCTGGGATTGTTGCTTCATTTCTGACCATTTCAAGGTATAAAGATCTGAACTTGGTAATTACTTCCTTAGATCTCTCAGGTTGAGTTTTTGGACCATTTTGGTCCAAAAGGTTGAAGCTTTTTGGTTCAATCCGATTTCTAGGACTTGGAGTTGCTACTCTCAGTTTTAACTGAGTCCCTAAGGCAGAAAGTTGCCATCTTGAATGTCTTGATGGGTTCATGCATGATATCTAGCCATTTCCATGGAAGTATGTTGTCACATTTCAAGTTTGGGCTCATTTGGTGGGTTGCAAGTCTTCAAGTAAGCGACTTTATGGATTAAGATGTTGAAAAGGACTTGGATCCGTGATTGTAGCTTCTGGATTAGAGTATTAAGCACTTAATGGGAAAAGTGACTTAACAGAGGAGTACGCTGGGCGTACATGCAGGTACGCGTAGCGTACACCCCATTCAGCCAGTACGCTTAGCGTACTGAAGAGTACGCCCCACGTACTCACCAGTTATGAGGTTGGTGTGTTTTGGGCCTCGGGTTGGGCCAAGCAGTGGACTTTGGGTCTTTGGGCCTTAGTGAGCCATCAAAAGTCAGATTATTTGGGCCAATAATATGTTGGGCTTAAGGTAAGGCCCATTAGAGGGATTGGGCCCAATTTAGCAATTGGGCCATTATTGGGCCACTAGTGGGCTTGGGAAGCCTACATAGTGTTAGGTCTTTTATATTATGGTTTTGGGCCTTAAATATGGACCAAGTTGGACTAGGGGTAAAATGGTCATTTTACCCTAAGGAGGATTATTGGTTTTTGGGCTAAGTGTTATTTTGGTACTGATAGCTCGAGGAGCCGAAGGAGCAGTAGTGTGGGGAATTTCCAGTTAGCAGCCAGAGGTTATCGATGGGATTTCAGCAGTGCGAGGTGAGTCTCCTCACTGTGTGCATGGGTCTACGGCAACAATGCCGACCCATTATGCTTTTGTATAGTAGGAAGACCCGGGGGTTAGCCCTAGGAATTTTTATGATATATGTTCCGGATTACGATCCAATGCCAGGCGAGGCCCGAGGTATGTAAGTATGCTAGAGGTCTTTGTGATTCTTGCATGCGTCGGTAGTATGTTTCCGGACTAGGGTCCGATGCCGGGGTAAGCCCGAGGAATGTTATATATCCCATAGTAGATTATCCTTGTTGTCTTTGTGATACATGTATGTGCCTGGTAGGGAGGTGAGTGTGGGCGAGGTCCTGTATCTCATCACTAGCCGAGTGTGGACGGGGTTCCATATCTCATCATTTAGCAGAGTAGGGTCGAGGCCCATGATAAGAGGGAAGTGAGTGTGGGCGGGGGCCCGTATCTCACTATCAGCAGGAGTGTGGATGGGGTTCCATGACTCATCGGTAGCATAATAGGGGTGAGGCCCAAGTTAGGCGAGGCCTTAGAACAGGAATACAGTAGAGTATGTTTGCTTATTGTTGTAGTATGTTTATGTGATTGTATATGTATAGCGGGCGTGGCCTGGAGACATGTGAGGCCTAAAAGAAACAGATATGTATACCGAGCGGGGCTAAATTCCAGGCGGGGCCTGATGTCGGGTGGGGCCCGATGCCGGAGCGAGTCTAATGCCGGGAAAGTTCCAATGCAGTGGGCGGGGGACCAGTATGTGGTTATGTGTATTGTATGTGGTAGGTTGGGGAACTCACTAAGCTTCGTGCTTATGGTTTTCAGTTTTTGTTTTAGGTACTTCCGGTAGCGGAGGGAAGAGCTCGGGATAACTGCATCGCACACACCATGATGTTTTAACCTGGGATGTTTTAATCTGATGTTTTGAGACACTGATAATAATGTTTGAGATATTATAACTTATGATTCAGGAAATGATTTGATAACTATGGTTTTTATTAATGAATGAAAATGAAATTTTTGGTCATGATTTTTGGGATGTTTCAAGTTGGTATCAGAGCCTTGATTTGAGGGATTCAGGCACACTCTCGGGTGTGTCTAAACTCAAACTGAGGACTTGGTGTGGAAATTTTCAAAAGAAAATCATTTTTATAAAGATCTTTGAGAAAAAGAAAAGAATTTTGAAAATAGAAAAGAAATTTGAAAAGAGAAAAGGGTGTGGTGCATGCAATCAGCCGAGCTCATGTAAGTTCTCCCGAATTACCCATACATGTTTTTTTAGATATGATATGCTTATGAGAATTGCATGCTAGATTAGGGCTAAGGATCTAGGAGGATGCCTTATGTGCCTGTTATATGTGTATGAGCTTTGAATCACATGCTAGTACAGATTCCTGATATGTGGACATAATTACTTGATCATGTTTCTGATTAGATTTTTTGTTGGTATGAATGCTGCTTGCTTTGTGTTTGGTGGGACTTTGAGTGATGGGAGTTAACTACTAGGTGAATACGTTAAGTCACATGTGACCAGGGTTGAATAATCTCAGAGTGTTGGATTTGAACCTATTACGCAACTCTTGTCTGAGTCCAACCGTTGTAGGGATGAGTCCTTTACTCAAAGGATTATCCGAGCATCGTTACATGTGATGGTATTCACGTAGTGGTTAATTGGCATTATTAAGAGTCCTTCAACAGCTGAGGACCGGGTTGGGTTATAGATTTCCCTAGGGTAAGCCTAGGATGAGATTAGTGCTGGGAGCAATAGTAGTAGTGCAAGGGACTTGGTGGAGTCAAGGCAATCTTTGAGGAAAGTACGGATAGATGTGGAAGGTAGTAGGGTACCATGTTAATGAAATCAAAGGATCTGTACTCGAATCAAGGAGGGCTGAGATAAAACCAGGAAACTTGTAGTGTGCGTATGTGATCCCTCAGTAGTAATGGGTATTCTGATGGTTATTATGTTGCATGGCAGAATGGTGACGCTACGGGGTAGACTAGTTGACGGTTCAGGCGTCGGTGAGGGATCAGGCTCGGGTTCAGGAGCCGGGCAGCTCGAGGAGCAGATGAGAGAGTTTATTTCAGCAGAGATTACGTACAGTATTTTAGACCAGACTCCTTTGATTTCGGTACGGTCAAGGAGGGAATACTAGAGATTTTGGATGAGAAGCTGGGAGCTTTCCGTACTGAGGTGATAACCATAAGGGGGGCATGTACCCTAACATTCCAAGAGTTCAGAGCATGTGGAGCTCCAGATTACCATGGGGCTCAGGATCCCATCGCTAAGAGCAGGTGGTTGGCCAATGTTGCGAACGCTTTCTATACGAGCTGATGTCCCGAGGGGGACATGGTTCGCCTTGCCTCCTGTCTTTTGAAGGACAGAGCATGGGATTTGTGGGAGGAGGTTGGACATGCCATTGGGGATGATGCCATGTTAGACGCGATGACATGGAGTGATTTCTCGGCCAGGTTCAAGGCCGAGTTTGCACCGGTGATTGAGGTGCAACAGTTAGCGCGGGAGTTTCAGGACCTCCGACAGACGACTAAGACTGTGGCGGAGATTCCCGCCAAGTTCAGGGAGAGGGCTCTTCTTGTTCCCCAGTATGTTGCGGACGAGGAGATGAAGAAGGCCCGATATCATGAGATGTTGAGGGATGACATCAGGCAGTTTGTGAGTAGGTCCAGCTGCAAGACGCTGTAGGATATGATTGCTCGAGCCAGGGAGAGGGAGATCGACCTAGAGGACCTCAGGAAGAGGAAGTCGGATGAGATTCAGGTAGCCACAGGCTCAGGAAAGAGACCCAAGGGGTCAAACACGATATCGAGGGACTATGAGAGCCGTAGCCGATGTGGCAAGTGTAGCATGACGCACGAGGGTGCGTGCAGGAGTGGTAGTGGTGGTGATTCTGGCTGTTTCAAGTGCGGCCGGACTGGTCATTTTAACATAGATTTTCCAGCTACCACCACCCAGGGATCAGACCTGATCTGCTTCCATTGCAGTCAGTGGGGCCACAAGAAGGCCCAGTGTCCGAGCTTGGTTACCACGAGACAGGTGATAGCACCTGCCCCTGCAAAGTTGAGGATCACCGACAGCCGTCAGGGCCAGGCAGAGGCACCTACGGTGAGGAGCAGGGCTTTCCAGCTGATCACAGAGGAGGCACGAGCAGCTTCCGATGTTGCAGATGCGTATCTTGTGCTTTCCTATCAGCTTTTATTGTTATGGTACTGCATCGATATTGGTAAAAGTATTTCAGAACTTTGTGGCCTGATTATGATTGAGTTATATGCCATTTGCATACCTTGGATTTTAGAATAGTAGTTAGAGGTCGTTCCCTTCAAGAGAAGGTTTTCAGGATGCAGTAACTACAGTAAGCGTGAGTAGAACTTGGGATATGTGTCGCTAGTTTTCATGAGAGGTATTGATTGGTACTGGTCAGTTAGATCACTAGCAGTGGTGAGCGTCAGATTGCGATCAAATCGATCGTTGGACGGTAAGAAGGATGGGGAATCCTTTCCAAGGTCGTGAATTGTATGGAGTTAGTTGAATCGAAGTGGGGAAGAACCATCCAAGTATTCAGAAGCAGAAGTAAGTGCGAGTCGGGATAAGTACACATCCTGTTGGGTAGGGAAGCAGCCTTATCGACCATGTGGATAGAGTAGTGCAGGAATTGGATGTTTGGGAAACTTCCCGAAATAGGGTTCGTGTATTCACGACAGTAAATAGCGGGTTTGGGAAACCAGGCCGGAGAATTTCCGGCAGGACGCGGGTGTAGCCAGGATGTAAGACTACGGGATAGCCGTAGCATCCACCAGCAGTCAGGCGGTGAGAAAAGGGTTGTAAGTCTATGGGAAAGTCGTAGCATTCATTAGCAGCCTAGTTAGCGGAGTGTGGGTGAGGGCCTGTATCTCCTAGTTAGGGGAGGGTGGGCGAGGCGCGTATCTCCTAGTAACACTGATAAGAGTCAGGAAAGGATAGCAAGCTGAGATTCGAGGAGGAGTAAGCCTGCGTAGCCCTAGAAAGGTGAGACCTGTGGGAGAGGCCGCTCCGAGATATAGTTCGGGTGGGACCCGTGGGCAAGGCCTGTGTACTTATTGTTGGATATAGTGTCTAAGTCCATAACTATATTTGGTATGTACTTGACCCGACCCGGCCTAGTCCATTTGGGTTGCATGGCATTGCAATGCTTGGATAGACCAAAATGAGAGAAAGGACACTTAAGGCTTATTAATATATTATAAGTTTTAATATATTAATAATATTATTTAATTAGTATTGATCAAAGAATTAATTTGGAATTAATTAAGTGATCTAAAAGAGAATAATTAAATATATGGGGTTGATTGTGTAACTCATCTATTCTTGTATAGTGGGCTAATGATCCATGGTTTGTACGGATTGGGTTAAAACCCATAAGGTACTCCATGGATAGTCCATGGAGGTTACAAACCCATGGATCATGGAATATGGAAAGCCATGACAATTAGGGTTTACATGGTGTAACCCTACTTGTGCCACAACTATATAAAGGCCCCTAGTCTAGCAAAATCGGCACTACTTATACAAGAAAGAGGGCTAGCAGATTTTGTGGGTGTTAGTGAACTTCTCTCAAGGTTATTCCATGTGTTGTATTGTTGTGTGAGACATTTGAGGCATCACACTTGAGGTGCTAGGCTCAAAAGGTTCTCAAGGAATCCAAACTACAAAAGGTATGTTCTTCTTCTAGCACTTATGTTTAAAAGTTCCCCATGCTATGCTAGATAGGTTAAGAACCTTGGAAAATCAAATTTGCATGTATCATAGTAAAACATAGATCCAAGGTTTCTAGGGTTGCATGTACACCATAGGAGTGTTAGATTGCTCAAAACCCATCATTGGTATCGAAGTGAGAGGTGTATTTTCATCGGCTACCCACAGATATCCTTTGGTTACCTCTTCTACAGACCCAGTGATAATGTGGTCTTTGTAGCAAGGAGAGGAGTCTTTCGAGAGAGAGAATTCATAAGCCAAGGAAACAGTGGGAGGCAAATTGATCTTGAAGAAATTCAAGAGTCAAGTGGTGAAGGAACCTCAAATCAACCTGAGGAGGGAACTCCTGTTGATCCTACTGGCAAGCCCATACCTCTGAGGCGTTCCATGAGAGTTAGGAATGCACCTAAGCATTAATATGGTTTCCATATTACTGCGGAAGGTGATACACTTATCAGTGATAGTACACTTGTAAGTTTGGATGAACCTAACAGCTACACGGAAGCCATGGCAGGCCCTGAGGCTGCTAAATGGAAAGAGGCAATGGACAGCGAGATACAGTCCATGTATGACAATCAAGTTTGGAACTTGGTTGACAATGTACCAGGTCGCAAGACAGTCGGGTACAAATGGATCTTCAAGAAGAAGACCGACATGGATGGTAATATACACACTTATAAGGTGCGACTGGTTGCAAAGGGCTTTTCACAAAATCCGGGAGTTGATTATGATGAGACCTTTTCACCAGTAGCGAAGATTAAGTCTATTATGGTTATGCTAGCCATTTCTGCATTTCATGACTATGAAATATGAAAAATGGATGTCAAAACCGGTTTCCTTAATGGGAAGTTGGCTGAGGATGTTTACATGAGTCAGCCAGAGGGTTTTTTCAGTGCAGAGTACCCTAATAGAGTGTGTAAGCTTGAGAAATCCATCTACGGATTGAAACAATCTCCTCGCAGATGGAATCTTTGTTTCGATGAGAAAGTCAAAGATTTTGGCTTTTCGAGGAGTGAGGATGATTCCTGTGTATATGTCAAGGCTAGTGGGAGTATAGTTAGCTTTTTGGTGTTGTATGTGGATGACATACTACTAATAGGAAATGACACCCCAACCTTGCAGGAAGTTAATTCCTGGCTTGGGAAGTGTTTCGCCATGAAGGAACTTGGAGAAGCTGCCTATATCCTAGGGATAAGGATATTGAGAGACAGGAGTAAGAGACTAATTGGACTTAGTTAGAGTACCTACTTGGAAAAGGTGCTGAATAGGTTCAGCATGCAGAATTCCAAGAAAGGAGAATTACCGATCTAGAGTAACGCCAAACTGAGTAAGACACTAAGACTCAGAGTCCGAGTACAGAGGCTGAGATAGCTGGGATGAGTCATGTACCATATGGTTCCGCTGTGGGCTCAATCATGTATGCTATGACTTGTACTCGCCCTGATGTGGCCTTTGCTTTGAGCATGGTCAGTAGATATCAAGGGAACCATGGCAAGGCTCACTGGACTGCAGTAAAGAACATTCTCAAGTATTTGCGAAGGACTAAGGACTGGGTCCTTACCCTTGGTGGCAGTGATGACTTGAGAGTGGCACGGTATAGCGATGCTATCTTTCAGGCTGATAGGGATGATTTCCACTCTCAGTCAGGCTGGGTCTTTATCCTAAATGGAGGAGCAATTTCTTGGAAAAGTTCCAAGCAGGAGACAGTGGCTGATTCAACTTGCGAATCAGAGTACATAGCAGCAAGCGAGGCAGCAAAAGAGGTGATATGGCTAAAGAACTTCATTGGAGACCTTGGAGTTTTACCATCTATAAAAGAGCCAATGGAAATTTTCTGTGACAGTGAAAGTGCGGTGACTTTAGCTAAGGAACCAAGGGATAACGAGAGATCCAGACACATTGACAGAAAATACCATTTCGTTAGACATCAAATAGAAGAGGGACTCCTCATGGCAAAGAGGGTATCATCAGATGAGAACCCTTTAGATCCCCTCACGAAGGGACTGAGTAGGGTTAAGCATTTACAGCATGCGAGGCACATCAGGCTGAAGGATGATATTAGTTTTAATAATTAGATAGTTTTGAAACTTGTAAAATGTAATTGCCATTTGATGATTAAATAAAATTTGTTATTTATTTATGAGTAAAGTGTTACTATCTTATGCTAATCGTTTACTATTGTTTCAACTTTGCATGTTTTGACTTGCAGAATAATTATATGATTCAAACTCTCCACAGTCAGTCATACTTTGGAAGTCAGTATTGAATTAATATTGTCATGAATTGGATTTGTAGATTGTCTAAAGGTGTATTATACATAGAAACGGTTGCTGCAACATTCATGAGTGCTCATAAGGCCTGAGTATTGGACTCAACCCACGCTCACTTGTATCACTTCATGGAATTTATCTCGAGTGATCGTGAGACGATAATATCATATAAATCTTCAAACCTAGAGATATGAGTTATTGAATATGAGTTGGTTATACATTGATTGTATGAAAACACATTGGTAACTCGATGTTATAAAACGTGCCTTTGTGTATTATTCAACAAGTAGTTAATACAAGCATATGAGTCAAAATTTATCTGTTCCTTCTAGGATAAAAAGCGATATCTGGGCCCCTCGATGATTTTTTTTTTGACCTATGTACCGAGCCCGGTCAGAACCTAATTGATGTGTTCAATTTAGTTCTATGTCAAATAGATCAGAGATCGAGAAACAAATGCTGGACAATAAGTAAGACCATGTTCCATGTATTTGTCTGGCTAATATCTTGAGAGCACAGGATTATATGATCACTTATCTTAAATGGCATATCATCATCATCTCAGTTCTGCGAGACCTTGAAAGAGCTATGATTGCTACTCGGGTTCTGAAGTCATATCTGCAACTACAGTTATTAGACTTATCCAAGTGGGAGACTGTTGGATATAGTGTCTAAGTCCATAACTATATTTGATATGTACTTGACCCGACCTGACATGGTCCACTTGGGTTGCATGGCATTGCAATGCTTGGATAGACCAAAATGAGAGAAAGGACACGTAAGACTTATTAATATATTATAAGTTCTAATATATTAATAATATTATTTAATTAGTATTGATCAAAGAATTAATTTGGAATTAATTAAGTGATCAAAAAGAGACTAATTAAATATATGGGGTTGATTGTGTAAATCATCTATTCTTGTATAGTGGGCTAATGATCCATGGTTTGTATGGATTGGGTTAAAACCCATAAGGTGCTCCATGGAGGTTACAAACCCATGGATCATGGAATATGGAAAGCCATGACAATTAGGGTTTACATGGTGTAACCCTACTTGTGCCACAACTATATAAAGGCCCCGAGTCTAGCAAAATCGGCACTATTTGTACAAGAAAGAGGGCTAGCCAATTTTGTGGGTGTTAGTGAACTTCTCTCAAGGTTATTCCAGGTGTTGTAGTGTTGTGTGAGACTTTTGAGGCATCATACTTGAGGTGCTAGGCTCACAAGGTTCTCAAGGAATCCAAACTACAAAAGGTATGTTCTTCTTCTAGCACTTATGTTTAAAAGTTCCCCATGCTATGCTACATAGGTTAAGAACCTTGGAAAATCAAATTTGCATGTATCATAGTAAAACATAGATCCAAGGTTTCTAGGGTTGCATGTACACCATAGGAGTGTTAGATTGCTCAAAACCCATCACTTATAGCAGCGCAGGTGGGAACTGGTAGAGACCGTAGGGTCAAGGTAGGGGATCGAGGATCCCAAGACTTATCGAGCCAGAGTGGAAAGATATATAGAGCAGGGTTAGATAGCCGGAGTTTCTTCGGAAGTCGTTAGGAGCGACTGAGAGACTGGGCTTGGGTTTAGGAACCGGTGGGAGTCCGGTAACCCAGATGATGGCAGACTAGTTGGGACCGGGGTGGTCCTGGTTCATTCGGAAGCGGAGAAAGAGACAATAGGATCTTCGGACAGGTAGTGATCAGATAATTCTGGAGTGGAGCAGCTATTTGACCGAGAGGTGCTAAGTTGCTCACAGCTGGATTAAATAATCTCAAAGTAAATGATTTGACTCTGTTGCGCAGCTCTCGTATGAGTCTAACCGTTGCAGGGATGAATCTTCTACTTGAAGTTTATCTAATTTTCATGCAGAGATAAGTGTTCAATATCTGGGCATAGTAAGTGGAAGCATTCAGTGTGTAACAACAAAGGGACCAGTACTGGGAGTGGCTGGATATTTGTTATCGCGAAGGACATCGATTGCGCGGGGTAATAGTGGGACCTCAGGAGGTCAATTGTAGCGGTCCTTTCGGGGATCGGGCTGAGCAGACAAGGTTAAGCGTTGTATAAAAATGGCTGTGAGCATTCAGGCTAGCTTGGAGTGGCTACGGTGACCCATGAGAAGTAACCAAGATAAGTATCTATAGAAGACTTCGAGGACGAAGTCTAGTTTAAGTGGGGGAGAATTGTAACACCTAGTTTTGAAAGTACTCGATTGTGGTCTTGGAGGCCAAAGGGTAGGGGCGATTCGGTCTTTTATGGGTCTTGGGTTTATTCGTAAGGTTTTAGGCTTCGGGGTATGACTAGGAGTGTCGGGCTTCCCGCCACCTCTTCATGGATATAAAGTTCGTCGGAAACGGACTTAGAATGAAGAAGTTATAGCATTTTGAAGTTATTGTCAATTCTAGTCCCCAATGGACTTTTGTGACAAGGCAGCCCCCTGCATGTATGGAATGCATGCGTGTGTTTAGCTGGGTACACCCAACGTAAGCTGGGTTACGCCTAATGTATAAGGTCATATGTTCACAGGTGTGGAGAGGCGTACGTCCAACGTACAAGAAGTACGCCCAACGTAGGTCCAGAGTTCCCAAACCCTAATTTTAGGGTTAAGCCCTATATAAAGAACCTTATGTCTCGAAGGCCAGCTTCGATTTCCACCCTAAAAGAGCTGCTACGAAACTCTAATCGATATTTGAGTGTTCTTGGAGCTTAGAAGGCCACTAGAGAGCATTTTGGTGTTGTGGATCCATTTTCCAAGCAAGAAAAGAGCAAAGCATGGTGGTGGTTCAAAGGAGAGGTTGTAGATCTGGGATTGTTTCTTCATTTCTGACGATTTCAAGGTATAAAGATCTGAACTTGGTGATTAGTTCCTTAGATCTCTTAGGTTGAGTTTTTGGACCATTTTGGTCCAAAAGGTTGAAGCTTTATGGTTCAATCTGATTTCTAGGACTTGGAGTTGCTACTCTCAGTTCTAAATGAGTCCCTAAGGCAGAAAGTGATGGGTTTTATCGAAACAATCCTATGTGTGCATGCAACCCTAGATATGGATCTATGTTTTACTATTAGTTACACAACATTATGAACACATGAAGAACCCTAGCATGCTCCTAGTAATTTCAAAATTCATAAAGGAGAAAGGATTACATACCTCTTGTTGTTATGTTGTAATAACAACTTGTATCTTTAATCCTCTTGTCTTTGAAAGCAAGTACCACAAGTGTAGTACCTCTAATGGCTCACAAACACCAAGAGCAAATGGAGAGGCAAGAGAGAGAGGAAGAGAGGCATAAAATTGGCTCTGGGAACTTCTAGGAACAAGTGGCCGATTTTCCTAAGCCAATGGGTCCTTTTATAGGTGTTAGGGATTAGGGTTTCAGTCCTTATCCTTATCTGGTTGCTTAGCCACCAAGCAGCACAAGGATAATTCTAGAAGCCCTATCCTTGGACGAATTCTAAGGCCTTTTACCCCTTGAATTTGTCCACCCTATACCATAGGGTTTCCTTGCCCAACTTTGTAACTATCACATAACTACAGTCCAGTCCCCCTAGTTCAATTAACTTCTTTTAATCACAAAATTAATTTCTTAATTAATTCTTGACCAATGTTAATTAAACAAATATGATTTCTCTCTTAATATATTATTCTTTTAATATATTAATAAACCATAATAATATCTTTCTGTATTATTTATGTAGTCAAGTTGCTTTGGTGAAGGCAACCCAAAAGGACCATGCACAATCGGGTCAAGTGCTTACCAAATATGGTTACCGGCTTAGACACTAATCCAATAGTCTCCCACTTGGATAAGTCTAGTAACAATAAATGTAAGTAGAATCCGATTAGCAATCGTAGCTCTCAAAGACGCTGTCGAACCCTGATCTTATCAGTAACCTGTCCTTTAGATAAGGGATTGTATGATCCTCTGTTCTAGATATTGTGTGGACAATCACATAGAACTTAATTGAACACATCAATTCCGTCCTGACCGGGCCCGACAAATAAGTGAAACCAAATCATCGAGGGGCCCTGATATCTCTTTTACCCTCTTAGGATAAAAGGAACAGATAAACTTCGACTTATATGTATTTACTATTCACTAATCAAATCATACACAACAATGCGTTTTATAACATCAAGTTACTGATGCGTTTGTGCATTATCAATGCACAACCAATTAGCAAACAATAAACCATATATCTAGGTTTTAAGACCATATTATATTATCTTCTTGCGATCACTCGTGATGAATTCCATGAAGTGATTCCAACAAGCGTGGGTTTATTCCAATGCTCCAAACCTGTTCATAAGCACTCATGAATGTTCTAGCAAACTTTTGCTATGTCTAATACTCTTTAAGAAATCTACACACTAATTCATGACAGTCTTCATTCATACCTACTTCCAACATATGAACGACTGTGGATCGTTTGAATAATCCTTTTATTCAGGAAGTCAAAACATGCAAAATGAAACAATAGGTAAACAATTAACTTAAGATAATAACATTACTAATAAATAATACTCTTTTATTTAATCATCAAATTTCAATTACATTTATCTATTACACGTTTCTAAACTATCTAATCTAAACTAATATCGTCCTTCAGCCCTATGCTCCTAGCGTGCTGCAAGTGCTTAACCCTACTCAGTCCCTTCGTAAGGGGGTCTGCTGGGTTATCCTATGACGATACCCTCTTTACTACGAGGATTCCTTCTTCCACCTGATGTCGAATAAAATGATATTTTCTGTCGATATGTCGAGATCTACCATGATCCCTCGGTTCCTTGGTCAAGGCAACCGCTCCTTCATTGTCACAGAAAATTTCCATAGGCTTTTGTATGGCTGGCACAACTCCAAGGTCTTCGATGAAGTTCTTCAACCATATCGCCTCCTTTGACGCTTCGCTCGCCGCTATATACGCTGATTCGCACGTTGAATCAGCTACGGTTTCTTGTTTGGAACTTTTCCAAGTCATTGCTTCTCCATTAAGGGTAAAGACCCAGCCCGACTGCGAATGGTAGTTGTCCCTGTCCAAGTACTATACCCTCACACTTTTAAGTCATCAATCCCACCGAGGACTAGAAACCATTCCTTGGTCCTCCGAAGGTACTTATGAATATTCTTGACTGTGGTCTAATGTGCTTTGCCAGGGTTCCCTTGATATCTGCTGACCATGCTTAAAGTGAAGGCCACATCAGGGCGAGTATAAGTCATAGCCTACTTTATCAAGCCAACTGCGGAAGCGTAAGGTACTCGGCTCATCTCTGCTATCTCGACTTTAGTACTCGGACATTGAATCTTACTCAACTTGGCATTACTTTGGATTGGTAACTCCCCTTTCTTTAAATTCTCCATACTAAAACGTTTTAGTACCTTGTCCAAGTAGGTATTCTGACTAAGTCCTATTAGTCTCTTACTTCTGTTTCTCACTATCCTTATTCCCAAAATATAGGCAGCTTCTCCAAGGTCCTTCATAGCGAAGCACTTCCCGAGCCAGGACTTAACCTCCTGTAGTGTCGGGATGTCGTTTCCTATGAGTAATATGTCATCGACATACAATACGAGGAAGCTAACTATACTCCCACTGGCTTTGACATATACACATGATTCATCCTCGCTTCGCAGAAAACCAAACTCTTTGACCTTATCATCAAAACAAAGATTCCATCTGCGAGACGCTTGCTTAAGTCCATAAATGGACTTCTCAAGCTTACACACTCTATTGGGATGCTTCGCATTGACAAAACCCTTTGGCTGAGCCATGTAAACATCCTCAGCCAACTTCCCATTAAGGAAAGCGGTTTTGACATCCATTTGCCATATTTCATAGTCATGAAATGCAGCAATGGACAGCATCACCCTGATAGACTCTATCTTCAAAACTGGTGAGAAGGTTTCATCATAGTCAACTCCAGGAGTTTGAGTGAAACCCTTCATTTGCACCCGACCGTCTTACGACCTGGTACATTGTGAACCAAATTCCAAACTTGGTTGTCATACATGGACTGAATCTCGTTGTCCATAGCCTCTTTCCATTTCGCAGACTCCGGGCCTGCCATGGCTTCCTTATAGCTGTTAGGTTCGTCCAGATTCACTAGTGTACTATCACTAATGAACGTATCACCTTCTGTAGTAATATGAAAACCATAAAACTGGGGTGGAACACTAACCCTCTCGGAATGTGTAAGAGGTAAGGCCTCGTCAATCGGTTCAACCGGAGTTTCCTCCTCTAGTTGAGCGCCAGTGTTAGAGGTTCCTTCATCGCTCGACTCTTGAAGCTCTTCAAGATTGATTTGCGTCCCACTGTCTCCTTAGCTTATGAGTTCTTGCTCTCAGAAAACCCCTCTCCTCGCAACGAAGACAACATTGTCACTCGGTCTATAGAAGAGATATCCAAAGGATTTCTGCGGGTAGCCGATGAAAATACATCGCTCACTACGAGGTTCGAGCTTGTCGTGAGTCTCTCGTCTTACAAGAGCCTCGCAACCCCAAACCTTGATATGTGCCAACGAGGGAGCCTTCCCTGTCCACATTTCGTTAGGTGTTTTGGCAACCTTCTTCGTAGGGACTAAGTTAAGGATATGGGCGGCAGTCTCTAAGGCATACCCTCTGAATGAGATAGGTAGTGAAGCACGACTCATCATGGAACGAACCATGTCTAGCAAGGTTCGATTACGCCTCTCAGCTACACCATTCAACTGCGGTGTCCTAGGTGGCATCAATTGCGAAAAAATTCCGCATTCCTTGAGGTAGTCGTGAAATTCAAGACTTAGGTACTCTCCTCCTCGATCAGATCGAATCATCTTGATTTTCCTGCCCAACTGATTCTCCACTTCTTGCTTGAACTCTTTGAACTTTTCAAAGGTTTCTGACTTATGCCTGATTAAGTGGATATAACCATATCTGCTATAATCATCGATAAAAGTCATGTAGAAGCGGCTCGCATCCGTTGTGGTGGTTCTAAAGGGTCCACATACATCTGTATGTATGAGATCCAATAAACCCTCACCCCTCGCACAAGTGCCAGTGAAAGGTGACTTGGTCATCTTTCCAAGTAAACAAGACTCACACACGTCATCGTCCCTAAGGTCGAATGACTCCAATACTCCATCCTTTTGGATTTTGGCTATGCGTTTCTTGTTGACATGTCCAAGACGACAATTCCACAAGCATGCTTTATCCATACTATTGGAAGAATCCACACACAACACATCATTTCCTAAGTTATCTACAACCATCACAGTCTCATATATTCCATTACAAGGAAATGCTTCAAAATATAAAACATTATTAAGATAAGCATAAATAGAACCCTTTTCATTATCAAATGAATATCTAAAACCTTGTCTATATAAACCATGAAATGAAATGATGTATCTTGCCATATCTGGCGAATAGCAACAATTATTTAAATCTAAACCTAATCCATTACTAAGCACTAAGGAATATACTCCAATCTTGGTGACAAGCGACGTTCTTCTGTTTCCCATGATTAGGTTTATCCTTCGACGCTCCACATCCCTATTTCCTCTTAGTCCCTTCAAATTAGAACATATGTGAAAACCACATCATGTATCAAGAACCCAAGAAATAGCATGTGATGAATAATTAGATTTAATAGTGTAAATACCTGCGAAGGATGGCTTGATCTTCCCATCCTTGATGGCCTGCGGATATTCTGGGCATCTTCTCTTCCAATGCCCTATCTTGTGGCAATGGTGACACTCTGCCTCCTTAGGGTTAGAGTTGGGTTTAGCATAACCAACTTTGGTTCCACTAGAAGAGGTACCATCTTGGGACTTTCCCTTTTGGTGGCTCTTTGAGGGAGCCTTCCTCTTCTTACCCTTCCCTTGTCCTATTGCCAAGACAGGGGCAGCAACGGGATTTGGAGTTGATGCAACGGATTTGTCCTTGAGGTTGCTCTCAGCAGTCCTCAACAAGCCCTGAAGCTTGCTCAAAGAGACATCCTCCTTGTTCATGTGGTAGGTCATGCGGAACTGGCTATAGCAGGGAGGCAAGGAATGAAGGATGATATCAATTTCCAGCTCTTCATCAAAGTTAACATTTAGCTTTAGCAGGCGATCGACATATCTTTGCATCTTTTGCAGATGAGCAGTAAGGGACTCTCCATCACTCATTTTGGTAGTGATCATCGAAGTGATGATCTCGTACCTTTCTTGCCTAGCGCTTTGGTGGTACCGGTCCAGCAGGTCCTGATGCATTTCATAGGGGTACATGTCCTCGTAGGACTTCTGGAGTTCTGTAGTCATAGTCACTAGCATGATGCAATGGACTTTCGTGACATCACGCTCGTGGGCCTCAAAGGCCGCGATCTCTTCAGCAGAGGCAGTGTTGATGTCAATCTCCTTCAGCTTCTCATCGAGGACATACTCTTTGTCCTCGTAGCGAGTGACCATGCGAATGTTGCTGATCCAATTGTTGAAATTGGTCCCGTCGAATATCACTCTCCCACACAATTTCATGAGTGAGAACAAGCTAGAGGAGTTTGAACCAGAAGCGTTGTTGTTGTTGTTGTTGTTCGACATCTGAAAAGGAAAAGAACAAAGTTTGATTAGAAATGAATCCCCAATTAAACACCCAAATGAGAAATTAGGGCTAGGATCCAACAACATTATTTACAAACTAGAAGAGGGATGCTGTAATCTAACAAGTAAATAATTTGAGGGTAAGTGAATGACGATTCACTATTACCACCATGAAAAACAAATTAAAGCTAAGTTTTAAATGTATTGAAAACTCCTAGATCTTTTGAGATTCATTGAACTTTTCAATGGCATGTTTAAATCTCGATGTGCCCCTCTAGTTTGTGACTGAGATGCCAAGGATCACAAAGCGGGTGTGAATAACCATGCAAATGTACATGGTGCCCTCATTGTTACAGTCACCTATTTGATGTGCCGGTTAACCACACACGCTCCATCGAACTATGACAAGAAATGAGTCACCCTTTTCCACCTTTTCTTAGAACCCAATTAATGTGCCGGTTAACCACACATGCTCCATTAACGTCTTAGCAAGGGTGCAAAGTGTAATTTCATGGAATTGCATCAATTCGCTTTTCCTAAAGTAACTAAGATTGGGAATTGTTGTAAAAACATTTAGTTACTTTTATAATCCATTATACATTTAAGGAGGAAGGGTTTTCCCTATCCTACCCGTTCGGCTAACGACCCTCCACCAATCAAGGAAGCGGTGGGTGAGAGTGGACACCAATTAAACGGTCATTTTATAGGCCATAACCTTATACCCCCTTATAGATTGGCTTCGTGAATGAGGCCTACTAACGGTAAGACTAGCATTTTAAGTTATACATATATATATATATATATATATATATATATATATATATATATATATATATATATTAATCTTGTAATATCATAATAGTATAGGGTGTATTTTAAACATTTAAAAACACAAGAGTTATAATTCAATTTAAAAAAAATTTCGAAAATTAAAACCTTTTAATTTAAAATTATAAATATTAAAAGTCTTGATTTAATAATTATCCCAAAATAAACAATTTCTTTTAATTATCAAATCTTGAAGGATTATCTTTTAAACTACACAATTAATTTAACCTAATCCCTTAAATCCCCTAAAAATTGAAAATATGGGATGGGATAATTCAAAATCTTTAAGTACCACATTTTAAACAATTAAAAGATAATTATAAGATAAGGCATTATCCTAATCCCTAAAATTTAGGATCTTATCTTGGGCAGGAGGCCAAATTCGAAACCCTAGGGTTGGCAAACCCAAGAATTCGAAATCTTGGGGGCTAAGGAAAGGGTTTGGGAAACCCTTATCAGATTTCGAAATTTAGGTTTCAAGAACCCTAATTTTGAAAACCATGCCTCCTATGGTTTATTGGCCATAAACCCTAAAGTCTCCAATTCATACTTGTGTATAAAACTAATTTAAAAACAAAACCAAATGGCTCTGATACTACTGATGGGTTTTATATAAACAATCCTATGTGTGCATGCAACCCTAGATATGGATCTATGTTTTACTATTAGTTACACAACATTATGAACACATGAAGAACCCTAGCATGCTCCTAGTAATTTCGACATTCATAAAGGAGAAAGGATTACATACCTCTTGTTGTTTTGTTGTAATAACAACTTGTATCTTCAATCTTCTTGTCTTTGAAAGCAAGTACCACAAGTGTAGTACCTCTAATGGCTCACAAACACCAAGAGCAAATGGAGAGGCAAGAGAGAGAGGGAGAGAGGAAGAAAATTAGCTGTGGGAACTTCTAGGAACAAGTGGCCGATTTTCCTAAGCCAAGGGGTCCTTTTATAGGTGTTAGGGATTAGGGTTTCAGTCCTTATCCTTATCTGGTTGCTTAGCCACCAAGCAGCCCAAGGATATTTCTAGAAGCCATATCCTTGGATGAATTCTAAAGCCTTTTACCCCTTAAATTCGTCCACCCTATCCCATAGGGTTTCCTTGCCCAACTTTGTAACTATCACATAATTACAGTTCAGTCCCCCTAGTTCAATTAACTTCTTTTAATCACAAAATTAATTTCTTAATTAATTCTTGACCAAGGTTCATTAAACAAATATGATTTCTCTCTTAGTATATTATTCTTATAATATATTAATAAACCATAATAACCTCTTCCTCTATTATATCTCCAGTCAAGTTGCTTTGTTGAAGGCAACCCAAAAGGACCATGCACAACCGGGTCAAGTGCTTATCAAATATGGTTACGGACTTAGACACTAATCCAACAGAAAGTTTCCATCTTGAATGTCTTGATGGGGTTATGCATGAGATCCAGCCATTTCCATGGAAGTATGTTGTCACATTTCAAGTTTGGGCTGATTTAGTGGGTTGCAAGCCATCAAGTAAGCGACTTTATGGATTAACACGTTGAAAAGGACTTGGATCTGTGATTCTAGCTACTAGATTCGAGTATTAAGCACTTAATGGGAAAACTGACTTAACAGAGGAGTACGATGGGCGTACATGCAAGTACGCATAGCGTACACCCCATTCAGCCAGTACGCTTAGCATACAGAAGAGTACGCCCCGCGTACTCATCAGTTATAGGCTTGGTGTGTTTTGGGCCTCGGGTTGGCCCAAGCAGTGGACTTTGGGTCTTTGGGCCTTAGTGGGCCATCATAAGTCAGATGTTTTGGGCCAAGAATATGTTGGGCTTAGGGTAAGAACCATTAGAGGGATTGGGCCCAATTTAGCAAATTGGGACATTAGTGGGCCACTAGTCGGCTTGGGAAGCCTACCTAGTCTTGGGCCTTTTATATTGTGGTTTTAGGCCTTAGATATGGACTAAGTTGGACTAGGGGTAAAATGGTCATTTTACGCTAATGAGGATTATTGGTTTTTGGGCTAAGTGTTATTTTGGTACTGATAGCTCGAGGAGCCGAAGGAGCAGCAGTTCGGGGAATTGCCAGTTATCAGCCAGAGGTTATCGGTGGGATTTCAGTAGTGCGAGGTGAGTCTCCTCACTGTGTGCATGGGTCTACGGCCACAATATCGACCCATTATGTTTGTGTATAGTAAGAAGACCCGGGGGTTAGCCCTAGGCATTTTTATGATATATGTTCTGGATTACGATCCGATGCCGGGCGAGGCCCGAGGTATGTTAGTATACTAGAGGTCTTTGTGATTCTTGTATGTGTCGATAGTAGGTTTCGGGACTATGGTCCGATGTCGGGGTAAGCCCAAGGAATGTTATATGTCCCATAGTAGATTATACTTGTTGTCTTTGTGATACATGTGTGTGCCTGGTAGGGAGGTGAGTGTAGGAGAGGTCTCATATCTCATCACTAGCGGAGTGTGGACGGGGTTCCATATCTCATCATTTAGCAGCCTAGGGGCGAGGCCCATGATAGGAGGGAAGTGAGTGTGGGTGGGGGCTCGTATCTCACTATCAGCATGAGTGTGGACGGGGTTCCATGACTCATCAGTAGCAGAACAGGGGCGAGGCCCAAGTTAGGCGAGGCCTTAGAACAGGAATACAGTAGAGTATGTTTGCTTATTGTGCTAATATGTTTATGTGATTGTATATGTATAGCGGGCGGGGCCCGGAGACAGGCGAGGCCTAAGAGAAACAGATATGTATACCGAGCGGGGCTGGATGCCAGGCGGGGCCTGATGCCGGGCGAGGCCCGATACCAGAGCGATTCCGATGCAGAGCAAGTCCCGATGCAGCGGCTGGGGGCCCAGTATGTGGTTATGTGTATGGTATGTGGTAGGTTGGGGAACTCACTAACCTTCGTGCTTACGGTTTTCAGTTTTGGTTTCAGGTACTTCTTGTAGCGGAGGGAAGAACTCGGGATGACTGCATCGCACACACCATGATGTTTTAGCCTGGGAAGTTTTACTCTGATGTTTTGAGACACTGATAATAATGTTTGAGATATTATAACTTATGATTGAGGAAATGATTTGATAACTATGGTTTTATTAATGAATGAAAATGAAATGTTTGGTCATGATTTTTGGGATGTTTCATATTCATTCTTCAAAGGTTTTATTTCCTAAAACTATCTCTGAACAGTTTCATCTTTTTCATTTAGAGGGTGTTTGGCATTCATTTTAAAATGACTTTTTGGACTTTTGGCTTTTTCAAAAAGTCAAAAGTTTAAAAAGTTGTTTGGTAAGTTCAAAAGTTCTTTTAGATTAACTTTTTGAGAATAGAAAAAGAAGTTGTTTAAGAAGTCATGGATTTGTGACTTTTAGTAACTTTTGATTTTTTCTTTTTGCACCCTCAAAATTTCATACAAACACATTTTAAAATTTTCATTTAAAAAAGACATAAATCAAAAAGTTGTTTTCTAAAAAGGACTTTTTAGATTAAAAAGCAATCCCAAACACCCTCTTAGAAGCCTGAACAAACACACAAAATCCCTAGAAGCTCCTGGTGTTAAAAACAACCCTCACAATCTCCACAAATATGTTGCTTATTTACACTTTTTCAGCTTCTATGGTTTGTTGTTCAAAAAAAAGGAAACGAATGTTCCTACCAATTCAATTCAACTACACGAACCATTGCCGAACAATTAAGCCATATAAACCCTAATTTACAAGCGATGAGAAGGGGCGACTGCATCTTATTCCCATTATATCCAACCAGACCCCATCCTTTTAGTAGTAAGGAAGTGGGAGATCTTAGAAATGAATTCGATAAAAAGGGGGGATTATGTTACTTCCTTTGTTCCATTAAGCTTCCGCAAACCCATCACCTCCTCATGTACTCCCATGGTTATGAAAATAGCAGTTCATCTTCATCTAGCACCCATGGTTGAGACAAACTGAAGCACTACGAAGCCCTATTTATCTATGAGGAAGATCCGTCCCTTTCTAGCGAAAAAGCCACATAGCAATATCGATCACTAGTTCATCAAACTTGATCTCCAGTTCAACAATATCGATCTCTAGTTCATTACTTCACCTCAGGTTCTTTTCTACCTCAAATATAAATGTCGTTACCATATTTCACAAACCTAGATCTATCAGGCAGTGTTTCCTTTGGGGTACCACCCATGAAAAAAGAAAGAGCTATTCCTGTCGTCTGTTTCTTGCAAAATCCGAGCCACCACATCAAAAAGAAAAACACCAACCCCATTTTTCCACTCATCATCATCGCCGTTCTTCCCAATATAGAAGACAGGACGCAATATGATTTCACGCTCCAATTTCCCAATTTGGGTTTTTACGCTACCTCAAATCTATATGTAGCTACTATATTTTACAACCCTAGACCTCTGGTGGTGTTTTGATAAGAACTTATTTAAGAGGATCAATCTCCACAGAATTTTAGAGAGAGAATAGAGTAGCTTGGGGCAATTTTCTGGATATCTTCATTCAAAGGAACTTACAAGAATAAATAATGCAAATGGCCAATCATGGCTTCCATGAAAATAGGAACTGGAGAACATGATTCAGACTTATTCCAAACTAATCTAGTGGGTCCTATTCTAATGCATGCCTAACCTTAAAAATTAACGTGCAAAAAAATAATGAAAAGTGCAGGTTGGCTTCCAAGTATATGTTAGTCAAAATAACGGGTGGGTCGGTGTATGTCCCTCTTGGGTCGGTTATAATTCATACCCGTATCAACACCCCCATCCTTGACAGTGACCTTGTCCTCAAGGTGAACGGTGGCTGTAGATATGTTGACTTCGTATGCTCATTCCCAAGTGGCTTCTGATATGTCTCTATTCTTCTATTTAATAAGAACCTTGGGAGTGTTGTTGACAATACGTTGGTCCAACACCAATTCGGGTTCTAACATAGGTAAGTCATCGATGAAGGATGTTGGAAACGGAAGCGTTGATGGTGCTAAGTTTCCGTGAAAAGGGCGAAGCAGGGAGACGTGAAAAACTGGGTGGATGCGAGATTCCGGATGAAGTTCTAGGTGATAGGCGACTTTGCCTATATGTTCCATGATTATTAATGGCCCAAAAAACACTTACAATGCTTGTGTGACTCTCTTTTTTGACCAATGATTGGCGCTAGATGCGCAGACGAAGGTAGACTAGTTCACCAATTTGGAATTCATTGTCTTGTCTGTGTTTATTGGCTTGATCTGTCATTCGCTGTCGAGTACATTGGAGTGTGTGTTTGAGTTCTGTTAATAGTCGTTGGTGAGTTGCAAGAGTTTCGTCAATGGATTCAACCTTGGAAGTGTTGACTGCATAATGGGGAAAAGATGGGGGGTCTACAATATAGTGCTTGAAAGGGAGACATTTCAATGGCACTATGATAGCTCGAATTATACCAATATTCAGCGAGATAAAGCAACGAAGATACGATTCCAAACATCGATTCACAACCTCTGTTTGGCTATTTGTTTGGGGATGGTAGGCGCTAGAATGTAGTAATTTGGTGCCAGTTTTCTAAAAAGTTCCTTCCAAAATTGGCTTACAAAGATTTGGTCTTGATCGAAAAGAAGTGTCTTGGGAATGCGGTAAATATGGTGAAGGACGAGTGTGGCTAGCGAGGCAACTGTGTAGCGAGCTGTGAGTGGAATGTGTTGAGATAAAAAAATTTTGAAGAACAATTGAACAAACGTTAGTACAAGATAATAAGTTACGGAATAAGTTAATCTCAAGGATCAAGTTAGCTCAACAATAATATGTTAGAAGTGTTAGATAGTTAGTTGCAGAAATATAAAGGAAACATAAACTACAACAAGTTATACCAAGTAGACACCAAGCTGATTCATAAAAAGGTTTGAAGTCAAACACAAGTTAGTAGATGCAAACAACTTAAGGTGAAGAGGAACTCGGTTTATCAATATATAATAGATAGAGATGAAAGATCTTTGTATTGCAATGATAGTTCAGAAAGATCGTGAAGGTGTGTAAATTACATGACGTTGGATGCTCTATTTATAGAGTCCCAAAAAGTTACATATCGAAATAAACGACTATTAAACTACTGACTTCAGTGACCATCAAAGGTTCACTGGAGAATACAAAGTGTGTACGCTAAATCAGTAATAGAACAAAACATATCTTCATGCAATCTTCATTTTTGCTGTAGCCGTTGCGGTTGCGGTTCACTGTGGTTACGGTTGCGGTTCAACAAAACTTCTCCAATTGCGGTGGACAACTTCTACTACGGTATCAACTCCCACTGCGGTATCTGATGGGTTTTGAGCATTCTAACACTCCTATGGTGTACATGCAACCCTAGACACCTTGGATCTATGTTTGACTAAGATACATGCAAATAATTATTTTCCAAGGTTCTTATCCTAACTAGCATGGCATGGGGTATTTGAATCAAATAAAGCTAGTAGAATTACTTACCTTGTAGTTGTAGTTGATTGCTTGCAGTTTGAGAGCCTAGCACCAATAGTGTGGATGCCTCAAATGGAAGTCACAAATCACCACAAACTTGGATACTTGAGAGAATAGTCACAACCTTTCTTGAAATCGGCCCTCTTAGTTTTCTCACATCACTAGTGTGATTTCAAGAACCAAAGCCTCCTTTATATAGTGTGATGGATTAGGGTTACATCCATGTAAACCCTAATACCCATGTCTTTTTATTTCCATGAGATCCATGGGTTAAAGCTCCATGGACTTTCCATGAAAGCCTAGCCCATTCCAAATAAGCATTAGCCCACACTATCAATACAAGAGCCCATATTTAATTAGTCATACTTTTGATCTCTAAATTAATTCTAAATTAATTATAGATCAATACTAATTAAATAATATGATTTTATATTAATATATTAGAACTTATAATATATTAATAAATCATAACTTATACTATTCTCAAAAGATTATCCATAAATTGTTCGGGTGAAGTGCAACCCAAATGGACCATGCCGGGTCGGGTCAAGTACATACCAAATATAGTTATGGACTTAGACACTATATCCAACAGTCTCCCACTTGGATGAGTCTAATAACTATAGTTGCAAGTATGACTTCAGGAACCGATCAGCAATCGTAGCTCTTAAAACTCTGTTGAACTATGAAGCGCCATTTTAGATAAGTGACCATATAATCCTCTGTTCTAGATATCAGCCGGACAAATACATGGAACATGGTCTTGCTTATTGTCCAGCATTTGTTTCCCAATTTTTGATTTGTTTGACATAGAACTTAACTGAACACATCAATTTAGTTCTGACCGGTCCCGGTACATAGGTCAAAACAAAATCATCGAGGGACCCATATATCGCTTCTAATCCTAGAAGGAACAGATAAACTTCGACTCATATGTTTGCTCTACTACTTGTTGAATTACACACAAAGGCACGGTTTATAACATCGAGTTACCAATGTGTTTTCGTGCAATCAATGCATAACCAACTCATAGGCAACAAATCATATCTCTAGGTTTGAAGACTTATATGATATTACCGTCTCACGATCACTCGACATAAATTCCATGAAGTGATACCAGTGAGAGTGGGTTGAATCCAATACTCAGAACTTATGAGCACTCATGAGTGTTGTAGCCCTGCTTTGTCTAACATCTTAGACCTCTACAAGCCAACCCATGACAGTCTTGATTCATATCTACTTCCAACATATGATCGACTGTGGAGAGTTTGAATAATATGCTATATACCATAACATAATTATTCTGGAAGTCAAAACATGCAAAAATGAAATAATAGTAAACGATCGACAAGAGATAGCAACACTTTACTCATAAATAACAGCTTTTATTTATCATCAAATGTCAATTACACTTTACAAATTTCAAAATTATCTAACTACTAAAAACTAATATCATCCTTCAGCCCTATGCTCCGAGCATGCTGGAGATGCTTAACCCGAGTAAGTCCCTTCGTGAGGGGATCTGCTGGGTTCTCATCCGATGATACCCTCTTTGCCACGAGGATTCCTTTTTCTATTCGATGTCTGATAAAGTGATATTTTCTGTCAATGTGTCTGGATCTCCCATGATCTCTTGGTTCCTTGGCTAAGGCAACCGCACTATTGCTGTCACAGAAAATCTCCATTGGCTCCTTTATAGCTGGTACAACTCCAAGATCTCCGATGAAGTTCTTTAGCCATATAGCCTCCTTTGCTGCCTCGCTTGCTGCTATATACTCTGATTCACAAGTGGAATCAGCCACTGTATCTTGCTTGGAACTATTCCAAGTAATTGCCCCTCCATTTAGGGTAAAGACCCAGCCCGACTAAGAGCAGAAATTATCCCTGTCAGTCTGGAAGCTAGCATCACTATACCCTGCTACTTTCAAGTCATCACTCCCACCAAGGGTAAGGACCCAGTCCTTAGTCCTTCGCAGGTACTTGAGAATATTATTTACCGCTGTCCAGTGTGCCTTGCCAGGATTCCCCTGATATCTGCTGACCATGCTCAAAGCAAAGGCAACATCAGCACGAGTACAAGTCATAGCATACATGATTGAGCCTACAGCGGAAGCATATGGTACTCGACTCATCTCAGCTATCTCAGCCTCTGTACTCGGACTCTGAGTTTTACTCAGTCTGGCATTACACTGGATAGGTAACTCACCTTTCTTGGAATTATGCATGTTGAACCTTTTCAACACTTTGTCCACATAGGTGCTTTGACTAAGTCCAATTAGTCTTTTACTCCTGTTTCTCAAAATCCTTATCCCTAGGATATAGGCAGCTTCTCCAAGGTCCTTCATAGCGAAACACTTCCCAAGCCAGGACTTTACTTCCTGCAAGGTTGGGATGTCATTTCCTATGAGTAGTATGTCATCCACATACAGTACCAAAAAGCTGACTATACTCCCACTAGCCTTGACATATACACAAGATTCATCTTCACATCTCGAAAAGCCAAACTCTTTGACTTTCTCATCAAAACAAAGATTCCATCTGCGAGGTGCTTGTTTCAATCCATAGATGGATTTCTCAAGCTTACACACTCTATTAGGATACTCTGTACTGACAAAACCATCTGGCTGAACCATGTAAACATCTTCAGCCAACTTTCCATTAAGGAAAGCGGTTTTGACATCCATTTGCCATATTTCATAGTCATGAAATGCAGCAATGGCTAACAGAACCCTAACAGACTTAATCTTGGCCACTGGTGAAAAGGTCTCATCATAATCAACTCCCGGAGTTTGAGAGTAACCCTTTGCAACCAGTCGTGCCTTGTAAGTGTGTACATTACCATCCATGTCGGTTTTCTTCTTGAAAATCCATTTGCACCCAACTGTCTTACGACCTGGTACATTGTCAACCAAGTTCCAACATGATTGTCATACATGGACTGTATCTCGCTGTCCATTGCCTCTTTCCATTTGGCAGACTCAGGGCCTACCATGGCTTCCGCATGGCTGTTAGGTTCATCCAGACTTACCAATGTCGCGTCACTGATAAGTTTCTCACCTTCTGCAGTAATATGGAAGCCATAATAATGCTCAGGTGCATTCCTAACCCTTGTGGAACGCCTCAGAGGTTCAGACTTGTCAATTGGCTCAACAGGAGTTTCCTCCTTAGGTTGAGGGCTAGGGGTTGAGGTTCCTTCACCACTTGACTCTTGAATTTCCTCAAGGTCAATTCGCCTCCCACTGTCTCCTTGGCTTATGAATTCTCTCTCTCGAAAGACTCCTCTTCTTGCTACAAAGACCAAATTATCACTGGGTCTGTAGAAGATGTAACCAAAGGATTTTTGTGGGTAGCCGATGAAAATACACCTCCCACTTCGAGGTTCGAGCTTATCGTGAGTCTCGCATCTCACGAAAGCCTCACAACCCCAAATCTTGATGTGGTCTAGATTGGGAACTTTTCCAGTCCACATCTCGTGAGGTGTTTTGGCAACCTTCTTTGTAGGGACTAGGTTAAGGATATGGGCGGCAGTCTCTAAGGCATACCCCCAAAATGAGATTGGTAGCAAAACTCGACTCATCATGGAACAAACCATGTCCAACAAGGTCCGATTGCGCCTCTCAGCTACACCATTCAACTGTGGTGTCCTAGGAGGTGTCAATTGTGAGACAATCCCACATTCCTTAAGATAGTCAAGGAACTCAGTACTAAGATACTCACCACCTTGATCGGATCGAAGCATCTTAATGTTCCTGCCCAGCTGATTCTCCACTTCTTGCTTAAACTGTTTGAATTTTTCAAAGGTTTCTGACTTATGCTTGATTAAGTAGACATATCCATATCTACTAAAATCATCAGTAAAAGTCACATAGAAGCGATTAGCATCTCTTGTGGCGGTTCTGAAGAGTCCACACACATCCGTGTGTATGAGGTCCAACAAACCTTCACCCCTAGCACAAGTGCCAGTAAAAGGTGACTCTGTCATTTTCCCAAGCAAACAAGATTCACAACTATCATGTGATTTTAGGTCAAATGATTCCAAGACTCCATCCTTTTGGAGTTGGCCTATGCGTTTCTTGCTTACATGTCCAAGACGGTAATGCCATAAAGATGCTTTATATAAGCTAGTGGAAGAATCAATACACAATACATTATTTCCTTGGTTATCTACAACAGATACAATTTCATACACACCATCACAAGGTAATGCTTTAAAATAAATAACATTATTAAAGAAAGCATCAATACCACCATTATTATTATCAAAATAAAAGGTAAAACCTTGTTTATACAATGCATGAAAGGAAATAACATTTCTTGCCATTTCTTGCGAATAATAACATTTATTCAAATCTAATGTAAACCCACTATTGAGCAATAAGGAATAAACTCCTATCTTGGTGACAGGTGAAGCTTTCCCGTTCCCCATGATCAAGTTTATCTTTCTATGCTCCACATTCTCACTTCTTTTTAGTCCATGCAAATCAGAACATATGTGAATTCCACAACCTGTATCAAGGACACAAGACTTAGAATGAGGTGAGTTATTAGAGAATATAGTGTATATACCTGCATGGTTGGGTTTTACTTTCCCATCCTTCACATCTTGCTGGTATTTTGGGCAGTTTCGCTTCCAGTGCGACTTTTCATGGCAATAGAAGCATTCAGCCTCATTAGGGTTAGCAGAAGGAGTGACAAAACCTTTCTTGGTTTTGCTTGAAGAGGAGCCTTCAAGGGTCTTCTCATTGTTACCCTTAGAAGGATTCTTTCTCTTCTTCCCTTTGCCATGTCCGATTGCCAAGACATTGGCCGCAGTTGGAGTAGGAGGAGTAGGAACACCCGACTTGCCTTTAAGACTACTTTCTGCAGTCTTTAAAAGCCCTTGAAATTTACTAAGTGTAACTTCTTCCTTGTTCATGTGGTATGTCATTCTAAATTGATCATAGCATGAAGGTAAGGAGTGCAAAATGATATCTATTGCCATCTGTGACAACTGTCAATTCTGGTCATTCTCGGACTCATGCATCTTTATAATAACCATTCATGCACATCATGCCATGGCCTAGTAGTATAAATTAGGTCAAAATCTTGCATAAACTAGGACCCAACTAAGATCTAGGACTAATATACTTGACACTTACGATTCTAGTAAGTTGCTTAACTACAATAGGAAATGCCAATGCTATAATTAGAATGAAACTTCAAACTTTGTTACAATTGAAAAAGGGTATAAAACCCTAAAAATAAATTAAAGTATTCTAATTATGCTTCAATGTGATGGTGAATATCAAACAATATTCCAAAAACCCTAAAGAGCCAAAAATCCAAATTTATAAACCATAAAGCTTAAAAACTTTATAAAAATTTGGCTATAAATTTCCTAATATCAAGTTTTTATTAATCAAATTATGAATTATACCAATGAAATAGAAATTTAAATTATCATGCATTAATCATAATTTATTAGTTAAAAACAAGATTTTTAAATAAATCAAAAAATTTTTTTTTGCTTAAAGAATCACTTTTATAAAAATTAGATTTTTATAAAAATTAAGGAGGGATTTTTATAAAATTTGAATTGAGGAGAGAGAAGGCCTTAATGCCTCAAAAATCCAGCCACTCTCCCCTCCCTATGTCCTCTCTCTTCCCAAAACTCAATCATTAAACTTAAACCTTCACTCTTCCACTTCTCTCTTCATTTCCTCTCACACTCCACCTTTCCAACTCTCTTCCTCTCTCTCTAACTCACGAAAATCCTCCATTCTCTGCCATAATTTCGAGATTAAGGAGGCCTTGAAGTGTTCTTACTTCCCTCAAGATCAAAACCAAGGTAAACAACAACATCTTCTTCCATAGTTTCATGATTCTACTTCCTTTTCTTCTTAGTTTTCTCTTCTTTTTGGATTCTATGCCTTTCCATGGCTAGAAATCTTTATTTTCCCCTTGTGGTTTGTAGATACTCACCATAACACAATGCATGTGTTTGAAATGGTGAAAATCCGGGATCAAACCCATGCAAGGAGTGAAAATGATGCACATATGTTCATGTGACTTCAAAAACAAGTATTACATCTTCTTCTCCATTTCTTTTGTGTTCTTGCATGGTCAAAAGCATTTAAACCATTTCTAGTACATCTTGGATGCTCATTCACTCCATGCATGTGCTAGAAATCGGACCTTATCAAAGGCATGCATGATGTTCTTGTCAAAATGTCCTAAGGATGCACTCAAAGCAAACATGCAATCTGCCAGATTACTTTGTTCAACTTTGAACGACCATAACTCGGTCATTTCTTAACCAAATCATGATATTCTTTTTTTATTGGATAATTTCATGAGTTAACTTTCAAACCCAACTGGTCTCACTGTAAAATATTAAATATCCGATTTTTGGCAATATTTACAAAATGGTTGCGCAAACAGCTCTTTTTCTGTGATCACCATTTTTGCTTTGCGTGATCAATGGCCTTAAACCCAACCATAAATCTGGGGAAAATAATTTAGAAACTTAACATATCCAGTGAATGATGGCTGAAATTTCGTGGCTTAAAACCCTACTGAATGGGCTACTCAAATTCATGAACTTCAGCCACATTTACATCTCATGCACCATTATATGCAACATTTCTTAACTTGTTTGGGTTCAATACCCCTATTTCCCTTCTGAATAAAATTTGAACATTTTTCCTTTTGAAAGCCCTCACATGCATGTGATAATCTGGAAAATTTCAAGAGCTTTTATCATTTCTTTGATTTATTAAAATTATTGCAAGAAAACAAGGGCATAAATCACATAAAATACTTCCAGAGGTCTATAAATCCGGAATAAATTCATGGATCACCCCTATGGTGAATAATGACCCCTCACTAAATTTCATCAATTTTTGTTGCTGTTTGGTATGATTTCCAATTTTCTTTTTGTTAGGATATAATAAATCACAAAACCACTTTGGAGAGTGTGAAAATTTTATCTAACAATTTTCGCATACCTTACCTGTGATGGATGACACAGAAAAATAATTTCAATATTTTTCATCATGCCTTGCTATTTTTCCCAGTTTTTGGTAATTATAATGGTTTAAAAATAGGAAAAATAGTTCTGATTATCCAAAATTCATGAAAATTTACCAGAACATCATGTTTTCTAGTAGGAGGTTACATAAAAATTTGAAGTATTTTTCTCCACTGTAAACTATTTTTCTCTTAATTTCTAAAGTTAATTACACTTAAATACACATAAATACCCAAAACTAGATTATATAATATGAAGACCACTTTTGATATTTTTCTCAGGTTATTTATACTGTAAATGATGTTACAAAAATTTTTGGTAATTTATTTTAACTGTTTAATATTATTTCTTCAATTAAAGATTATTTAAAGGAATAAAACAAGGAAAAATAGAAATACCCACTGAAAAATATCTTTTATATTTTTCCCAGCCTATTTATGTATAATAACAGTTAAATAAAAAGTTTGGGTAATTTTGGAAACTGTTTTCTATTTATTTCAATTTTTATTGGAATAAATGCTCAAAAATCATAAAATATAATTAAACAGCTTGGAAATCCATTTTTATAATTTTCCCAGCTTAGTATTGTGTAATAACAGTTAAATAAAAAGTTTGAGAATTTTTATCCTTTGAATGCTATTTCCGTGAATTTATGTTGTAATAAGGACTTAAAAATTTGGGAAATTTATATTCCAATGTTGTAATTAATCGCACGATTTGTAGAATTTCATTATTTCAGAAAAAGTGTAACCAATTAATATAAAATCAAATATTAGAACATAAATTGGCATTTCACTATATGTAGAGTTTAGTATATTAGCATTAGATTTCGACATGGAAACTCACTAGTGTGTGTTTGATGTCGTAGGATCCCGGCATTAAGACGTTGGTGTATTCCAAGGCACCACTTGTATCTACTCGAAACATTGTGAGTATTCACGCACTCCCCTATTTTCAGTTTTTATGTTTTGGGGTGGAAAAGCATGTCCCGAAAAACTATTATTTGAATGTTGTATTGAAATTGATTTGTATCAAACATGATTGCTATTTTATTGCTATGTCTCTCTATGTATGTCTATGCAACACGGAACATGAGAACTTATCGTACTAAGGCCCTTCCCTTATCTCTAACCATTAACTCTTTGAGCCAATGGTCATTATGGATAGCGCTATTAGGAATTGACAACTCCTCACTCGCCCTATTGCTGGAGTGCATGATACCATATTCATCTATGGAACGATAAGCATAGATCTTGATAGGGCTTCAGTCATAGGTTTAGTTGAGACTCATTGTTTGCTCATACACATACAAACTCGTTACACATTATAGCAATAAACTTGTTATCTATTATGGCAATAAACTCGTTTATCAATTTTAGCAATCAACTTTGTTTCTCATTATAGCAATGAACTTTGTTCTCATTAAAGCAATGCACTTGTATTTATGAAAAGTCTTATACCAAATCTTGATTTTATAAACCTGTGAACTCACCAACTATTTTCATAGTTGATGCTCGTTTTACATGCTTTTTCAGGAAATAATTAGTAAGTGGATATAGAGATTCATCATCATAGAGCATGCTGCATCGTGTGGAAGTTATTTTATGAAGTTATATTTTGAACAATGTCATTTTGGAAAACTTGTACTTTGTTTTGTTTAAGCTAGGGGTTGTAAACTTTTAAATATTGTTATGGTGATGTATCTTTATCTTTTGCAATGAAACCTTTGTCGCTGTCATACCTTGCGTTTCCGCTTTAGCGGGGTGTGACACCATCTCCTCAGGAAAGTCAACATTCAGTTTCTTCAACCGATCCACAAACCTTTGCATTTTCTGCATGTGGGCCGTGATGGTCTCACCATCCTTCATTCGGGTAGTTATCATGGAGGAGATAATTTCATACCTTTCTTGACGAGCACTTTGATGGTAGCGGTCCATCAAATCCATGTACATCTCAAAAGGGTAGTGGTCCTCATAGGACTTTTGGAGCTCAGCTGTCATAGTGGCCATCATGATGCATGCTACCTTAGTAGCATCCCTTTCATGTGCCTGAAATGCAGCAATCTCCTCTGGAGTAGCAGTTGACTCATCAATCTCCTTTAGCTCCTTATCAAGGACATATTCTTTGTCCTCATAACGAGTGACCATCCTGATGTTTCTGATCCAATCCATAAACTTGGATCCATCAAAGATGACTCTCCCACAAAGATTCATGAGAGAGAAGGAGCCAGTAGGATTTGAGCCAGAAGCATTGTTATTGGAAGACATCTGAAAAGAAGAAAGAATAGATTAGATTAGATGTAAAGATAGTCCTTAATAATACATCCAAATGTAATATTAAGGCTAGGACCCAACACAATATTTTATAACTTAGAAGAGGGATGCCGTAATCTAAGCTATAAGATATTTGAAGGTAGGTGAATGACGATTCACCAATTTCCACCCTGAAAAACGAAATGTTTAATTAGGTTTTAATTGGTTTAGAAACTCCTAGATTCTTTGAGATTCATTGAACTTTTCAATGGTATGTTTCAATATCGAGTGTGCCCTTTAAGTTTTGTGACTCGGATGCCGAGGATCACAAAAACAAGGTGTGAAGTAACCATGCAAATTACTTGGTACCCTTAATGTACTACCCCTCAATCGATGTGCCGGTTAACCACACACGCTCCATCGATACTATGATAAACATTAAGTCACCCTTTGCCTACCTTGATAAGTCCAGGTTAGTGTGCCGGTTAACCACACACGCTCCACTAACGACTTAATCAAAGTGCAAAATGTAATTTCATGGATTAGCACCTTATTCACATTTTCCCAAAGTAACTAAGATTGGGAATTTAATAAGGGTTTAGTTACTTTACAATATTCATCATACTTAAATGAGAGTTATAGTCCTTGTCCTACCTTTTCGGCTAACGACCCTCCACCGATCAAGGAAGCGGTGGGTGAGAATGGACACCCATTAAGTTGCCATTTTATAGGCAACAACCTTATACCCCCCTTATAGATCGGCTTCGTGAATGAGGCCTACTAATGGTAAGAAGACTTGTTCTTATACATATATATATATATATATACATATATATATATATATATATATATATATATATATATATATATATATATATATAACTCATAATACTATAAAGTATAAGGTTTGAATTTTAATAATTAAAATTCTAAGGGTTGGAACTAAAGTTTTTAATATGACTTTACTTGTTCCAAAACTTGAGGGCAAGTTTTGTAAACTTTCAAAACTTTACATTTCTCATAACTTATGAGTTAATTGAGTATTAAAATGAAGACTCTCCATTTTTATAACTCATGTGTTCTTATAATGGTTTTTTTAATTAAAGTGTGACCTTTGGTTTTCCATAACTTGAGGACAAGTTATGAACTCCAATAAAACATATAATGATCAAGAATTAAACTACCAAGGAGGTTACAAATAATTCCTATGATCATCTAATCTCATAAGTTCAAGAACATGATTATCAATAATTTCAAGAATCATAAATAACTTATATAAAACTTGTAATTTTTGATAATAGCCATTGTAAATAGATTAGCATAAACATTACACCATCTAAAACAAGTTTATAACACCAAAACAGTTTAGGGTAATGTTTCTAGTCCATTTCCAGCACCAAAACTCGAAAATCTGGACACTGAAGCCTCTACTCGTCGAGTGCATGAACAGACTCGACGAGTAGCATGCATTTGTTCATGGACTCGTCGAGTCCCCCAAATAGACTCGGCGAGTTCATACGTGCAGTGAACAAAAATTCGATTTTTCAAGTAATTTGCATCAAGTATCAAGTAAACAAGCCTAGGCTCTGATACCACTGATGAGTTTTGAGCATTCTAACACTCCTATGGTGTACATGCAACCCTAGAAAACTTGGATCTATGTTTGACTAAGATACATGCAAATAATTATTTTCCAAGGTTCTTATCCTAACTAGCATGGCATGGGGTATTTGAATCAAATAAAGCTAGTAGAATTACTTACCTTGTAGTTGTAGTTGATTGCTTGGAGTTTGAGAGCCTAGCACCAATAGTGTGGATGCCTCAAATGGAAGTCACAAATCACCACAAACTTGGATACTTGAGAGAATAGTCACAACCTTTCTTGAAATCAGCCCTCTTAGTTTTCTCACATCAACTAGTGTGATTTCAAGAACCAAAGCCTCCTTTATATAGTGTGATGGATTAGGGTTACATTCATGTAAACCCTAATACCCATGTCTTTTCATTTTCATGAGATCCATGGGTTAAAGCTCCATGGACTTTCCATGCAAGCCTAGCCCATTCCAAATAAGCATTATCCCACACTATAAATACAAGAGCCCATATTTAATTAGTCATACTTTTGATCTCTAAATTAATTATAGATCAATACTAATTAAATAATATGATTTTATATTAATATATTAGAACTTATAATATATTAATAAATCATAACTTATACTATTCTCAAAAGATTATCCATAAATTGTTCGGGTGAAGTGCAACCCAAATGGACCATGCCGGGTCGGGTCAAGTACATATTAAATATAGTTATGGACTTAGACACTATATCCAACAGTATCAACTACAATTTAGAATGTGGTTCCTTAGCTAAAGAGGGCCACTTTTTGTATCAACAATTTCCCCCAATTTTAGGAACCGGATGAGAATCCACCATAATTTCCCAACTTCAAGCAACCACTGGATTCTCCTTGTAATTTCAAACTTAACTTCATCCGTATTGTGCTTCGATTGTTGCACTGAAACCAAATTGGTGTCGAGTTGTTTCTTGGTGAGTCTGTGGATTGTGGTCACTAGAATGAAGCATTTTGGTCCGTCATGAACCCTTTTACAAACAACTCCCAGCTCTGGAAAGTTGGTTGAACCAAGTTTCATTTCTTGAAACCCGTTAGTGTATGCTGGAACAGTTTCGAGTTCTAGAAAGTCAAATTTCTTGGCAAGGACTGGATAAATTTCTGCATCGATTTTACCGAAGTCGCATACCAGAGCTTTGACAAATTCACATGCTCTTTCACAAGCAATCTTCATCTTAGGATGCTTTTCAGATTTGACTTGAAACACTCGAGCTATGAAGAAATTTTTTTCAGGATTCAAGTTCACAAAATCTACCTGAGTCCGAATGTACTCATCTCCTCTCCAGGTCAAGGTATACAGTGGAGAATCTAGAACCAAAAAATACATGGTTCCTAATGTAAATGAATTGAAAAAAATATGAAAGAGTAAAAAGTTATGGTGGTGTTGGTGGTGGCGGGTCATGTCGGATCGAATTTTATGCCTTAAAATATTTAAACATCATTTAAATAGTTCTAATAAAGTTGTTACAAGTGAACCAAATGTGGTCTTATATTTATAATTTTTCCGTTATCGATATCTTTTAAAACATTTTTTCCAATACACGACACAAAACTATCTCTTAAAAATTAATCACTCATTTTTTTTACATATACAAGAAATCTAAGATTTTAAACATGTGGATTGATTATGGTTAATGGAGGGGATGAACGACAACAAAGGGCGATTGGGAAATGGCCTGGTCAGACTGTGATTTTCGAATAGAAGTCGGGAAGCTCAACAGTTTAAGGCTTGAAGCCGCATGGAACGAGAGTCATTGAATGACGTTTCTAATTCTTTTTTTTTGTTTAATTTTAGATGGATTGGACTATATTTACACATTGGGCTTCTTCTAAATGGTTATTAGGTATAAAACATATGGCTTCATTGACATTCTTTTTCTTAAAAAAAATGATATTCCTTTCTTAAAAACCTTATTAGGTAGTTCCTTTAAAAATAATAAGATACTTCCCATTTATTTTATATAAATACCTCTATTATAATTTTTAAAAAAAGGTAGGTCCTAGGACCTACCTTCCCTTAACCTATCTACGCCCCTGAAGGTATACTAATAGAAATCAGCCTTCATGAATTTTCTTTCCTTGTAGTTTTTGACCCCATCTAGTCTATCATTAGACCAGATTTTCTCAAATGCGGAATTGTGCTTGGAATTGAAGAGGTTTAGGCGTTCAAACTCCATTGGGAGTCCCTTCACATCCGGAAGGCTTGGATCAAAGGCTTCGCAGACTGGAAAGTATTTAGAGTTTGGAGAGATGGGAATGTCCCAGTAGTCGTCTGAGGGAGGTTCGACGTAAGTGAGAATGTGCCTGTAGTCATCATTCAATAGCCTGTGGGTAGGATTTACCCAAGAGTGGACTAAGGATTCATCCATTTTTGTATCGAACCTATGTGCTCTCCTTATTTATTCGGCAAACTTTGTGGGCCTCCAATC
Organism: Lactuca virosa; assembly: GCF_052849685.1. NCBI lineage: Eukaryota > Viridiplantae > Streptophyta > Magnoliopsida > Asterales > Asteraceae > Lactuca > Lactuca virosa. Next base: position 65,323,919 of record NC_136428.1, on the reverse strand, counting down.
ATGTTTCTTTTGGCAAGTGGTTGGGGAGTCACTGGAGTGATCAGAAGACATTGCGGGTGCTAAGTTTTTGAATTGTGGAGGAGTCTGTTGTTGAGAATTTAGTTGAGGATCTTGTTGCGATGGAGTTTGTTGTGGAGATGGTTGCGGTGAAGACTGTGGAATTGGTGGTTTTCTGTGTTCTTCGATAGGAGGAGGTTGAACTTGTGGGGGAGTTTGTTATTGATGAACCGAAGGAGTTTTTGATAGTGAGGGATCTTGTTCTTCATGAATTCTAGGAGGGCTTTCACTTCCCCTTTTTTAGGAAGCAACCTCCTATTGCTCCTCAAACCATTGTTTGAGACCATCAATCTGTTGGATAAGGTGTCTAAGTCCATAACTTATTTGGTATATACTTGACCCGACCCGGCATGGTCCATTTGGGTTGCACTTCACCCGAACTATTGAGAATAGTATATTTATGATTTTTTAATATATTATAAGTTATAATATATTAATATGAAATTGTATTATTTAATTAGTATTGGTCTTAAATTAATTATGAATTAATTTAGTGATCAAATGGTGACTAAATGGTGACTAATTAAACATGGGCTGTTATATTTATATAGTGTGGGCTAACACTCATTATGGTAATGGGCTAAGCTTATATGGGAGTACATGGATGATCCATGGAGCTTTTAACCCATGGATCCTTGGAAAGGAAAAGACATGGGTTATTAGGGTTTACCCTAATCATGTGCACTATATAAACAAGCTTGTGATGCATGAAATGACACCTAGAGTGTGTGTGAAGAAAGGTGGCCGATTTCTAGAGCATAGATATACTCTCTCATAAGTTTTCCAAGTTTGTGGTGATTTGTGATTTCCATTTGAGGCATTCACATTATTGGTGCTTTGCTCTCAAATTCCTAAGGAATCAATTCACAATCAAAGGTATGTAATTCATCTAGTTCTTTTATGCTTAAAAGTTCCCCATGCCATGCTAGATAAGTTATAAACCTTGGAAAACAAATTTTGCATGTATTTTAGACAAACATAGATCCAAGGTTTATTAGGGTTGCATGTACACTTAGGAAGTGTTAGAATGCTCAAAACCCAACAGTGGTATCAGAGCCTAGGCTTGTTTGTTGATACTTGATGCAAAATTGTGTTAAAAATCGAAATTCTTTGCTGTATGAACAGTGGACTCGCCGAGTCCATGGGGGGACTCGACGAGTCCAAGTGAAATTTCATCCTACTCTACGAGTAGGTTCGTGCACTCGACGATTAGAATGAACTGACATCAGATTTTCGACTTTTGTTGCTGGAAATGGACTAGAAACATTACCCTAAACTGTTTTGGTGTTTTAAAACCTGTTTTAGATGGTTTAATGTTTATGCTAATCCATTTACAATGGCTTATATCAAAATTCCATGATTTTATGTGTTCATATAATTCTTGAAATCTTGATGATCATGTTCATGTTCTTATGAGTTTAGAAAAATGATAAGAATTATTTGCTGAATTGTTTATCATTAATTCTTGATCATTTATGTGTTTTAATGGAGTCCATAATTTGTCCTCAAGTTATGGATATCAAAAGGTCACTTTCTTTTAAACACACATTTAAACACATAAGTTACATAAAAATGAAGAGTCTTCATTTTTATGAACCATTAACTCATAAGTTATGAAATGAAAAGTTTTGAAAAGTTTCAAAACTTGCCCTCAAGTTTTGGAATTTGTAAAGTTACACACACTTTAATATACTTTAATTCCAACCCTTAGAGTTTTAAAAGTTAAAATTTAACCCTTATACTATTTATAACATTAATGGTTAATTACTATATATATGTATAAGATCAAGTCGTTTTACCGTTAGTAGGCCTCATTCACGAAGCCGGTCTATAGGGGGTATCAGGTTGTTGCCTATAAAATGGCAACTTAATGGGTGTCCACTCTCACCCACCGCTTCCTTGATCGGTGGAGGGTCGTTAGCCAAACGGGTAGGACAATGACTTTAATTCTCATTAAAAGTATAATGATTATAAAGTAACTAAATATTTTTATAATTCCCAATCTTAGTTACTTTAGGAAAATGTGAATTTGGTGCTAACCCATGAAATTCACACTTTGTACCTTACCAAGTCGTTGGTGGAGCGTGTGTGGTTAACCGGCACACTAACTTGGACTAGTATGGATCATGAAGGGTGACTTAATGTTTATCATAGATCGGTGGAGCGCGTGTGGTTAACCGGCACATTGATTAGGTGATAATATTAAGGGTACCAAGTGAATTTGCATGGTTATTCACACCTTGTTTTGTGATCCTCGGCATCCCAGTCACAAAACCTGAAGGGCACAATCGAGATTGAAACATGCCATTGAAAGTTCAATGAATCTCAAAAGATCTAGGAGTTTCAAATCCAATTAAAACTTAATAATTTATTTCGTTTTTCATGGTGGAAATTGGTGAATCGTCATTCACCTACCTTCAAATATTTTATGGCTTGGATTACGGCATCCCTCTTCCAAGTTATAAAATATTGTGTTGGGTCCTAGCCTTAATATTTCATATTGGGTGTTATATTAAGGACTTAAAATCAACTAACTTGAATATCTCCCATTGTAGATGACTGGTTTAGACAACTGTGATCTTCCCAAATCTCATGGAAATCACACTTCTCTACCTCCACCTCCTACATTTATTCTCCCTGACCCACAAGGTCGAAGACTTGAAAAATTCAAGGTCACTCAAGCCCTACTAGCAATGAAACATAAAGATTGAAGACCTGTGTGCACTCATGTCTTAGGAATGAAGTCACACTTTGACAGGTTGAGAATGTTGGGTGTCGTTGTCCCAAGGAAGTTGGCTACTGACTGGGTTCTTCAGTCACTTCCTGAGTCATACAGTGAGTTCATTAGGAACTACTATGTGACAGATCACGACATGACCCTAATAGATCTATCTTATTTACTTGTTGCTGCTGAGTCAGAAATGATGTGGCGCAATGGTCAAGCAAATATGGGTGGAAGGTCTATTTCTCAAACTTCCATGGACATGGACAATGGTAACATTGGAAGTCCAGAAAAGCCTTTTCTTCCCAATGGAAAGGGATCGGCCTTGGTTAACCCGGTTGACCAAAAGGCAAAGGGAAAGGCTAAGTCTGTGATAATCTCGTGTACCATTCCCAAAGAGTCTATATGTTTTTATTGTCATGAGAAGGGACATTGGAAGCGAAGCTGCCCTGAATACCTAAAAGATCTGAAAGCAAGTAGAAACAAAAGGTTTGACTCTGCTTCAGGATCAAGCAAAGGGAAGGACACTTAATAAAAGGAGTATGCTGAATATGATAGCCAATATGGATTTCAATCGCATGGTTCGAAGATCGGATTCTTGAGCTGCTACATAAGAGTTATGATAGATTGCTAGAAGATATGTAATAACATAGTTTTCATTTAAAGTTGCATTGTAAGGAAAAAGTTTTTCCGCATTTATAAATAAATAAAATTTTGTTTTATTTTATTATATCTCCTTGCAATGGCATTTTATGAAAAATCGATGTTTGTATGGTTCTAGCAATAATGGAAATGTGCATTTGATTCTTTCATTTGTGGTAGTGTCTAAATTTATCAAATAAGGAAAGATTCTCATCACCCAAGGTTTCAATTGGACTGAAACTTGGAATCATGCAGGTTGTATTGCATGATGAATGAGAATTTTCATTTTTGGAAAGTTAAGACTAATTCCCTGACCACATGTATATGTGAGACAGGTGAAAGACTAAAGGATCGGGTACACTGGGAGTGTGCAGGTCAAAGTCCACCACAAAGATCGATAAGACTATTCGTCATGATTTACTAAAGTTTAGTAAATATGGTTGTACCTACAAGTTGAAGTACAATTCTGAAACATTGGAAAAGTTTCAATGTATGGCAGGACGAATGGGAAGAATCAAATTGGGCAGAAAGATAGAAGTTTCTCAAATCTGAAAAGATGGGAGAGTACTTTAGTATCTTGTTTTATGATCATCTTAATGATTAAGAAACCATGTCACAATTCATCCTCTAAGGACATCTTAGTGAATTTTATTGCTAAGAAGAGGATTCATGAATTGTTGGAATGGTTAAAATCAAGAAGATGAATCATACTTCGTTCCAAAAACAAGTCTTAGAGTCATACTCCAAGATTGTAACTTGAGTGACACATCTTAAAGAATGTTTATAACACTTGTCAAATGTAAGAGTAAAATGTTTTCTACTCTTGTACATTTGAAATTGGTAAGTTGTGATGTTTTGGATAAAACAAAGACCAACTGACATCAATTGTGTGAAGTGTTTATCTTGATAAGAATCCGCACGGACTCTTGAATGTTTGTTTGGTTGTCAAGGAATGGTTCTTGACAAAGAGAAACTTGCATGTCAAGAGGACAGTGGAAGTCTTAAAGGTCTTCAAGGTTTCAAGAGCTAATCAAGGATAAAACCTATAGCTTATCGCTAGCACACGACTTGACGTTTGTAACCTATCGTGTTGACATAACTCTTGTTCCTGTGCCTATTCTGGCAAAGTTGACTATGTATGTGAGTTCTATGAGTTCTCAATTGTATGCATAACAACTTGGAAGCAATGGTGGGCCCTTGGGCTACCAAGAGGCAAGAAATCAAGATTGAACAAGTTCAATCCATATGATTTTGAGTTTGTCACTAACCTGGTCTTGTGATTAAGGTTTTGACAAATTCACATAGATAGGAACACATACACCATAAAATCTAAGTGTCATAAGGTTTCTTTCCGATTCATGAAAATGATGGTGAGGAAACGCTTTCACTAAGTAGATTTTAAGTAGATAGCAATTGTGTTGTTTGCATTCTCAAAGTCGTTAGTGGAGCGTGTGTGGTTAACCGGCACATTAACATGGATTTGTGAGAAATGGCAAACAGGTCTAAATAGTATGATTACGGCATCCCTCTTCATAATTGTTTAGACATACATGTGAGCTATCTAAAGAAAGATGTATGAGTCTGAGAAGCTTAGATAAAGTTTTGTCGAAGCATCTCGTATCAGAAGTCTGAACTTTGGTGATGAAAGTCAATAAAGTATTGATTTCTAGAAGTAGATTTCTGAGTACATGTCAAAGCTAGTGGGAGCATAATTGTAGTGCTAAATAATTATTATGCTAGTGGGAGCATAATCAATTATGATGAATATTGTTAATTATAGAAAACAAGATTTTCACTTGGAAAAAGGTTGTTTTGCTATAATTAAGGGAGAGGAGATTATACTTCATTTCAATCCTAAAAAGTTTAGATTGAGATTTCCATCATCTTTAGTCAAGGATATATATATATATATATATATATATATATATATATATATATATATATATATATATATATATATATATATATATATATATATATATATATATATGAATTTTATGTTGGAATGGTTCAACATAAGGAAATTATATATATATTACGTTCTCAAATTCGATTATGATTACGACATCCCTCTTCATAGTCGATTTTTGAAAATATGGCAAATAATAATAAAAATATTGTAGCAAAAGACTGATCTAGTATCAGGTCTTTATGTGAGACATCATGAATCGTGTCCCATATGCTTCGGGTATAGGATCGGTCACATGTGCTATAATATTTATGCGTTCTAAATTTTCCAAATGCTCAAACCATTAAGAGGGGAAAAGTCTAGAATTGGATAAGACTAAAATGATTAAGCAATTGTCGAGGACAATCTAAGGTTCACCAAAGATTGGTTGCTCAGGGACAGTTGGAAGTATAGTGTTAAATTTTGGAAGGACCATATGGATATATTCTGAAAAGAGGTAGCTCTTGTTCAGATATGATAATCAAAATGGGAATATGGAAATTTTCATATTGGGAGTTGGATATTAAGAATCAATGAGAAAGTTAGAAACTTTTATGCAAGAAGGATGTTCAAAGCAATGTACTTTGAATATGAGACTTCGTTTCCATGGAATTGATCTCCTTTGGAATACTCTGTAATGACTGTTGACAAGTTTTTGTGACTTTTGTGCATAAACATTGCAAGAGGATCAATGCATATAAGTTTGGAATCTAACAGATTACAGTAAATGACAAGAATTTGGTATTCTTACATTTACGGTAAGGATTTGGGACTGTGAAATGAGCATCATTGGAATCATGTTCAATTGATCTACTTCACAAAGTAAAGATCATAGACAAACATAGTGTGCATACTTGGTGTATGGAATGACTATTGTTTAGAAAACATAGTGTACATGCTTGGAGCATGGGACCACTATTGTTTTAATTCAAGTGTTAAGTTGATAAATCGAAACAGAATAATGTGGAATCAATATGGTGATGAATAAAAGGTGTTTTATTTATATTAATAAGTGCTGAGACCATATTGGATTCAATTATTCTTGTGTTTCACTTTGCATGTTTTGACTTCCATAATAACTAGGTTATTCTTTCCGAATGATTAAGTTATTCAAACCATCCACAGTCGGTCATATGTTGGAAGTAGATATGAATCAAGACTGTCATGAGTTGGTTGTAGAGGTCTAAGATGTTAGACATGGCTACAACACTCATGAGTGCTCATAAGTTATGAGTATTGGATTCAACCCACGCTCACTTGCATCACTTCATGGAATTTATCTCGAGTGATCGTGAGACGGTAATATCATATAAGTCTTCAAATCTAGAGATATGAGTTGTTACCTATGAGTTGGTTGTACATTGACTGCACGAAAACGCATCAGTAACTTGATGTTATAAAACGTGCATTTGTGTATAATTCAACAAGTAGTAGAAACAAGTATATGAGTCGAAGTTTATCTGTTCCTTCTAGTCCTTGGAGGATTAGAAGCGATATCTGGGCCCCTCGATGATTTTGCTTTGACCTATGTACCGGGCCCGGTCAGAACTAAATTGATGTGTTCGATTAAGTTCTTTGTCAAACAAATCAGAAATCAGGAAACAAACTGCTGGACAATAATTAAGACATTGTTCCATGTATTTGTCCGGCTGGTATCATGAGAGCAGAGGATTATGTGATCACTTATCTAAAATGGCGCTTCATAGTTCAACAGAGTTTTCGAGAGCTACGATTGCCGGTTGGTTCCTGAAGTCATATAGGCAAATATAGTTATTAGACTTATCCAAGTGGGAGACTGTTGGATAAGGTGTCTAAGTCCATAACTTATTTGGTATATACTTGACCCGACCCGGCATGGTCCATGTGGTTTGCACTTCACCCGAACTATTTATATGGATAATTTTATGAGAATAGTATATTTATGATTTATTAATATATTATAAGTTAAAATATATTAATATGAAATTGTATTATTTAATTAGTATTGGTGTTAAATTAATTATGAATTAATTTAGTGATCAAATGGTGACTAATTAAACATGGGCTGTTATATTTATATAGTGTGGGCTAACACTCATTATGGTAATGGGCTAAGCTTATATGGGATTCCATGGATGATCCATGGAGCTTTTAACCCATGGATCCTTGGAAAGGAAAAGACATGGGTTATTAGGGTTTACCCTAATCATGTGCACTATATAAACAAGCTTGTGATGCATGAAATGACACCTAGAGTGTGTGTGAAGAAAGGTGGCCGATTTCTAGAGCATAGATATACTCTCTCATAAGTTTTCCAAGTTTGTGGTGATTTGTGATTTCCATTTGAGGCATTCACATTATTGGTGCTTGGCTATCAAACTCCTAAGGAATCAATTCACAATCAAAGGTATGTAATTCATCTAGTTTTTTTATGTTTAAAAGTTCCTCATGCCATGCTAGATAAGTTATAAACCTTGGAAAAAAAAATTTGCATGTATTTTAGACAAACATAGATCCAAGGTTTATTAGGGTTGCATGTACACTTAGGAAGTGTTAGAATGCTCAAAACCCAACACAATCTTTGAAAAGGTCTCATTGAATTGAGACTTGATCCGCTCACATATTTAAAGATTGTTCGGAATGTCTTTGTCGAAGAGTAGTTGATCGATTTCCTTTGTTAGATGAAGGATTTCATCAACACTCAAATTTGCGGTGAGTGATCGCCTTAACCCGTTAATGGTGGATTTAAGGACCGCAAGGCTGGATTCATAAGCGTTATGAGTTTCTTCGAGTAGCTGTTTGGAGTGAGTTGCTTGTTTTTCAAAAGTGAGTTTGAACTCATCCTTTGGTGCAGTTACTTGCTTGATGAGTCTTTCGGCTGTTGAGATGAACACCTTGTGATCTACGGTTCTACTATTTTCCAGTTCCCTTATACCCATTTCAACCCTGATAATCATACGCTCTGCGGTCATTCGCTCCCTTGTTTCCAGTCATTCAACTCGTTCAACGAGTGACTGTGGGGTTGCAAAGTCAGTGTTCTGCAGCCAAGATTTGGTCGATTTTAGTTTGCAGACTAAGGAGCTCCTTCATGGACACCACAATCTTTTTTTTCTTCTTTTGTTTAGGCTTAGAGGTGGAGTGTTGGGATCCACTCGATTCTTCATCATCCAGAACCATTATAAAATCATCTGAGGGAAGGGGTTGCTGAACATCATCAAAGTTTTCTTCATCAAAACCAAACATCGGAGCTGAGCTTATTTCAAGGGCAGTTTCTTCTTCATTTGAATCGTGATCTTCAGCATTTGGAAGGGGTTTTGAGGGAACAGGAACATTCTCCAATTGATGAGCGTTTTGAATAGTTGCCTCCATGGTAGACATCTATTGTTGAATGGAAAGGATGTCGTGAACCATTTTGGCATTTTTGATGGAGTCGGCCCAATACTTTGCTACGGTCTGAATGGATTCCTCCTTCTGTTGTTGTTGTTGAACTTCTTGCGCCTCTCTTGCTTGCATTGCTCTCTTGAAAGCTTTGAATTTTATAATTCCAGACTCAGTATTTGGATGATATCGAGTCCAAGAATCATCAGAGTTGTAACCGTCAAATCCTTTTCTCACCGACGTGTCCCTTGGGTTTGTGGTTCCTTGCATATTTTTTCTCCCCACACCTAGAGAACTTGATCGTAATGTCGATGGAATAGGATTTCCTGAGATTCCCTGGTCTCCTTGACCTAATGTTAAGTCTGGCCTCGGCTTAGTTTCGGCAAGGGCTAAGAAAGGAGTGCCCTGCAGTGCAACTGGAGTATCTAGTGTTTGTGTTACATGATGTAAGACGCAGTTCAACTCCTCAGGTTCAAATACGTGCAAGTGTGATGCCCTGGAGACCTTAGGGCGACTCGTCACAATTGGGTACACTTGGGTTCCAATTGGGGGTGTGTCTCCAAGATGAGATGAAACAGATGTACTTATAGTATCTGAGTGGTGAGATAGGGTGTGAGAGGGTGAGTCTGCGGTGACTCCAATGACTACCAGAGTCTTTTAAGATACTGCGGTATGAGTCCTGGTTCACATATGGCTTTGACTGGGGTTGAGTTTGAGTTTCTTCCTTCTAAATACATCTCCAGAATCCGAAGACTCATGATGCGTGTCATCAAAGACATTCACAAGGGGAACAAGAGTCTTGGATGGAGATTGATGAACTGCAACAGAAGACGCTGCGGCCTTAGCTTTTCATTTCATAGAAACATCGGCTCCTTTTGTGACTTTGTTGACTGGATTTTTCTTGGAGATGGAAAGAGACTTGACTCGTTTTGGTTTGGATTGAGTAGTTTGGTCTGTGGTAGTCTGGGGGTCCTATGTTGCGGTGGGCTGACTGGGTTAAGGCGGGGAAGAGTGATATGGGGCAATATCACTCGTAGCCTGTATGTGGTCAGCCACCTCTACCATAGTGAATCCAATGGACTCCAATATGTACATTGGTAAATTTCTAAGAGGTCCAAACATAGTTTGATCTTTAGAAGTAGTGTACCTTTTGAGGTCACGAATTGAAAACAGGTTTGTGTCATTGCCCATATCAAGCTTGGCCTCCTTGTGAAGATCGAAGATGCAAAGTTCCCAGAATCGAGAGAAAGTAAGCTCTGTAGCACCCTCTTTTGGAGCATCCTTGGGGATGTATTGCAAGAAATCATCCGACAATATTTTCCCATAATTCACAACATTTTGTGTGTTGATACTCTAGAAAAACTCCAAGAGCTTGATTCCCATGTAATCAGTACCACCAGTTCTTCCTGAAAGACACCTGATGATGAAATGGAACACGAACTGCCAAACTGCTGGAAGTTGGTTCTTCTTGAATTCACCAATACCCTTGAGCTTCTTCTGGTAACCCATTTGATATAGAGTAGAGAACACGTCATTTGGGCTTGGGGAGAAAACTTTGTCGATGGAAGAACCCTAAGATTGATTGCACTCATAAAATCTTCTTTGTTTAGCACCACCAGAGAATCATCCACAAGGTTTAGATGAACTTCTTGAAAATTATGGTTAGGTCGAAAAGTTGAGAAGGCACACTTGAACAAAGTCGCCAATGGGACGGCTTCAATGAAGGAATCGAAAGCGCCATACAGTGAGTGCTTTGGGAGAAACTTGATCATCAGCTTTATCGCTTCGTTGTAAGAAGGATGATCTTCAAAGATGGCTATGAAATTTCTTGAAGCAATGGATAGAGTTTGATCTTTGATGGTGGATTCAGAACTAGTGGGACGAGCAGAACCTGAAGCTCTTGATTGCTTCCTTGAAATACCATACTTCACCATTGTTACGAAAAAGGTTTTTGAGAACTTGCAGAAAAAGGGTTTTAGCAAGAAGATGGAGAAGATGAAGTTCGTCAAGAATTATTGTTATTACTTTAATTATAGCTGTTAATTTTAAAAACCCTTGGGTTTTTACCATTATCAACAACAATTAAAATAAATCGAAATTAATATGTTTCCGGGAAAAGAGGAGCATTTAGTGAATTGACAGTACCATGATCACATGCCGTCTGAACGTGGGGTGAGATTCGTTTTATCCATTGTGAAAAATGGGGAAGTGGAAACGGATTTGACATCCAACGGCTGGGTGACATGACTGGTTGAGGAAAAAGATTTCTTAAAAGATTTCGTTTATGGGAAAATGATTCACTTGTTTTTTATCCGAAAAAGGAACGTGACAGAGGAAAGTTATTTGAAAAGGACTGAAAATGTTATGCATGACAAAATGAATGTTTTTGAAGAATGTTTTTATTGAAGTCCATTAAATAGCACAAAACATTATTAAAAGCATTTATGAATTGATGACTGCAGGTTCATTATTTGCAACTACGGTAGGAGGATTTAGGTGACTGTGGTAGCATTAGCTGAAAGAACACTTGATCATGAAGATTAGAAATAAAATAAATAAAAGACCCAAAGAATATATTGATCATATGTTATTGCAGTATACTAGGTGTATTGAAAAAATATGAGGAATATATTATTCTAGAATCGCAGTGAAGAAAGTGCTTCAAGAGTTTTGAAAAGAAAAAAAGCAATTCCTTCGCCCTTGGAGACCAGTCGTGGTCTGTGGTACTTATGAATTCAAAAAGAATTGCGAGTCTGAGTTCATCATTCCTTGCATTTCCAAAAATCCATTTAGTTTCGTAGCATCAAGTGCCTTAGTAAAAACATCAGCTATTTCTTCATGAGTGGGCACAAAAATGAGTTCAATGTTACCTTTGAGGTTATGGTCTTTAATGAAGTGGTACCGTAGTTCAATGTGCTTCGTCTTCGAATAATGAATAGGATTATGAGAAATCGCTATTTCACTCTCTAAATCACAGTAAATTGGCACCTGCAACATTCTGTAACCGTAGTCCATAAGTTGAGTCTTCATCCAAAGGACTTGGGAGCAACAGCTGGCTGCGGCCACATATTCCACCTATGCGGTACACAAAGAAACATAGTTCTGTTTCCATGAAGACCAGCTAACTAATCTTCCTCCTAAGAACTTGCATCCACCCGAAGTACTTTTACGATCTACTCTGCACCCTGCATGATTTACATCTGTGAACGCTTGAAGACTGAAGTCATTGCCCGCAGGATACCAGAGGCCTAATGCTTTACTTCCCTTTAGATATATGAGGATTTGCTTGATTGCGGTCAAGTGAGATACTTTAGGGTCAGCTTGGTACCGAACACATAAACCTGTTGCAAAGACAATATCCGGTCGGCTGGCAGTGAGGTACATCAACAATCCAATCATTCCTCGGTAGGTTTTGTGGTCAACTGACTCTCCGGTAGGGTCAGCTGAGATCTTTGATCCAAAGGCCATCAGGACCTTGGCTGAGGAGCAATTGTCAATTGAAAATTTCTTTAGCAACTCAGTGGTATACGTTTCTTGATGAATGAATATCCCCTGAGGGACTTGTTTAACCGGAAGTCCTAGAAATCAGTTGATCTCACTATTCATGCTAATTTGAAATTTACTTGTCATAAGCCTTGCAAAATCATTCACCATACCCGGATCTATTGATCCAAAAATGATATCATCCACATATATCTGAACGATCATAAAGTGATTATCATTTACTTGTCTGAATAACGTGGGATAAATCACACCTCTTTTGTATCCCGACGTGACAAGAAACTCAGAGAGAGTCTCATACCACGCCCTCGATGCCTTCTTGAGACCGTATACTACTTTCTCCATCTTATAGCAGTGGTTTGGAAATTCTAAACGCTCAAAGCCTAGAGGTTGTTACAGATAAAATTCTTCCTCCAGTTCTCCATTTAGAAAGGCACTTTTTCCATCCATTTGATGCACTTTTATGTGTTTGTGTGCCGCATACGCTAAGAAAATGCATATTTCTTCCATTCTGGCTACCGGGGCATATGTTTCATCGTAGTCAACACCTTCAAGTTGACTATACCCCTTAGCAACTAACCAGGCTTTGTTTCTCACCACCGCACCGGATTCATCAAGCTTGTTTTTGTATACCCATATTGTACGAACGATTGTGTGGCCTTTTGGATTCGCTACCAGTTTCCACAATTTATTCCTTTTAAACTTAGCAAGTACTTCTTGCATAGCAGCAATCCAGTTGGGCTCCAAGAGTGCTTCTTTTGTAGTTCTGGGCTCGACCGATGACATGAAAGTTGCGTAGTGACAATGGTTAGTTAAATCACTAGAGGATCGAGTTTGGATACCTGAGGATGGGTTGCTGATGATTTTTCCCGGTGGGTGATCCTTCGTCCAAATGTGAAGGAGAGTTTGTTGATGATATGCAACTGCGATTGAGGGAATATCTTCAACGTCAAAGGACCCTGCAGTGGGAGAAAGTAGTGTTGGATTAATGTCTAAGTCCATAACTATATTTGGTATGTACTTGACCCGACCCGACATGGTCCATTTGGGTTGCACTTCACCGGCACAATTTATATGGATAGTCTTTTGAGAATAGTATATTTATGATTTATATTAATATATTATAAGTTCTAATATATTAATATGGAATCATATTATTTAATTAGTATTGATCAAGAATTAATTTAGAATTAATTAAGTGATCAAAAAGAACTAATTAAATATGGACTCTTATATATATGGAATGGGCCAAGTTCATTTAGGTTGGGCTAAGCTTTCATGGATGGTCCATGGAGTTTTCAACCCATGGATCCTATGTAAATAAAAGGTCATGGGTATTAGGGTTTACATGGATGTAACCCTAATCCTCCATAATATATAAAGGGGTCCTTGGCTCACAAAATTGGCACAAGTGTGTGAAAATAAGAGTGGGCCGATTTTAGTGTGCATACATATTCTCTCAAGTTCTTCCAAGGTGTTTTGGTGATTTGTGATTCCATTTGAGGCTTCCACACTATTGGGGCTAAGCTCTTAAAGCTTGAAGACATCAAGCTACATCAAAAGGTATATCATCTAACTAGAACTTTGTAGTATAGGTGCTTCATAATATGCTAGTTAGGATGAAACCTTGGAATAGTTAATATTTGCATGTATAATAGAGAAAACATAGATCCAAGGTTTATAGGGTTGCATGTACACCATAGGAGTGTTAGAATGCCCAAAACCCAACAGTGGTATCAGAGCCATGGGTTGTTTTCTGTTATATTGATGCAAATGTTTTATTTTCAAGTTGAAGGAAAAAAAAGGAAAAAAAAACATGACGTTTGTCAAATTTTAAGATAATTACTTGTTTTTGTGAAAAACTAATTATTTGTAAAATTTGAATCATTTGCTATATGAGTTGAATTAGGTCAAATTTAGTAAAATATAAAATGATATGATTATTTTATTAGTTTTAAAAGTTTGATCTAAAGAGTTTTTTGAAACCTCCATAAGTTATGGATATGAAAAGGTTTTTAAAAAATTGATTCAAAGTTTTTTATGGAGTTACAAAACTTGGTCTTAATGTTTTAAAGAATTCCATAACATGTTCTTAAGTTATGGAACATGAAAAGTTTCATCATAAAACAAGTATTTAACTACATAAGTTATGGAATCCAAAAGTTTTCAAGAGTTACAAAACTTGCCATCAAGTTTTGGAATTTGCAAAAATGTTTTTTATGATAAAAAAAAAAAAATTGAATTCTAAAACTCTTGGGTTCATAACTTAAACAATTAATTAAATGGTTTTAAGTTTGAATTTAATAATTGGAATTATGATGTTTTGATTAGTTCAAATTAACTCTTATGGACTTTATTAATAGTTAGTTAAAGCGTTTAATTAAAAGAGTATTATTAATCCATAAATATATGGTTTGAGTTTAATTAAATTAAAAGTCTAGTTTAATTAATAGATTAAACCACCAAGTATTTTAAATGTCTAAAATACACCCTTATACTATTATAATATTAAAAGTTTAATATATTATATGTATAAGAGCAAGTCGTCTTACCATTAGTAGGCCTCATTCACGAAGCCGGTCTATAAGGGGGTTATAAGGTTATTGCCTATAAAATGACAGTTTAATGGGTGTCCACTCTCACTCACCGCTTCCTTGACCGGTGGAGGGTCGTTAGCCGAACAGGTAGGACAAGGACTATAATTCTCCCTTCATTATAAGTATAATGATAAATACTAAGTGACTAAACACTTATAAATTCCCAATCTTAGTTACTTAGGAAAATGTGAATAAGGTGTTAATCCATGAAATTACACTTTGCACTTTGTTTAAGCTGTTAGTGGAGCATGTGTGTTTAACCGGCACACTAACCTGGACTTAACAAGGTAGGCAAAGGGTAACTTAATGTTTATAATAGTATCGTTGGAGCGTGTGTGGTTAACCGGCACATCGATTGAGGGGTAAATATTAAGGGTACCAAGTATATTTGCATGGTTACTTCACACCTTGTTTTGTGATCCTCGGCATCCCAGTCACAAAACCTGAAGGGCACACTCGAGATTGAAACATGCCATTGAAAAGTTCAATGAATCTCAAAAGAATCTAGGAGTTTGAAATACAATTAAAACCTAATAATACATTTCGTTTATCTTGGTGGAAATTGGTGAATCGTCATTCACCTACCTTCAAATATTTTATAGCTTGGATTACGACATCCCTCTTCCAAGTTATAAAATAGTTTGTTGGGTCCTAGCCTTAATATATCATATTGGGTGTTATATTAAGGACTTAAATCAACTTTACGTGAATTTCTCCCATTGTTGATGTCTGGTTTAGACAACAATGATCTTCCCAAACCAAGCTTTCCTAATGAATATGACTTCCCGAGTTTGGCTCATGGAAGTCATACTTCTCTTCCTCCACCTCCTCCAATTATTCTCCCTAACCCACAAGTTCAAGGTCACTCAAGCCCTAATGGCAAGAAAGGTCTATGTGTGATCACATCTTAGAGATGAAGTCACATATTGACAAGCCGGGAGAGTTGGGTGTCAAAGTTCTGAGAAAGTTGGATGTTCAATCACTTTCTAAGTCACATAGTGAGTTCCTTTAGGACTACTATGAAACAGACTATGACATGAACCTAAATGATCATATCTATTTGCTTGGTGCTGCTGAATACGCATATGATTTGGAACGATAGTAAAGCAAATTTGATTAGAAGATCAACTTCCAAAAAACTTTATGGACAGTGACAATGGTGACACTGGAAATCCAGAAAAAGCATTCGCTTCCCAATGGAAAGGGATTGGCCATAGTCAACCCGGTTGACCAAATGGTAAAGAGAAAGGCTAAGTCTGAGATAGTCCCATTACCAAAGGGTCCATATGTTTATTTTGCCAAAGGAAGGGGCGTTGATTGCAAAGCTGCCAAATTTACCTAAGGATGTTAAAGTCAATAAGTTTGACTCTACATGAGGTAGAGCCCGTTATCTAACTCTGTTAAGTTCTATTCTGAGATCCTCATTACATGATGTGACTGGGTCACATGTTGATGTTTTAAGAATCAAAGAATAGAGAGAAATCTTAAAGGAAGTATATGCTGATTCTGATCGCGAAGGTGGATTTCGATCGCATCAGAATTTTGAGCAGTTGCTTAAGAAGTTTTGATATATTGCTAAGAAATAGATAACAACAATTTTCCATGTGGATTGTAAGGATAAGTTTTTCCGCAAAGTTTTAAAATAAAACAAAATTGTTTAATTTTATTTATTTGAAGTATCCTTACAATGGCATTTGTGGAAAATTGTTGCTTATATGATTCCACTGACAGCAATATTGGAAAATGGATTTGATTCTTTCGTTTGTGGTAGTGTCTAAATTTACCAAATCAGGAAAGTTCCTCATCGCCCAAGTTTCAATTGGACCGAAACTTGGAATCATGTAAGTTGAATAGTATGATGAATGAGAACTTTCAAGCATTGGAAAATCAAGACTAATTACTTGTTCACATGGATGTGTGAGTCAAGTG
This sequence comes from Lactuca virosa, assembly GCF_052849685.1. Taxonomy (NCBI): domain Eukaryota; kingdom Viridiplantae; phylum Streptophyta; class Magnoliopsida; order Asterales; family Asteraceae; genus Lactuca; species Lactuca virosa. Next base: position 65,307,166 of record NC_136428.1, on the reverse strand, counting down.
AAGGACTAAAGGGATCGAGTACACATTCTTGTGCACTGGTCATGTCCACCACAAAGCTCGTTAAGACTATTTGATTTACTAAAGTTTAGTAAATATGGTTATACTTACAAGTTTAAGTATAATTCTGAAACATTGGAAAAGTCTCAATGTATGGCAGAACGAATGGGAAGAATCAAATTAGGCAGAAAGATAAAAGTTTCTCAAATCTGAAAAGATGGGAGAGTACTTTAGTATCATGTTTGTGATCATCTTAATGATTTAGAAATCATATCACAATTAGTCCTCTAAAGGTCATCTTAGTGCATTCTTATGACTAAGAAGAGGAGTCATGAATTGATGAAATGGTTAGATCAGGAAGATGAGTCATACTTCGTTCCAAAACAATTCTTAGAGTCATACTCCAAGATTATAACTTGAGTGACAAATCTTAAAGAAAAGTTTATAACACTTGTCAAATGTAAGAGTAAACGTTTTCTACTCTTGTACATTTGAAATTGGTAAGTTGTGATGTTTTGGATAAAACAAAGACCAACTAAGGCCAATTGTGTGAAGTGTTTGTCTTGATTAAGAATCCACACTACTTCTTGAATATTTTGCAAGAAAGTCTTATTGGTCAAGAAGACAGTGGGAGTCTTAAAGATCCTAAAAAGAATTTCAAGAACTAATCAAGAATAAAACCTGAGGTTCTTCACTAGCACACGACTTGAGGTTTATAACCTATCGTGTTGACATATTCTGTGCCCATTCCAGTTAAAGTTGGCTTTGCATAGGAGTTCTGATAGTTCTCAATTGGTTGCATAACAACTTGGAAGCAATGGCAGGCCCTGTACTGCCAGGTGGCAAGAAGTTAAGATTGCATAAGTTCAGTCCATATGAGTTTGGATTTGTCATTATCCTTGTCTTATGACTATGGTTTTGACGATTCACATGGATAAGAACACATACACCATAAAATCTAAGGGTCATAAGGTTTCTCTCCGATTCATGAAAATGATGGTGAGGAAACACTTCCACCAAGTAGATTTGAAGCAGATGGCAAAAGGTCTAAACAATTGAGACTATGATTACGGCATCCCTTTTCACAGTTCTGAAATTGTTTAGACACACATGCATGCTATCTAAGGAAAGGTGTATGATTTTGATAAAGTTTTATCAAAGCATCTCGTATCAGAAATCTGAACTTTGGTAAGAAAGTCAATAAAGTATTGATTTCTAGAAGTCCAGCTGATTTCTGAGTACATGTCAAAGCTAGTGGGAGCATAAGTGTTTCCTCACCATCATTTTCATGAATCGGAGAGAAACCTTATGACCCTTAGATTTTATGGTGTATATGTTCTTATCCATGTGAATCGTCAAAACCATAGTCACAAGACAATGATAATGACAAATCCAAACTCATATGGACTGAACTTATGCAATCTTAACTTCTTGCCACCTGGCAGTACAGGGCCTGCCATTGCTTCCAAGTTGTTATGCAGCCAATTGAGAACTATCAGAACTCCTATGCAAAGCCAACTTTAACTGGAATGGGCACAAAATATGTCAACACGATAGGTTATAAACCTCAAGTCGTGTGCTAGTGAAGAACCTCAGGTTTTATTCTTGATTAGTTCTTGAAATTCTTTTTAGGATCTTTAAGACTCCCACTATCCTCTTGACATATAAGACTATCTTGCCAAATATTCAAGAGATAGTGTGGATTCTTTATCAAGACAAACACTTCACATAATTGGCCTTAGTTGGTCTTTGTTTTATCCAAAACATCACAACTTACCAATTTCAAATGTACAAGAGTAGGACACTTTTACTCATACATTTGACAAGTGTTTTAAACCTTTCTTTAAGATATGTCACTCAAGTTACAATCTTGGAGTATGAATCTAAGAATTGTTTTGGAACGAAGTATGACTCATCTTCCTGATCTAACCGTTTCAACAATTCATGACTCCTCTTCTTAGTCATAAGAATGCACTAAGATGACCTTTAGAGGACTAATTTGTGATATGATTTCTAAATCATTAAGATGATCACAAACATGATACTAAAGTACTCTCCCATCTTTTCAGATTTGAGAAACTTTTATCTTTCTGCCTAATTTGATTCTTCCCATTCGTTCTGCCATACATTGAGACTTTTCCAATGTTTCAGAATTATACTTAAACTTGTAAGTATAACCATATTTACTAAACTTTAGTAAATCAAATAGTCTTAACGAACTTTGTGGTGGACATGACCAGTGCACAAGAATGTGTACTCGATCCCTTTAGTCCTTCACTTGACTCACACATCCATGTGAACAAGTAATTAGTCTTGATTTTCCAATGCTTGAAAGTTCTCATTCATCATACTATTCAAATTGCATGATTCCAAGTTTCGGTCCAATGGATACTTGGGCGATGAGGAACCTTCCTGATTTGGTAAATTTAGACACTACCACAAATGAAAGAATCAAATCCATTTTCCAATATTGCTGTCAGTGGAATCATATAAGCAAAAATTTTCCACAAATGCCATGATAAGGATACTTCAAATAAATAAAATTAAACAATTTTCTTTTATTTTAAAACTTTGCGGAAAAACTTATCCTTACAATCCACATGGAAAATTGTTGTTATCTATTCCTTAGCAATATATCATAACTTCTTAAATAACTGCTCAAAATTCTGATGCGATCGAAATCCACCTTCGCGATCAGAATCAGCATATACTTCCTTTAAGATTTCTCTCTATTCTTTGATTCTTAAAACATCAACATGTGACCCAGTCACATCATGTAATGAGGATCTCAGAATAGAACTTAACAGAGTTAGATAATGGGCTCTACCTGATGTAGAGTCAAACTTATTGACTTTAACATCCTTAGGTAAATTTGGCAGCTTTGCAATCAACGCCCCTTCCTTTGGCAAAATAAACATATGGACCCTTTGGTAATGGGACTATCTCAGACTTAGCCTTTCTCTTTACCATTTGGTCAACCGGGTTGACTATGGCCAATCCCTTTCCATGGGGAAGAGAATGCTTTTTCTGGATTTCCAGTGTCACCATTGTCACTGTCCATAAGGTTTTTGGGAAGTTGATCTTCTAATCAAATTTGCTTTACTATCGTTCCAAATCATTGCTGATTCAACAGCACCAAGCAAATAGATATGATCATTAAGGTTCATGTCATAGTCTGTTTCATAGTAGTCCCAAAGGAACTCACTATGTGACTTAGAAACTGATTGAACATCCAACTTTCTCAAGACTTTGACACCCAACTCTCCCGGGTTGTCAATATGTGACTTCATCTCTAAGATGTGATCACACATAGACCTTGCTTGCCATTAGGGCTTGAGTGACCTTGAACTTGTGGGTTAGGGAGAATAATTGGAGGAGGTGGAGGAAGAGAAGTATGACTTCCATGAGCCAAACTCGGGAAGTCATGTTCATTAGGAAAGCTTGGTTTGGGAAGATCATTGTTGTCTAAACCAGACATCAACAATGGGAGAAATTCACGTAAAGTTGATTTAAGTCCTTAATATAACACTCAATATGATATATTAAGGCTAGGACCCAACAAACTATTTTATAACTTGGAAGAGGGATGCCGTAATCCAAGCTATAAAATATTTGAAGGTAGGTGAATGACGATTCACCAATTTCCATCAAGATAAACAAAATGTATTATTGGGTTTTAATTGGTTTTGAAACTCCTAGATTCTTTTGAGATTCATTGAAATTTTCAATGGCATGTTTCAATCTCGAGTGTGCCCTTCAGGTTTTGTGACTGGGTTGCCGAGGATCACAAAACAAGGTGTGAAGTAACCATGCAAATATACTTCGTACCCTTAATATTTACCCTTCAATCGATGTGCTGGTTAACTACACACGCTCCAACGATACTATGATAAACATTAAGTTACCCTTTGCCTACCTTGTTAAGTCCAGGTTAGTGTGTCGGTTAACCACACATGCTCCACTAACAGCTTAAACAAAGTGCAAAGTGTAATTTCATGGATTAGCACCTTATTCACATATTCCTAAGTAACTAAGATTGGGAATTTATAAGTGTTTAGTTACTTAGTATTTATCATTATACTTATAATGAAGGGAGAATTATAGTCCTTGTCCTACCTGTTCGGCTAACGACCCTCCACCGGTCAAGGAAGCGGTGGGTGAGAGTGGACACCCATTAAACTGCCATTTTATAGGCAGTAACCTTATACCCCCTTATAGTCCGGCTTCGTGAATGAGGCCTACTAATGGTAAGACGACTTTACTCTTATACATATATATAAATATTATTAACTTATAATATTATAAAGTATAAGGGTTGAATTTTAACTTTTAAAATTCTAAGGGCTTAACTTGGAATTAAAGTATTCATAAGTGAAAGCTTTACAAATTCCAAAACTTGAGGGCAAGTTTTTGAAACTATTCAAAACTTTTCATTTCATAACTTATGAGTTTAATTAAGGTTTAATGAAAAAAAAAATTCAAGTTCCATAACTTGAGGACAAGTTATGGAAGACATTAAATCATTTAATGATGACATTAAAAATAGTGACTCTTCTATTTTCATAACCTATGAGACTTAATGACACTTTAAAAAGAAAAACTCTTCACTTTCTATAACTTGAGGACAAGTTATGGAGTTCATAAAAACCATTAAGATCAAATATTCCAATTAACACAATAATTAAATAATTTTTCTATGATCTAGATTAAACTCATAAGTAAAGATAATTCACATCAACAATTTTCAAGAAATTAGATAATCATATAAACTAATACAAATCTTGAAACTTTGACAATTATCCTTTGAAGACTCTTGGAATTCATAACCTAAAGAGTTAATAAATGAGACATTTCACATCCATAACTTATGGAAGTTTCAAAACTCTTAAGATCATAACTTTAAAAAAACTTTTGAGTTCCAAAATTTTATGACAAAATTTGTAACTCCTTAAAACCATTTAGATCAAACTTTTAAAACAAATAAAATAATCATATCATTCTATCTTTTAATAAATTGACCTAATTCAACTCTTGTAGTAAAGTGACTTAAATTTTATAAATAATTAGTTTTTTCATAAAATCAAGTAATTATCATAAAATTTGACAAACTTTATGTTTTTTTTCTTTTTTTTTCCTTCAACTTGAAAAAAAAATACATTTGCATCAATATAACAGAAAACAACCCATGGCTCTGATACCACTGTTGGGTTTTGAGCATTCTAACACTCCTATGGTGTACATGCAACCCTATAAACCTTGGATCTATGTTTTCTCTATTATACAAGCAAATATTAAATATTCCAAGGTTTCATCCTAACTAGCATATTATGAAGCACCTATACTACAAAGTTCTAGTTAGATGACATACCTTTTGATGTAGCATGATGTCTTCAAGCTTTAAGAGCTTAGCCCCAATAGTGTGGAAGCCTCAAGTGGAATCACAAATCACCAAAACACCTTGGAAAACCTTTAGAGAATATGGATACTTGGCTCACACTATGAAATCGATTATTGCCCTCTTTAGTGTATCCACACTAGCCACTAGCCTAATTTCATGAACCATAAGACCCTTTATATAGTGTGGAGGATTAGGGTTAAACCCTAATACCCATGACCTTTCATTTCCTAGGATCCATGGGTTAAAGCTCCATGGACTATCCATGAAGACTTAGCCCAACCTAAATGAACTTGGCCCACTACACATATATATATCTAAGAGTCCATATTTAATTAGTTCCTTTTGATCACTTAATTAATTATAAATTAATTCTTGATCAATACTAATTAAATAATATGATTATATATTAATATTTTAGAACTTATAATATATTAATATAAATCATAAATATACTATTCTCACAAGACTATCCATATAAATTGTGGCGGTGAAGTGCAACCCAAATGGACCATGCCGGGTCGGGTCAAGTACATACCAAATATAGTTATGGACTTAGACATCAATCCAACAGTCTCCCACTTGGATAAGTCTAAAACTATTATTGAGTATGACTTCAAAAACCAACTGGCAATCGTAGCTCTTAAAGCCGCTGTCGAACTCTGATCTTGTCAATGAACTCTGACCTTTGTCAATGACTTGTCCATTAGATAAGGGATCATATATTCCTCCATTCTAGATATCATATGGACTAAGACATGGATTATAATCATTCTCTCTGTCCATTTGTTGTTTCCCGATTTTCGATTTATGATGACTGACTGATTGAACAAATCAAATTAGTCCTGGCTTGGCCAAGCACTCACATGTGTCATCGCTAAATCATCGAGGGGCCCATAGATATCGCTTTTATCCCGAAGGTAAAAGGAATGGATAAACTTCGACTCATATGGCTTGTTCTACTACTTGTTGAATCATACACAAAGGCATGTTTTATAACATCGAGTTACCAAATGCGTTTTCGTGCAATCAATGTATAACCAACTCATAGTAACAACTCATATCTCTAGGTTTGAAGAATATAAGATATTATCGTCTCATGATCACTCGTGATAAAATCCATGAAGTTATTCAAATGAGCGTGGGTTGAATCCAATACTCAGAACTTATGAGCACTCATGAGTGTTGTAGCACCACTTTGTCCACCAACTTGGACCTCAACAAACCAACCCATGACCGTCTTGATTCATATCTACTTCCAACATATGACCGACTGTGGATGGTTTGAATAACTTAATCATTCAGGAAGAGCGACTTTGTTATTCTGGAAGTCAAAACATGCAAAGTGAAACACAAGAATAAATGAATCAAATATGGTATCAAACCCTATGAATATAAATAAACACTTTTATTTATCACCATACTGATTACTCATTATTCATTGTTTCGGTTTTATCAACTTTATACTTGAATTAAAAACACTAGTTGTCCCATGCTCCAAGCATGTACACTATGTTTTTCTTAAACAATAGCTTTGCCATACACCAAGTATGCACTCGATGTTTGTCTATGATCCTTACTTTGTGAAATAAACCAATTGAACATAATTTCAATGATTCTAATTTCACACTCCCAAATCCTTATCGAAAAATGTGAGAATTTCAAATTCCTATCATTTATCGAAATCTGTTTAGATTTTAAACTTATATGCACTGACCCTCCTGTAATGAATATGTACAAAGTCACAAAGACTTGTCAACAGTCGAAGTTTATCCATTCCTTTTACCTTCGGGATAAAAGCGATTTATATGGGCCCCTCGATGATTTAGCGATGACACATGTGAGTGCTTGGCCAATCCAGGACTGATTTGATTTGTTCAATCAGTCAGTCATCATAAATCGAAAATCGGGAAACAACAAGTGGACAGAGAGAATGATTATAATCCATGTCTCAGTCCATATGATATCTAGAATGGAGGAATATATGATCCCTTATCTAATGGACAAGTCATTAACAAAGGTCAGAGTTCATTGACAAGATCAGAGTTCGACAGCAGCTTTAAGAGCTACGATTGCCAGTTGGTTTTTGAAGTCATACTCAATAATAGTTTTAGACTTATCCAAGTGGGAGACTGTTGGATTAATGTCTAAGTCCATAACTATATTTGGTATGTACTTGACCCGACCAGGCATGGTCCATTTGGGTTGTAGTTCAGCGGCATAATTTATATGGATAGTCTTTTGAGAATAGTATATTTATGATTTATATTAATATATTATAAGTTCTAATATATTAATATGGAATCATATTATTTAATTAGTATTGATCAAGAATTAATTTAGAATTAATTAAGTGATCAAAAAGAACTAATTAAATATGGACTCTTATATATATGGAATGGGCCAAGTTCATTTAGGTTGGGCTAAGCTTTCATGGATGGTCCATGGAGCTTTTAACCCATGGATCCTATGTAAATGAAAGGTCATGGGTATTAGGGTTTACATGGATGTAACCCTAATCCTCCATAATATATAAAGGGGTCCTTGGCTCACAAAATTGGCACAAGTGTGTGAAAATAAGAGTGGGCCGATTTTAGTGTGCATACATATTCTCTCAAGTTCTTCCAAGGTGTTTTGGTGATTTGTGATTCCATTTGAGGCTTCTACACTATTGGGGCTAAGCTCTTAAAGCTTGAAGACATCAAGCTACATCAAAAGGTATGTCATCTAACTAGAACTTTGTAGTATAGGTGCTTCATAATATGCTAGTTAGGATGAAACCTTGGAATAGTTAATATTTGCATGTATAATAGAGAAAACATAGATCCAAGGTTTATAGGGTTGCATGTACACCATAGGAGTGTTAGAATGCTCAAAACCCAACAGGTAGTTCCCCCTCGACTTGGAAGCAGCCCGCAGATGTATCTTGGACTGTAGGAATTTGAATTGCAGCTGTTGAAGGAGGTTCCCCCTGAATTAATGATGGGAGTTCCCCCTGAATTGATGAGTGAGTGATAATCCGTGAATCTGATCTTGTATCAATGTTCTCAACTTCTTCATCCTCCGATTCTTCAGAAACATTTGATTGGATAGTGACTATGCGGGTAGAAACCGGAGCGGCATCTTCTAGTACTGGAACCTCGATGGTTGTCACTTCCACCGGAGTTGAACTTTCCCCCTCAACCGGCGAGGTGGAAGTATTAAGTGACAAATCTTCAGACAAGGTTGGACCAGATACCTCAACATGTTGTTGTTGGGCTACCGGAGACACCAGGATTTCAGAGAGATGAGCTGTTTCTACGGGATCAAAAAGGTCATCATAGTTGATTTCAACTATGTTCAACAGACCTGAAGACGCTGGGATATTACTTTCTAGGATAGCTTTTGTTTCCATTGAAGGAGCAGGTTTGCAGACATAATAGTCATCAAATTTTACATCAAAGCTTTCGGCTATCAGTCTTGTACGTCTAATGAGAATCATGTAGGCCACTTTGTTGGTTGAGTAGCCAAGATAAATGTCTTCATCTGATTTCCGTGCAAATTTGTTAAAGTGATCCTTGTTGTTGATCACAAAACATTTGCAACAAAAAATATGGAAGAATTGGACATTGGGTTTGCAGTTGTTGAGACCCTCATAAGGAGTCTTGTTAAGACGTTTGCAAATGATACTTCGGTTTTGAACAAAGCATACGGTTGCCTCTGCTTCTGCCTAGAAGTAGAGAGGAAGGTTAGCAAAGTTAAACTTTGATGTAGCTGCTTCGACCAATATGCGATTTCTTCGCTCTACTACTCCATTTTGTTGTGGTGTGTAGGGTGCTAAAAAACCCAAAAACTACTCAAGAGTTGATTAGTGAATTTGGTTCCATTATCACTTCTTATCCTTCTGACTGGTAAATTGATTTGGAGCTCTATTTCTTTTATGAAGTTTATCATGATCTGCGTAGTGTCAGATTTGAGTCTCAAGAAAAAGACCCAAGTGAAGCGGGTAAAGTCATCAACTATAACCAAAATATATCGCTTGTGATGAAGACTGGCTACGGTAGATGGACCGCAGAGATCAATGTGAAGTAGCTCTAATGGTTCAATGATTGAAGAACGATAATCATAGGATGACTTCCCTTTGTTTGTTTTCTACACTCACAGGCTAGGCACAACGTATCGTTACTTTAGTTTAAGATTGGGAGACCACAGACTAGTTCTTTGGTGACCAGGTTGTTGATGTATCTGAAGTTGAGATGAGCTAGTTTGCGGTGCCATAACCAACTTACTTCGGATACTGCTTTTGACAAAAAAGACAAATGCGGTGTGCCAATGATTAATGAGACATCCAAAGGATACATTGTCCCTTCGGCTTTGGACTTTATCAAGCAGGTGTTTCTATCATTTGTCATTATGTAGCAATATTCACTATCAAATTCAACTCAATGACCAGCTTTGTATAGTTGGCCCACACTGATCAAGTTATGCTTAAGAACTTCTACGTAAGAAACTCTTTGAATTGAGAAACTTCCTGTGGTCAGTACACCGTAACCCCTGATGATTCCATTTGCATTGTTTCCAAATGTAACGTGTCCACCATTACAAGTTGGCCTAAAGTCGCGAAGGTATTCTAACCTTCTGGTCATGTGCAAGGAGCATGCACTATCAATTAACCACTCCTCTTCTTGTTCCTCCTTGCACATTGCCTGAAATTTAATTGGTTAGTTTGGGCACAGAAACAAGTTTGGAGCCCGGGGACACATGAGAAATTTTCTTAATGGATGCATGCACATGGGATTTTGGACCAGGTTGCTTTTCAGTTTTAGAGCCTAGTCCAGGGTGTTTCACAACTTTTGGGATGTTACGTGACGTTTGTAGCAGATAAAATCCAAATGAGAGAATTTTCTCGTCTATCCAGACACCGTACTTTGTCAACGGTCTGGAGATGTGGTTGGAGACTTGTGACTGGTCCTTGGGTGAAATTTGGTTGTAATGCCCTTGAGACTTGAAAAAGTTTTGTCACGTGAATTAGACTTAGGTTTTGACCTGATGACTGACTAATGGGATTTTGAACATTCAGGAGTTGGCATAATACCTTTTCACTTTGGATTGTTTAGGGAATATTGTTGAAATGATGTGACTTTCTTTTGGGATTTTCTAGGAGTGTTTTGAAAATATTTTGACGCAGCACATTCCTTTTTGCTTGATCCATAGACTGCATTATTTTTTGAAAGATTTTAGCAGTAATGGGTTTTTCAAAATTCTTTTTATTTGAAAGCTTGGCTTGTTTGAAAGTTTTATTTTTGAGATCAGTTTCCCGCTTTTTACCTTGGGATCTGTGTTCATCTTTGAAAGCCAATTTTTCTTCAGTAGTTGGAGAAACATAATTAGTGACATTTAACTGCGGTTTCTTGAAAACCTTTGAACGAGTTGGAAAACGGGGATTTGGGTCATCAGAACTAGAATGTTCAGGACTTTGAGAAAATTGACCAAATTCAAAATTTTCAATTGGCAATTCATGAAGAATGGGCTGAAAAATCGTTGTGCTTTCGACCGAGGTCTGTGGTACAGATGACTGGAATACTGCAAAGTATGTCAAAGTAGGCTTTTTGTTGGGACATTTTATGGAAGGCAAGGATGGGCAATTTACAACTAGTTCTGGTCCTTCCACAACGATTTCTTCATCTACATCTGAAGTGGTCTGAGAATCGGGACAAATTGTGCCAATGATGGGTAATTGATCACTTGGATTACCCGAGGATTCAGGAAGAATTTCCTCAATGATACAGTTGTTACTCAGTTTGTGAAGTCTACCGATGTGACATTTTATGTCTTCGGGAAATGTTTTATCATTGACTGGGAAATGAAACTCACGATCCGGTGGGAGATATGGAGAATCAGCATTGAACTGGGGAGTAGAGTTCTCTTCGGTTGAGTAACCATTTTACCATCCCCAGTTATAAGTCTTGTCCGTAGTCCCATTTTTAACCAAATTTTCAACTGCTTCAGTCTCATTAAAAAGTTTTTCTATTAATTGATTTAAACGTACAATTTCTCTCTGAGAAAGATCCCGTTGATTTAAAGCAATATCTAACTGAGTTTCATTCAACACCCTAGCATCCTTTTCTAGTAACAAATCCTTTTCTAACATGGCAACCTTAAGTCTCTTATCCTTAAGTCTTCCTCTCACGTGATATAGCTCTTGGGACGCTATATTCTTTTTATCTAGGTCCTTGTTGTAGTCTAAAAGGACGGCATCATACATGTCATTTTGTCTTTCTAAATAAGGTTCACAATCATGCATGCCGTAATGATTAGAATGGATGATATTTTTTACATGTTCAATGTGACAACCCGGAACTTCTATCTTGTACACTTAGTCAATTCAATAAATGTTAAGCTTGTTCTGTTGACTTCTTGTACTGTTTAAGGGTTCATTTAAGTGTTCTAAGCTTGAGTATGACCAAGGTTGAGGTTAGGAATGAGTCAGCGAGTCACATAGTGAGAAAACCGGGCCATACACACCTCTAGGAGGAGTGTACGGCCGCACACCCACCTCTTGGCCACACACTCACTTTTTGGCAGCACTCTCTCCCCTATATAAAGGGTAGACCCCTTTCCCCTTCATTCTTTTCACTCCTTGGCAGCACACTACACTATTCTCTCAAGTTTCTTCAACTATGAACCCTCAAAAGCATCAAGAACGTGAGTAATTCATCCTCTAACTTGCAAACCATGAAAGACAAATCTATCTAAGCCTTAATTATGCAATATTTGTCCTGTTCTTCGTTTTTGGAAGTGAGTGCGGCCGTACACCCCCTTAAGGTGGCCGCACACTCTTAAAATACCCTCCAAAGTGAGAGTTTGACTTCCATATTCGAGATAGACATGACCCTAGCCTTGTTGCACCTTGGAATTGACATTTTGGACATCATCATGTAGGGTGTACGACCGCACACACCCTTGTGCGGTATCATACTCCTTGTGTGCGGCAGCACACTCCAGTGTGCGACCACACACTCATCCTAGGGCCGCAAACCCACTTCTAGGACCCTTAACTTGCACTACAATTGAGCATAGACCTAGAACACTTCGTGGATGCAAGTATGGACCTTGAGAACACTTCAAAGGCACCTTCTTTCATGAGTGTATGGCCGCACACCCATTGGGCCGCACAATCATGGCCGCACACATACTCAAGGTTGCCATACACTCCCCTTACTCAATCCTACAAGGTTTGTAACACTTTGTGGAAGTAGTTCCAAGTCTCTAGAGTGGTTCTCTATCGTATCTAGCAGTGAAATACATTAATTTGACTCCTATATGTGTCATTACATGTTATTAGGATCAAATTGAGTTCGAGGTTTCACTTGTCACTCAGCATCTCGTACCGATCTTTCATACATACCTCTCGCTCAAGGTGAGTTCATACCCTACGCTTTTACTGGTTTTTAAAACATTTTCAGGGGGGATACAAGCCAAACATAAATGCTTTTGTGAACTAATACAAAGAGCTTTTAACAAGTATAAAACTCATGCAATTCTCATACTTTAACCCTTTTGTACTGTGTTGAGCATAAGGGACGTTACACAACTTATAACCAAAAGTTGCATAGTTTTTCCGAACTCGATATTCACACTATACATGCAAACTATAATAGGTATAGCTTGGGGATTTTCGAAACGTAACATGTACAAAGATTTTAACTACTAAACATATAAACTATAACACATTTACTTTATGGTGTACATCACTACATGAACATGGCATTTTATAACTATAATTATCACTACATACGATATACATATGGATTTCACTACGGTATAAGGCTACAACACTACATGTAAACTAGATTGTACGATACTGTGAGGCACTACTTCAAAACTGTACCCTTCGGTGTACAGGGCTAAATCCTATCATAGTATAACCATAGTCTCCTGGAGGGAGAGCGTGAGATTTGTGAATAGATCTATTCGGGACTGACAATCCCACACCCGAACTGCTAGCTACAGTTAGGCAGGCATGCCTGGGGTGACAAATGTCATTTAACTCAACGCCTGAAGAACGTTGGAAAGGTCTCTAGTCATATCAAGTATGGTTATACAACTCACAATATGTATAAATCACCTTGGTTTACAAGCTGTCACTTTTCATCAGTTTTATTTTTACTAAATAGAACTACTACACACTACAACTGGAGAATTCCAGGGATTTCACTACATGGTTTTATTTTAAGTAATAAAACACACTACGTATACTGGCTATAACCAGGGTTTTCAAACATAACCGATTATACAATGATTTTTCATACGAAATACCTACATATCATGATTAGCATTAGCTAGTCACATGATGTAGTATTTTCGCATATCACTACAGTTTTTAGTAATGAACATTCATGGTTTTTATACAGAAATGATAACTCTACACTCTCACTAAAGAAAATATCGGATTTTCTTGGAAACATACAAATATTCATGGTTTTACACAAAATTGATAACGATACACTCTCACTAAAGAAAATATCGGATTTTCTTGGAAACATACGAACATGTGTACAAACTCATCAACAAGTTTTCATTACAAAATACCGCTTATGAACTCACCGGCTTTATGTTTATATTTTTCAAACTGCTTTTATTCTCAGGAAATCAGTAGACAGGTACCTGCTGGATTTTTGAGAAGCTGGAGCAATAAGAGTCTGATGTTTATATTTTTACATACTATTTGATGTAACTCAAACAAGTTTCAAACAGATGTAAACAATTTTCATATATGTATTCACTGTAATGGTTGTGTTGATATGATTGCTATTATACATTGGCTGTGATGCTATACATGACGTCCTCCACCCGAGAATGTTTCGGCCATTTTGGTTTTGGGGTGTGACCGATTGGTATCAGAGCCCTTGTTTATAGCGGACTAAGTATATCGAACCTTACGTGGTATACAACTATAAACACTAAGGGGCCTAAGTGTTGTACATTAAAAGTATATTTTCAAAATATAAGTATTTTGTAAAAAGTATAAGAGCAGGCATACATAATAGCATTGGTATCATAAGTAGAACAAAAAAAAAGTATTTGGATATTGGCACACTGCGGTTAAACCTGGGCAGTTATGTAATCATGTCTAGGGTGAATATAGCCTGATCAACTATCTTCAGTCGAGACATGACCAACATGTCCTTGGGAGTGACTGTGGTGTTACAGCATGCCTAGAACTTACCAAGAACAAAAATATTCAACATAAAATACTATAGGAGTCTTTTAGCTTGAGCCAAATTCAGTATATAGATTTATTCTAAGTGTTGTTACCTTTTCCTTCTTAAGCGATAACTTACTTGCATTAGTAACCTTTCTTTGCTTATCGCTTGGTAGAACACTTTTATTTATCAGGATGAGATATATCTTGTTTCATATCTCTTGAGGACCCACCATCCTCTTCTTCCTGGTTGTTTCTAGAACAAGATGCCTCCTCAAAGAAGGTCCAACCGAAGAAACGACGACACCCTGCCACCACCACCACCCCCTCAGTTCAACCCCGTCGTGTTCCAGGCAGCAGTTATAGCCGCCATGACTGCAGCAATGGCAGAAGTGAACGCTGGAGGGGCTGGAGGTGGAACCGACCCTCAAAGACCAGACGGAAGCCAGGGACAACAAAAGGAGTGTTCCTACAAGGACTTCATAACTGCAAAGCCCAAGTCCTTCGACGGAAACGGAGGAGTCATCGCTTTGACTCGATGGTTCGAGAAGATCGAATCCATCTTCGAAATTTGCGCTTGTTCAGAAGCCAACAAGGTGAAGTTCGCTGCCTGCACCTTCACCGACCGAGCCTTGACCTGGTGGAATGGTCAAGTCAAATCCCTAACTCTGCCAGTGGCTAATGCCATGGGTTGGGAAAGACTGAAGGAACTCATGCTTGCTGAATACTGTCCGAGGGGCGAGATGCAAAAGTTGGAGCATGAACTTTGGAATCTGAAGATGAAGGGTTTCGACATCGCTACCTACACTGCTAGATTCTGTGATCTGGCTCTCCTTTGTCTGGGAATGGTCACCCCGGAAAGCAAAAAGATCAAGAGGTACATCTGGGGGCTAACGGCCCCAACCAAAGGGAACGTCTTGGCTGCTAGACCGATGACATTTGATAGCGCCAAGTGCCTGGCGTAGACTCTGATCGATCATGGAGTCGATCTAGATGAGGTGGCAGCTGTCTCCGAGCCACAAAAGGAAAGTGGTGGGAAGAAGAAGAAATCCTGGAACAAGCAGAAGGGTCAGTCTTCGTAGGAGCCCTCCAAGAAACAACAAACAGTGGCAGTTAATGCTGCTACTACTCTTTCTGCTGCTCCAGCTGCTGTTCCAACCACCTAAGCTCCTACCGGTGCTTATGCTGGGAAGCTACCTCTGTGCAACAAGTGTAACTTTCATCATCACGGACCTTGCCGTGAGTTGAGTGGCAACAGCTGTGGAAAAAAGGGACACACAGCCCGATACTGCAAGACACCAGCCCAACCAACCAACTAGGCTCCGGGAGCGGGCGCTGGTCAAGCTTGTTATGGATGTGGAGAGGCTGGGCACTTCAGGAGAAACTTCCCCAAGGCAACAACTGGTGGAAATACCGGTCGCTGATCCTACCGTTGTTACGGGTACATTCCTCCTTGACAACTCTTATGCATGCATTCTTTTCGATTCTGGTGCGGAAAGGAGTTTTGTTAGTCATACATTCAAACATCTAATCAAATGTAAGTCCTAACCTTTAACTGAAACGTTCACCGTTGAGATGGCTAACGGAAAGAAAGAGAGCGCTAACGACATATTCACAGGCTGTACTCTTACACTAGACGGTCATTCTATTCCCATCGACCTTATGTATGTGTCCATCTAGAGTTTCGGTGTCATCATCGGCATGGATTGGTTGAGCCCCAATTGTGCTGATATCCTTTGCTTTGAGAAAGCGATCCGTCTCAATCTTCCCTCTGGTGAAGCTCTCATGGTTTACGGTGATAAACCCAGTTCGAACCTTCGTATCATTTCATGTATCAAAGCCCAGAAGTATCTGCGGAAGGAATGCCATGCATTCCTAGCTCATGTTGTGGGTGAGAGCAAAAAGTTAAAGACCTCGAGAGTCTTCCCGAAGTCTGCAACTTTCCTGATGTCTTCCCCGAAGATCTCCCAGGAATTCCTCCCGAGCGTCAAGTCGAGTTTCATATCAGCTTAATCCCTGGAGCTACTCCTGTAGCTAAATCTCCTTATCGTCTAGCACCGGCGGAAATGCAAGAGTTATCCAGCCAGCTCAATGAGCTGATCAGCAAAGGATTCATAAGGTCGAGTACCTCACCTTGGGGAGCTCCGATCTTATTTGTGAAAGAGAAAGATGGATCCTTTCGGATGTGCATCGACTACCGAGAGCTGAACAAGCTGCCATCAAGAACCGTTACCCCTTACCCAGGATCGACGATCTCTTCGACCAACTTCAGGGAGCCAGTTACTTTTCAAAGATAGATCTAAGATCAGGGTACCATCAGTTGGGAGTTCACGAGAATGATGTGCCCAAGACAACATTCCAAACTCGTTATGGACACTACGAGTTTGTAGTAATGCCCTTTGGTCTAACCAACGCACCGGCGGTATTCATGGACCTGATGAATCGGGTGTGCCGCCCTTTCCTAGAAAAGTTCGTGATCGTGTTCATCGATGATATACTTGTCTATTCGCGGAGTGGGAATGATCATAAACAGCACTTGAGGCAGGTGCTGGAAACATTAAGGGCGGAGAAGCTGTATGCGGAATTTTCAAAGTGTGAGTTCTGGATCAGGAACGTAACTTTTCTCGGTCACATGGTTAGCAAGGAAGGCATACACGTGGGCCCTTCCAAAATCAAGGCGATTGAGAATTGGTCTGCACCAAAGACACCCACAGAAATCCGGCAATTCTTGGGTCTCACGGGCTACTATCGCAGGTTTATCCAGAACTTCTCCAGAATCGCTAAGCCTTTAACTACCCTGACACAGAAAGGTGTAACCTTTAGTTGGGGAGCAAAGCAAGAAACTGCGTTTAAAACATTAAAACAGGTCCTGTGCAGCGCACCTATCTTGTCCCTGCCTGAAGGGACGGAAGACTTCGTTGTCTACTATGATGCATCCAATCAGGGCCTAGGCTGTGTGCTCATGCAGCGAGGAAAGGGTATCGCCTATGCCTCGAGGTAGTTGAAAATACACGAAGTCAATTACACAACTCACGATCTAGAGTTGGGTGTTGAATCATAAAAAGTGACCCTCTTGAACTTTAGCTACCGCAACCTCTTCAGCTACCGCAACCATCCAACACCCGCAGTCAACTTCTTCATCAGCAACCGCAACCGGAGTCTCTTCCTACCGCAGTCACTTAACTAGATTACTTTACTTGTCTTTTATTGTAACACTCTCTTTTGTCCAGTATGTCTTGCATGGCTACTCTTAGAGAGGTAATCTAGTGTACATCGTGAGTCTCTATTAATAGAGCTCATTCTCTTTTGTATTAAAAAGACACTTACACGCATCTATCTATTCTGAATACACTTCTCTGAAGTTATCTTTTCTATCCCTCTATCTACGCATCACTTCTTACTCTCAATTCTTACTAGAACATAACTGATTATAACCTCTCTCCGGAGCAAGTCTTCTGTGACTTAATCACTAAGTTTGATTTTCCTTATTAACTTGGTTTGAATGCATTCCATGTTATGAATCAACTTAAGTGTATACTTGATATAATCATTGCTGTCATTCCTACTTCTTCTGACACAACCCAAAAGGGTGTTCAGTCTTTTCAAAACAATGGTTTTCAGGTCTATTCCTCAAATGATCCTAAATGGAAAGGGATTTTACCCACTCCAACACTTTCAAAGTCACGTCAAAATTTCAACAAATGGAAGGGTATTCTACCAAATCCACCAAAAAGGACTCAAAGATTTGCTCGTGCTAAACCTTTTCAAAAACAAACTTTTTCAAAATCCAACAACTTTCATGTCAGGGATTACCAACCTCGGACCGGTAACAAGTCCAATTCATCCTATAGACCGCTGACCAAGCATAGTGTCAGATCAAAAGACAAAATCTCTTTTTGTAAATGTCAGTATAGTTGTCAAAAGGATTCACTCTATGTCAAATATAGTCGGAGTCAGAAACCTCGTACTTTTTCGAAAACTCACAACACTCCAATTCTGCACAAACATCCAGGAGTAGGATTAAAAGTTGACAAGAGACCCGTCCCTGCAACCTCGGTCCATGCATTATTCTGCAATTCACCAATTGCCCCAGGCTCCAAACTAGTTTGGATGCCTAAACTAACCGTGTCATTCTCAGGCTTTGTGCAAGGAGGAACAAGAAGAAGAATGGTTAATTGACAGTGCCTGCTCCTTGCACTTGACCGGAAGGTTAGAATACCTTCGGGATTTCAGGCCTATATGCAATGGTGGAAATGTCACATTCGGCAACAATGCGAATGGGGTCATCCGAGGTTACGGTGTTCTCACTACGGGGAATTTCTCTATTCAGAAGGTTGCCTATCTAGAAATCCTTAAACACAATCTCATCAGTGTAGGCCAACTATGTAAGGCAGGACATCGGGTTGAATTTGATGATCAGTTCTGCTATGTAATGACTAGTGACAGAAACACCTGTCTGATCAAATCCAGATCCGAAGGTACCATGTATCCTTCGGATGTCTCTATGATCATTGGCAGACCGCAGTTGTGTTTCCTGTCCAAAGCTGTATCCGAAGTCAGCTGGGTATGGCACCGCAAGCTAGCTCATCTCAACTTCAGGTACATCAACAACTTGGTCACAGGAGAACTAGTCAGAGGTCTCCCTATTCTTAAATTCAGCAACGATACTCTTTGTCCGGCTTGTGAATGTGGTAAACAGTCCAAAGCAAGTCACCCTCTGGTAATGGACTCTTCAATTTCTGAACCACTGGAGCTATTGCACATTGATCTCTGCGGTCCATCTACCGTAGCCAGTCTCCATCATAAAAAATACATACTGGTTATTGTAGATGACTTTACACACTTCACATGGGTCTTCTTCCTCAGACTCAAGTCAGAAACACCGCAGATTTTCATCAACTTCATCAAAGAGATCGAACTTCAGATCAAGCTTCCAGTAAGAAGGATCCGCAGTGATAATGGAACCGAGTTTAGTAATCATCTCCTCAACAGTTTCTTGGTGTCCAAGGGCATCTCTCACAACTTCTCAGCTCCCTACACACCCGAACAAACTGGGGTAGTAGAGAGAAGGAACCGCACTCTAGTAGAAGCAGCCAGATCTATGCTCAACTTCGCACACCTTTCTCTCTACTTCTGGGCTGAAGCTGTAGCCACCACATGCTTTGTTCAAAACCGAAGCATTGTGTGCAAACGTCTCAATAAAACACCTTATGAGGGCCTTAACAACTGCAAGCCAAATGTTCGCTTCTTTCATATCTTTGGGTGTAGATGTTTCGTGATCAACAACAGAGATCAGCTTAACAAGTTTGCACCGAAGTCTGATGAAGGCATTTTCCTTGGTTATTCCACTAACAAGGTTGCTTATCGAGTGCTCATCAGACGTACAAGGCTGATCATTGAAAGCTTCGATGTGAAATTTGATGATTCTCACATCCGCAACGCCCCTCCATCCACTGAAACCACTGCAATCATGGAAAGCGATATTCCTGCCTCTTCAGGTCCTTTAAATCTAGTTGAAGTCAATTATGACGATCTTTTCGATCCTGTTGAAACGGCGAAACTATTCGAAGTTCTTGTGTCACCCGCTGCTCAACCACAACACGCTGATGTTTCTGGACCATCTCTATCTGAAGTAGCATCTCTCAATACTTTCACCTCTCCGGTTGAGGGGGAAAGCTCTACTCCGAATCTAGCAACAACCGTCGAGGTTTCAGTACTTGATGCTACTCAAGTTCCTATCTGGAGAGAATCATTACCATCAAACGTATCTTCGGATTCGAATGATGAACTCATAGAGAACATTGACACGAGAACCGATCCAAGGATTATCACTCTCCCATCTGCAGTCCAGGGGGAACCTTCTCAGGTTCCAGAGGAACTCCCATCCGCAATCCAGGGGTAACCTCTTCCAACTGCTCAAGAAAATTCCATTCTCGTTCCAACAAACCAAGATGACTCAGCAGGATGTTCTCAAGTCCAGGGGGAACTGCCATCTCCAACCGCAGATTCCTCTGATATTCAAGATATTCCCTCTACCGCAGCTGCTGATCATATGCAGCCCCGTCTACACGTATGGACGAAGGACCACCCACCAGGTCAAATCATTGGCAACCCATCCGCAGGTATCCAGACTCGATCTTCCAAGGACCTATCTGACCACTGCCACTACGTAGCATTTATGTCCTCGGTAGAGCCCAAAACGATCAAAGAAGCATTGCTCGAACCGGACTGGATAACTGCAATGCAAGAAGAGCTGGAAGAATTTCAAAGAAACAAAGTTTGGCAGCTCGTTCCGAAGCCACGTGGTCACACCATTGTTGGCACTAGATGGGTGTTCAACAACAAGCTGGATGAATCTGGTGCGGTAGTCAGAAACAAGGCAAGGCTAGTTGCAAAGGGGTATAGTCAACTTGAAGGCATTGACTACGATGAAACTTATGCTCCAGTAGCACGCATGGAAGCTATCCGGATCTTCCTAGTATACGCAGCCCACAAGAACGTCAAGGTACACCAAATGGACCTTAAGAGTGCCTTTCTCAATGGGGAATTAAAAGAAGAGGTTTACCTTCAGCAACCTCCAGGTTTTGAAAATATTGAATTCCCAGACCATTGCTACAAGCTTGAAAAAGCAGTCTATGGTCTGAAGCAAGCCCCAAGAGCATGGTATGAGACTCTTTCTGAATTCCTTGTCTCATCCGGGTACAAGAGAGGAGTGATTGACCCCACGTTATTTAGAAAAGCAAATGGTAACCACCTTATGCTCGTTCAAATATATGTGGACGACATCATCTTCGGATCAACTGATCAAGAAATGGTGAATGAATTTGCTAAGCTCATGACCAACAAGTTCAAAATGAGCATGAATAGAGAGATTAACTCATTTCTAGGGCTTCAAGTGAAACAAGTTCCGCAAGGGATATTCATTCATCAAGAGAAATACACCACCGAACTGTTAAAGAAATATTCTATGGACAATTGTTCTTCGGCTAAGGTCCCCATGGCCTTCGGTTATAAGATCTCTGCTGATCCTTCAGGAGAACCTGTGGATCACAAGACTTATAGAGGTATCATTGGCTCTCTAATGTACCTCACCGCAAGCCGACCAGACATTGTCTTTGCAACTGGTGTATGTGCAAGGTATCAGGCTGACCCGAAAGTGTCACATATGACTGCAGCCAAACAGATACTACGGTACCTGAAAGGAAGCAAATCTCTTGGTCTATGGTACCCCGCAGGCAATGACTTCAGCCTGCAAGCTTTCACAGATGCGGATCACGCCGAATACAGATTAGACCGCAAAAGTACCTCAGGAGGATGTCAGTTTTTGGGTGGAAGACTCGTCAGCTGGTCTTCAAGGAAACAAAGTTGTGTATCTCTGTCTACCGCAGAAGCTGAATATGTGGCCGCAGCCAGCTGTTGTTCACAAGTCCTATGGATGAAGACACAACTTATGGACTACGGATACAGAATGTTGCGGATACCGATATATTATAACTCTGAAAGTGCTATTGCTATTTCTCATAATCCTATTCAGCACTCAAAGACTAAGCATATTGAACTACGATATCATCTCATCAAAGACCACATCTTGAAAGGTAACATTGAACTCATCTTTGTCCATACTCATGAAGAGATTGCTGATGTGTTCACAAAGGCGCTCGACTCCACAAAACTTAACACCTTCCTGCAAATGTTAGGAATGATGAATCCCGACCCGCAATTCTTTTTGAATTGATAGATACCGCAGACCATCCTTGGTCTCCGTTGCGGTTCTAACTGAAAGTTACTTATGATAGATGGTTTTGGTACCGCAGTCTAGGTACCGCAACCATATATCATACTTATTTTTCATGGGTCCTTATTGTTTGTTGTTACTAACCTTTTGTACAAGTGCTCTCCTCAGTTTCTTCTACTGTAGTCATAAATATACCCATCCGCAATGACATTTGTTCATCCGCAATGACACCTGGTCATCCGCAATAAAGTTTCCATCCGCAATCACGTTGATAATTTCTCAACTGTTTCATCTACCCTTGAATCTTTGTGTGCTATTTAATGATCCTTCATTAAATAAAACATTAAATAACAAAAAAAACATTCCCTTGAGAAACTGTCTCATTCTCTTTCTGAATAAACCTTGTGTCAGACCTATTTTTAGGTATGATGACAAAAAGAACGTTTTTCCATAATCACATCCTTAATTTGTCTTTTCCGCTTACCCAGAACGTCCCATCCGTTACAACTTCCTTTCCCCTCACCACTCTATCACCTGACGTGTTGATGCACGTCTGACATTTCATTAAATGCAAATCCCTTTTTGGTAAAATCTCAAAAACTTTTTTAAACCATTACATAATTATGTGGCTAACATTTATTTGCCAATTCAAAAGATTCCCCCCAAACGACCATTTACCTTGTTCTTTCTTTTTACCTAGGGTAAAAACAGTTACCGTTCCAATTCTCCACCTATATAAACCCTTCCTCTTCCTCAAAATCATTTTACGCTTTCTGAACATTGAACCTTTTCTCTCAAATCCTTCAAGAACTCTGTTTTTCTACTCATTCTCTCAATCTTCAACAATGGTGAAATTCGGTGTCTCCAAGAAACAGTCAAAGGCATCTGGATCAGTGAACCCCACTGGTTCAGAATCTGCTTCACGAGAACTCACACCCACGATCGCGTCAAGCAACTTCAGAGCGGTGTTCGAAGATCATCCCTCCTACAATGCCCCGATCAAGCTGATGATCAAGTTCCTGAAGAATCACCCCCTGTTTGGCCCCTTTGATGCTTTCACAGATGTTGTCCCAATCTCAACCCTTTTCAAATGTGCATTCTCCGCTTATCGCCCAATCGAAAACCCCCAAGAATTTAATCTTAACCTAGTTAATGATTCTTTGGTCATTCTGTCCAAGGAAAAGTTTCTTTCTGCCATAAATCTCCTTGTTCATCCCTCCATCAAGATTTTCACCCCCTCCATGACAGACGTCACTTCTGCTCTTTACCAAATGGGATACCAGAAGAAGATTAAGGGGATTGGGGAATTCAAGAAAAACCAATTGCCTGCGGTGTGGCAATTTGTTTGCCACTTCGTCATCCGCAGTCTATCCAGCAGAACCGGAGGCACAGACAATATGGGACTGAAGCTTCTAGAATTGGTATGGAGCATATTCACAGGACACGATGTAAACTATGGGCAGATCCTATGGGACGACTTTCTACAATACATTCCCAAGGAGAACCCAAGGGAGAACCCAACCGAGCTCACCTTTGCAAGGTTCTGGTCACTCTGCATCTCAGACCTTCATGCGGATGCAGGAATCGACATGGGCAGTGACATCAATTTCTTTGTCACTAAGGATCGTAAAAGGTACAATCCATCTTTTGATCAATCTCTTTTTGGACCAATTAGAAGACTTCCCACCCATATTCTTTCTACTCTGGGTCTTGAGACTGCTGATGTCTCAGACCATATTGAGGCTACGGAAGGTATTGCCCAATACCCTCCTACCCCGCCTCTTCAGAACCTATCCGCAATCATTAACCCTGAAGGTACCGCAGTCCCTTCTTCCACTACTTTCTCCAATCTTTCTCAAAGAAGAAAGCAATTGGCCACCAAGAAGAAACAAAGAACTCCCAAGAAGGATGCTCCCAAACGAACCGCACCCACCAAGAAACGGAAAACCAAACCCGCCGCAACCACACCTGATAGTGATTCTGATGAGGATAGACAACTAATTGCTATCCTTAAGAAAAGAAAAACAGATACCTCTGGCCAAATGCGTGACCGGACCGATACTGAAGCCTCTCAAAAGGCTCCGGTAGTCCTTGGGGTGGCCGCAGACCCATTCATCACCACCATCATTTTCCAATCAGACTCAGAAAGTGAGTCTGATTCACAACATCGTGGAGACTCCCCCCCCCCCCCCAGTTCATTCCCAAGAGGATGACACTGGTGCACGCCCTAAGGTCTCCAGGGCTTCCCGACTGCATTTCTTTCCCCCTGAGGAGTTGCACTCCATCCTTTTGAATGTTACCCATACACTACAAACACCTTCCCAACCGCAGGGCACTTCTTCCGCCCATGCCAGAACTGAGCCGAGGCCAAACTTGACCACGGGTCAAGGAGACCAAGGAAGCTCAGGAAATCCTACTCTGCTTACATCCGCAGCAGGTGGTTTAGGCACGGTGAGCACAAACGTGCAAGGACCCGTGGACCCGAAGGACACTTCGGTGCGATTTCATGGATTTGACGGTGATGAATCAAACGACTCATGGTTACGCTACACTCCGGTAACCGAGTCAGAAATAAAGAAATATGCCGCTTTCAGAAGGGCATTCCAAGCCCGCAAGGAACAACAGATCAAGCAACAACAACAGAAGGAGCAAGAAATCCAGTCAGTGGCTAAGTATTGGGCAGATGCAATAAATAATGCCAATGCCGTAGCCACCATTCTCAAAGTTCAAGACTGGATGACCGAGATGGCTGAGACAATCCTCAAAGCTCAAGCAACTGGTGAAGGTGCAGGTACCTCCAGAGTAACTCCGACTCCTACTCCAATTCCAAATCCAATTCCAACTCCAACAGTTCATGAATCACAAGACGAAGGAACCGCAATAGAGGTCAGTTCTGCTCCCACCTTCGGTCTTGATGATGAAGACATTCAGGAGGTAAATAAGCCCAGCCCTTCTGATGATGACCTCATGATGTTCGATGAAGAAGAGGAATCCAGTGGCTCTCACCATTTAACTTCTAAACCCAAAGAAAAGAAGAAAAAGAAGAAGAATTCGGACACGAGAAAGGAGTTTCTGAGCTTACAAGCAAAAGTCGATCAAATCTTAGCTGCGGTCAAGCCAACTCAACCGCAACCAGAAGACACCTCAGGGCTGCAGTCTCTGATCGAACAAATAGAGCGCTTGGAAACGCGTGAGCGCTTGGCTGCTGAGAGAATTTCTCTCAAAGTTGAAATGGGGATCCGGTCCCTTGACAACAACCGCAAAGCAGATCACAAGGACTTTATGGCTGTTGCGGAACGCCTCATCTCTGAGGTGACCGCAATCAAGAAAGATCTCCAAGCAGCCATTGCGGATCAAGCCACTCAGTCTCAAAAACTGATAGATGAGACTCACACTGCGTATGAGTCCACTATCTCAGTTCTTCAAGCCACCATAAACAGACCGCAACGATCCCTGTCCTCCAACTTCCACGGTCCTGAAATCCTTCAACTCACCAAAGAAATTCACAGGCTGCTCTTCAACCCCTCCATCCCCAACAATCAACAATTGGCAGAAGCCCTCAAGGCACAATTTCAAGAAGTCTATGCCAAGGTTGATGGCCTTAAACAATGGCTTGAGGAAGCTCCTCCGGTGCATTCCTCAAGAGGGGGAAGTGAAGAAGAAGAAGTCCATCACTCCGATCAATCAATCTCTCTACATCAGGGCCCCCCCATCATCACAGAAAAAATTCCTACACCGCAACCCTCACCGAACCATCTCACCATGCTCCACCTCCTCATACTTCACCACAAAAGGAGAACACTCCTAACAAGCCAGAGACCCCTCCTCACTTTAAAAATCTGGTGGAACATATGTCCTCTCCAAGCTCAACTGACTCTCCTGCCACCACCCAAAGGAAGAAAGACTGGAAGGCAGCCAAACTGGCTGAGCTAATATGGAGAGAATGTGGTTTTGACACGGTCATGGACGAATCCTTGATCAACTCTTGGATCAATCCTCACCGCAGACTGTTGGATGAAGATTACAGACCTCACCTCACATATGTTGAACCTCCTTCGGATGGCTACTGGGATGTTCCAATCTCCCCAAATGCTAAGTACTTCACAGTTTTTGAGCCATTCGACCGCAGCCTTCCAGACCACAAGAGACTGCCAATGGAATTCGAGAGACTTAGTCTTTTCTATGCTAAGCATGCCTCTCCCATTGAGAAAATATGGTCTAACGATAGTGATGGGTTTTGAGCATTCTAACACTTCCTAAGTGTACATGCAACCCTAATAACCTTGGATCTATGTTTGTCTAATTATCATGCAAAGTTGAATTCCAAGGTTATATTCCTATCTAGCATACATGGGGAACAAATTTTAACTTGCATGAAAGATAGAATAACTTACCTTGTTGTTGCTTATGATCCTTGAAACCTTGTGAGCCTAGCACCCCAAGTGTGATGCCTCAAATGCTTCACACAACACCAAATGTTTTTGGAATGACTTTAGAGAGAATACACACTTCTAAAATCGGCCTAGCCCTCTTGTTTCTTATGTGTAGCCAATTTTGGTGGAGAATGGGTTTCTTATATAGTGTTGACACATCTAGGGTTACACCATGTAAACCCTAATGTGTCATGACTCTTCATTTCCATGACCCATGGGTTTGTAACTCCCATGGAGCATCCATGGAGCATCCTATGGGTGGAACCCAACTTGATAATCCATGGAGCCTCTTAGCCCACTATATAAGATATGGAAGATTTACATAATCTACCCATATATTTAATTAGTTATCTTTTGATCACTTAATTAATTCTAAATTAATTTTTGATCAAACTAATTAAATAATATTATTAATATATTAGAACTTATAATATATTAATAAACCATAAGTGTTATTTCTGTCATTTTAGTTTATCCAATTGCATGGTGCCATGCAACCCAAATGGACCATGTTGGGTCGGGTCAAGTACATACCAGAAATAGTTATGGACTTAGACACCTTATCCAACAGTCTCCCACTTGGATAAGTCTAATAACTATAACTGCAATACTTCAGGAACCGATCGGCAATCGTAGCACTTTCAAGGTCTCTCGGAACTGAGAAGATGATGATACGCCATTTAAGATAAGTGACCATATAATCCTCTGTTCTAGATATCAGCCGGACAAATACATGGAACAATGTCTTACTTATTGTCCAGCAGTTTGTTTCCCGATTTCCGATTTGTTTGACAAAGAACTTAATTGAACACATCAACTTAGTTCTGACCGGGCCCGGTACATAGGTCAAAACAAAATCATCGAGGGGCCCAGATATCAGCTTCTAATCCAAGAAGGAACAGATAAACTTCGACTCATATGTTTGTTCTACCACTCATTGAATTATACACAAAAGCACGTTTTATAACATCGAGTTACCAATGCGTTAACGTACAATCAATGCATAACCAACTCATAAGTAACAAATCATATCTCTAGGTTTGAAGACTTATATTATATTACCGTCTCACGATCACTCGAGATAAATTCCATGAAGTGATTCTAGTGAGCGTGGGTTGAGTCCAATGCTCAGAACTTATGAGCACTCATGAGTGTTGTAGCCATGTCCAACAACTTAGACCTCTGCAACCAATCATGACAGTCTTGATTCATACCTACTTCCGACATATGACCGACTGTGGAGGTTCGAATAATATGATATACCAAACATAATTATTCTGGAAGTCAAAACATGCAAAAGAAATATAGTAAATGATCGACAAGAGATAGCAACACGTTACTCATAAATAAAACACCTTTTATTCATCATCTAATGTCAATTACACTTTACAAATTTCAAGGTTATCTAACTACTAAATCTAATATCATCCTTCAGCCCTATGCTCCGAGCATGCTGGAGAAGCTTAACCCGAGTCAGTCCCTTCGTGAGGGGATCTGCTGGATTCTCATCCGATGATACCCTCTTTGCCACGAGGAGTCCTTCTTCTATTCGATGTCTGATGAAATGGTATTTTCTGTCGATGTGTCTGGATCTCCCGTGATCCCTTGGTTCCTTGGCTAAGGCAACTGCACTTTCACTATCACAGAAAATTTCCATTGGCTCTTTAATAGCTGGTACAACTCCAAGGTCTCCAATGAAGTTCTTCAGCCATATCGCCTCCTTTGCTGCCTCGCTAGCTGCTATATACTCTGATTCGCAAGTTGAATCAGCCACTGTCTCTTGCTTGGAACTCTTCCAAGAAATTGCTCCTCCATTTAAGGTAAAGACCCAGCCTGACTGAGAGCGGAAATTATCCCTATCAGTCTGAAAGCTAGCATCACTATACCCTACAACTCTCAAGTCTTCACTCCCACCGAGGGTAAGGACCCAGTCCTTAGTCCTCCGTAGGTACTTGAGGATATTCTTTACCGCAGTCCAGTATGCCTTGCCAGGGTTCCCCTGATACCTGCTAACCATGCGCAAAGCAAAGGCTACATCAGGTCGAGTACACGTCATAGCATACATGATCGATCCTACAGCCGAAGCATAAGGTATTCGACTCATTTCTGCTATCTCAGCCTCAGTACTAGGGCTTTGTGTCTTACTCAATCTGGCGTTACTCTGGATGGGTAACTCTCCTTTCTTGGAGTCCTGCATGCCGAATCTCTTCAGCACCTTATCCAAGTAGGTACTCTGACTAAGTCCAATTAGTCTTTTACTCCGGTCTCTCAAGATCCTTATCCCTAGAATATAGGCAGCTTCTCCTAGGTCCTTCATAGAGAAACACTTCCCAAGCCAGGACTTAACTTCCTGCAGAGTTGGGATGTCATTTCCTATGAGTAGTATGTCATCCACATACAATACCAAAAAGCTAACTATACTCCCACTAGCCTTGACATATACACAAGATTCATCTTCACTCCTAGAAAAGCCAAATTCCTTGACTTTCTCATCAAAGCAAAGATTCCATCTGCGAGGTGCTTGCTTTAACCCATAAATGGATTTCTCAAGCTTACACACTCTATTAGGGTACTCTGTGTTGACAAAACCCTCTGGCTGACTCATGTAAACATCCTCAGCCAACTTTCCATTAAGGAAAGCGGTTTTGACATCCATTTGCCATATTTCATAGTCATGAAATGCGGCTATGGCTAACAGAACCCTAATAGACTTAATCTTGGCCACTGGAGAAAAGGTCTCATCATAATCAACTCACGGAGTTTGTGAGAAACCCTTTGCAACCAGTCGTGCCTTATAAGTGTGTACATTACCATCCATGTCGGTCTTCTTCTTGAAGATCCATTTGCACCCTACATTCTTACGATCTGGTACATTCTCAACCAAGTTCCAAACTTGATTGTCATACATGGACTGTATCTCGCTGTCCATTGCCTCTTTCCACTTGGCTGACTCAGCGCCTGCCATGGCTTCCGCGTAACTGTTAGGTTCATCCAGACCTATCAGTGTCTCATCACTGATAAGTGTATCACCTTCCGCAGTAATATGGAATCCATAGTAATGCTCAGGTGCATTCCTAACCCTTGTGGAACGCCTCAGAGGTACAGACTTGTCAATTGGCTCAACAGGAGTTTCCTCCTCAAGTTGAGTGCTAGGGTTTGAAGTTCCTTCAAAACTTGACTCTTGAATTTCTTCAAGGTCAACTTGCCTCCCACTGTCTCCTTGGCTTATGAACTCTCTCTCTCGAAAGAAAGCCCTCCTAGCTATAAAGACCACATTCTCACTAGGTCTGTAGAAGAGGTAACCAAAAGATTTATGTAGGTAGCCGATGAAAATACACCTCTCACTTCGAGGTTCGAGCTTATCATGAGTCTCGCGTCTCACGAAAGCCTCGCAACCCCAAATCTTAATGTGGTCTAGTTTGGGTGCTTTGCCAGTCCACATCTCATGAGGAGTTTTGGCAACTTTCTTTGTGGGAACTAGATTAAGGATATGGGCGGCAGTCTCTAAGGCATACCCCCAAAATGAGATTGGTAGCGAAGCTGGACTCATCATGGAACGAACCATATCCAACAAGGTTCGATTACGCCTCTCAGCTACACCATTCAACTGCGGTGTCCTGGGAGGTGTCAATTGTGAGACAATCCCACATTCCCTAAGATAGTCGAGGAACTCTGAACTAAGATACTCACCACCTTGATCGGATCAAAGCATCTTAATGTTCCTGCCCAATTGATTCTCGACTTCCTGTTTAAACTCTTTAAACCTCTCAAAAGTCTCTGACTTATGCTTGATTAAGTAGACATATCCATATCTACTGTAATCATCAGTAAAAGTCAAATAATAACGATTAGCATCCCTTGTGGCATGTTTGAAGGGCCCACACACATCCGTGTGTATAAGATCCAACAAACCTTCACCCCTCTCACAAGAACCTGTGAAGGGTGACTTTGTCATTTTTCCAAGTAAGCATGATTCACAACTATCATCTGACTTTAGGTCAAATGACTCCAATACTCCATCCTTTTGGAGTTGGCCTATGCATTTCTTGCTTATATGTCCAAGACGACAATGCCATAATGATGCTTATCTAAGTTATTATCATTAACAGAATCAATACACAATACATTATTTCCTAAGTTATCAACCACAGATACAGTTTCATACACACCATCACAAGGTAATGCTTTAAAATAAAGAACATTATTAAAGAAAGCATTAATCGAACCAACTTCATTATCAAATGAAAAGGTGAAACCTTGTTTATACAATACATGAAAGGAAATAATATTTCTTGCCATTTCTGGCGAATAACAACATTTATTCAAATCTAAACTAAACCCACTACTTAGCGATAAAGTATAAACTCCAATCTTGGTGACAGGTAAAGCTTTCCTATTCCCCATGATTAAGTTTATTCTTCCATGCTCCACATTCTCACTTCTTCTTAGTCCCTGCAAATCAGAACAGATATGAATACCACAACCGGTATCAAGGACCCAAGAGTTAGAATGGGGTGAGTTATTAGATAAGATAGTGTAAATACCTGCATGGTTGGGTTTAACTTTCCCATCCTTCACATCTTGCTGGTACTTTGGGCAGTTCCGCTTCCAATGTGACTCTTCATGGCAATAGAAGCATTCAGCCTCTTTAGGGTCAGAAGAAGGAGTGAAAAAATCTTTCTTGGTTCCACTTGAAGAAGAGCCATCAAGGGTCCTAGCCTTGGTACCCTTCGAAGAGCTCTTCCTCTTCTTCCCTCTACCTTTCCCGATTGCCAAAACTGGGGCGGAGTTTGGAGTAGGAGTGTTAACAACCGACTTACCCTTAAGACCTGTTTCTGCGGTCTTGAGGAGTCCCTGAAGTTTGCTGAGTGTGACCTCTTCCTTATTCATGTGATATGTCATGCGGAATTGATCATAGCACGATGGTAAGGAGTGCAAAATGATATCTATTGCAAGCTCCTCAGGGAAGTTCACATTAAGCTTCAGCAACCGATCCACATACCTTTGCATTTTCTGTATGTGGCTCGTGACGGATTCCCCGTCCTTCATCATGGTTGTTATGATAGAGCATATGATTTCATACCTCTCTTGTCGTGCACTTTGATGGTATCTTTCCATCAGATCTTGGTGCATTTCAAAAGGGTAGAAGTCCTCATAGGACTTTTGGAGTTCCGCTGTCATGGTGGCCAACATGATGCATGCCACTTTTGTAGCATCCCTTTCATGTGCCCGGAAGTCAGCGATCTCCTGGGGAGTTGCAGTGGTCTCAACAATCTCCTTAAGCTCCTTGTCAAGGACATATTCTTTGTCCTCGTAGCGGGTAATCATCCTGATGTTTCTGATCCATTCATTGAAGTTGGATCCATCAAAAGTGACTTTCCCACACAAGTTCATAAGGGTAAAGGAGCCATTAGGATTAGAGTCAGAAGCAGCATTGTTTGAAGACATCTGAAAGAAGAGAACAAGATTAGTTTAGATATTAAGAGAGTCCTTAATAAAACACCCAAATGTAATATTAAAGCTAGAATCCAATCAAAAATATATTGTAACTTAGAAGAGGTATGCCGTAATCCAAGCTATAACATATTTGAAAGGTAGGTGAATGACGATTCACCAATTTCCACCATGAAAAACGAAATATAAATATTAGGTTTTTAATTGGTTCTTAGAAATTCCTAGATTCTTTTGAGATTCAATGAACTTTTCAAAGGCATGTTTCAATCTCGAGTGTGCCCTCCAAGTTTTGTGACTGGGATACCGAGGATCACAAAACGAGGTGTGAAGTAACCATGCAAATCACTTGGTACCCTCAAGGTTTATCACTCAATCGATGTGCCGGTAAACCACACACGCTCCACCGATGCTATGGTAAACCTTAAGTCACCCTTTACCTACCTTGTTAAGTCCAAGTTAGTGTGCCGGTTAACCACACACGCTCCACCAACGACTTAAACAAAGTGTAAAGTGTAATTTCATGGATTAGCACCTTATTCACATTTTCCTAAAGTAACAAAGATTGGGAATTTAATAAAAGCATTTAGTTACTTTATAATATTCATCATACTTTTAATGAGAATTTATAAGTCCTTGTCTTACCCTTTCGGCTAACGACCTTCCACCGATCAAGGAAGCGGTGGGTGAGAGTGGACACCCATTAAGTTGCCATTTTATAGGCAACAACCTTATACCCCCCTTATAGACCGGCTTCGTGAATGAGGCGTACTAGCGGTAAGACGACTTGACGTTATACATATATATATTAGTAACTTATAATATTATAAAGTATAAGGGTTGAATTTTAACTTTTAAAATTCTAAGGGTTGGGACTAATGTTTTAATCAAGACTTTACATGTTCCAAAACTTGAGGGCAAGTTTTGTAAACTTCCAAAACTTTTCATTTCTTATAACTTATGAACTAATTGAGTAATAAAAATGAAGACTCTTCATTTTTATAACTCTTGTGTTCTTTTAATGGCTTTAATAAAAGTGAGACTTTTGGTTTTCCATAACTTGAGGACAAGTTATGGACTCCATTAAAACACATTATGATCATGAATTAAACTACCATGAAGGTTACAAACAATTCCTATGATCATCTAATCTTCATAAGTTCAAGAACATGAATATGAACACTTTCAAGAATCAAAACTTACACTTAAAAAAAACTTGTAATTTTAATAATTTCCATTGTAAATGGATTAGCATAAACATTACACCATCTAAAACAAGCTTTAAAACATCAAAACAGTTTAGGGTAATGTTTCTAGTCCATTTCCAGCAACAAATGTGCAAACTTTCATACGAGCAGAAAACAGAAAAACTATTTTTTTTTCAAGCTCTTTGCACACAAAAAAAAACAACAAACGAACCATGCTCTGATACCACTGATCGGTTTTGAGCATTCTAACACTTCCTAAGTGTACATGCAACCCTAATAACCTTGGATCTATGTTTGTCTAATTATCATGCAAAGTTGAATTCCAAGGTTATATTCCTATCTAGCATACATGGGGAACAAATTTTAACTTGCATGAAAGATAGAATAACTTACCTTGTTGTTGCTTATGATCCTTGAAACCTTGTGAGCCTAGCACCCCAAGTGTGATGCCTCAAATGCTTCACACAACACCAAATGTTTTTGGAATGACTTTAGAGAGAATACACACTTCTAAAATCGGCCTAGCCCTCTTGTTTCTTATGTGTAGCCAATTTTGGTGGAGAATGGGTTTCTTATATAGTGTTGACACATCTAGGGTTACACCATGTAAACCCTAATGTGTCATGACTCTTCATTTCCATGACCCATGGGTTTGTAACTCCCATGGAGCATCCATGGAGCATCCTATGGGTGGAACCCAACTTGATAATCCATGGAGCCTCTTAGCCCACTATATAAGATATGGAAGATTTACATAATCTACCCATATATTTAATTAGTTATCTTTTGATCACTTAATTAATTCTAAATTAATTCTTGATCAAACTAATTAAATAATATTATTAATATATTAGAACTTATAATATATTAATAAACCATAAGTGTTATTTCTCTCATTTTAGTTTATCCAATTGCATGGTGCCATGCAACCCAAATGGAGCATGCCGGGTCGGGTCAAGTACATAGCATAAATAGTTATGGACTTAGACACCTTATCCAACAGATAGACCATCCGCAGTCAAGAACTACAAACTTCGGAAGTTCATGAAGGCTGACTTCATCCAGTACACCCTCACCAGAAGAGAACATGACTACGTCCGCACCCAAGATGACTTCCTTTGCATGAATCTGGAAGAAGTCTTTCTCATTGCTAAGGTGTTTCAGAACAAGTCAGAAAAGCACCCGAAGATGAAGATTGCGCTTGAAAGGGCCAATACCTTTTTGAAGGAAACTGTCTGCGATTTTGCCAAAATCGACGTAGACATCTACCTCACTATTGCCAAGAAGTTTGATCTGCCACCTCTCGATCCTGCACCGATGCCTACCGAAGGTTATGAAGAAAGATCCTTAGGTGCAACCAACTTTCCTGAACTTGGAGTCATTTTCAAAAGGAAGATCGATAATGTCAAATACTTCATTCCAATGACTGCCATGCATCGCCTCACCAAGAAGCAACTTGACATCTGCCGAACCGCAGTTGAAAGATCGAAGCACACTACCGCAAAAGTCAAGTTCGAGATCTTAAGAAGAATCATCTGGCTGGAAAACATCAGGAAGTTTTGGTGGATCCTGATCAAGTTTCTCAAACTTGATAACTGATCAGAAGTTAAAGAGGTGACTTAGGGGGAAATTGTTGAATCATAAAAAGTGACCCTCTTGAACTTCAGCTACCGCAAACTCTTCAGCTACCGCAGCCATCCAGCACCCGCAGTCAACTTCTTCATCAGCAACCACAACCGGAGTCTCTTCCTACCGCAGTCACTTAACTAGATTACTTTACTTGTCTTTTATTGTAACATTCTTATTTGTCCAGTATGCCTTGCATGGCTACTCTTAGAGAGGTAATCTAGTGTACAACGTGAGTCTCTATAAATAGAGCTCATTCTCTTTTGTATTAAAAAGACACTTACACGCATCTATCTATTCTGAATACACTTCTCTGAAGTTATCTTTGCTATCCCTCTATCTACGCATCACTTCTTACTCTCAATTCTTACTAGAACATAACTGATTATAACCTCTCTCCGGAGCAAGTCTTCTGTGACTTAATCACTAAGTTTGATCTTCCTTATTAACTTGGTTTGAATGCATTCCATGTTATGAATCAACTTAAGTGTATACTTGATATAATCATTGCTGTCATTTCTATTACTTTACTTTTCTGCAACTAACTCTCTAACTTATTAATATTATTGTTGAGCTTTTAGATCCTTCGAGATTAACTATTCCGCAATACTACTTGTTCTAACGTTTGTTCAAGTGTGTCTCTAAGTTTTTCTCTCAACATTGGGAGCAATGGTCTTTTCATTAAAGATCTGGAGACCCTATCTCTACGGAACCAAATGCACTATCTTCACCGACCATAAGATCTTGCAGCACATCTTTGATAAGAAGGACTTAAACATGAGATAGCGACGATGGGTAGAGCTACTCAGTGACTACGAGTGCGAAATACGCTGCCATCCCGACAAGGCCAATGTGGTAGCAGATGCCCTCATCCGAAAGGAGTATTCAGGGCGTAAGGTGAAAGCGTTAACAATGACCATTCATTCCCATTTATCTGCGCAAATCAGAGAGGCTCAGCTGGAAGCCTTGAAACTAGAGAACGTGGCGGATGAAGCCATGTGGGGAATGGACAAGAGCTTAGAGGTCAAGGGAGATAGAGTGTACTATTTCATGAACCGGATCTGGACCCCAAAGTACGGCAGGTATAGAGAGGTTGTCATGAATGAGGCTCACAAGACTAAATACTCCGTTCACCAAGGTTCAGATAAGATGTATCTGGATCTCAAACAACTCTACTGGTGGCCAAACATGAAAGCGGAAATTGCGACCTTCGTGGGCAAGTGCTTGACTTGCACCAAGGTGAAGGTGGAATATCAAAAGCCCTCAGGTTTACTTCAGCAGCCAGAGATACCTGAGTGGAAGTGGGAAAGGATAAGCATGGATTTTATCACTAAGTTACCCAGATCTCCGAGTGGACACGACACCATCTGCTTAATTGTGGATCGGTTGACAAAGTCCGCCCACTTCCTGCCAATCAAGGAAAACTTCAAAATGGAGAGACTCACGCAGATCTACATTCGAGAGATAGTTTGCCTTCATGGGGTACCTGTATCCATTATCTCCGACAGTGATAGCAGGTTCACCTCGAGATTTTGGCAATCGCTACAGAAGGCTCTTGAAACTAAGTTGGATATGAGCACGACTTATCATCCACACAAAAAGATGGACAGAGTGAGAGAACAATCCAGACATTGGAAGATATGTTGAGAGCCTGTTTCATCGACTTCGGCATGTCGTGGGACACTCATCTTCCTTTGGTCGAATTTTCCTACAAGAACAGGTACCATACCAGCATCAAGGCTGCGCCATTTGAATCCCTCTATGGCCGCAAGTGCAGATCCCCTCTGTGATGGGCTGAGGTGGGTGACACGCAGCTAGCTAACGGTCAAGTCCCCGACACCACCCTCACTGGTCCTGAAATCATCCAAGAGACAACCGAAAAGATCGTACAAATCCGGGAATGACTGAAAGCCTCGCGAGAAAGACAAAAAAGCTACGCCGATAAGAGATGAAAACCTTTGGAATTCCAAGTTGGTGACCGTGTCCTTTTGAAGGTTTCACCCTGGAAAGGCATGATACCTTTCAGAAAATGTGGAAAGCTAAACCCAAGGTACATTGGACCATTCGAGACCCTTGCTAGGATCGGTCCCGTAGCATACAAACTCCAGTTACCACGAGAGCTCAGCAACATCCATCCTGTCTTCCACGTGTCGAACCTAAAGAAGTGTCTGTCCGACGAGACACTTGTGATTCCTCTCGGCGAGATCAAATTAGACGAGGGTCTACACTTTGTGGAAGAACTTGTTGAAATCATGGACCGGGAAGTCAAGCATACGAAGTAGAGCCGCATCCCGATAGTGAAAGTCCGCTGGAACGCCAAGCGGGGTACTGAATTCACTTGGGAGTGCGAGGATTCAATGAATCAGAAGTACCCTCACCTCTTTCCAAGTTCATGATTTGTACTCTATTCTTGAATTTCGGGACGAAATTCACTCTAACGGGGGGATGATGTGACAACCCGGAACTTCTATCTTGTACTCTTAGTCAATTCAATCAATGTTAAGCTTGTTCTGTTGACTTCTTGTACTGTTTAAGGGTTCATTTAAGTGTTCTAAGCTTGAGTATGACCAAGGTTGAGGTTAGGAATGAGTCAGCGAGTCACATAGTGAGAAAATCGGGCCATACACGCCTCTAGGAGGAGTGTACGGCCGCACACATGGGTGTGCAGCCGTACACCCACCTCTTGGCCACACACTCACTTTTTGGAAGCACTCTCTCCCCTATATAAAGGGTAGACCCCTTTCCACTTCATTCTTTTCACTCCTTGGCAGCACACATGAGTCTGAATGTAATCTTCTCTTCTCCGGGTCAAGGTATACTGATAGAAATCAACCTTCTTGAATTTTCTTGCATTGTAGTTTTTGACCCCATCTGGTCTATCATTAGACCAAATTAGACCAGATTTTCTTGCCTTCCGGAAGGCTTGGATCAAAGGATTCGAAGACTGAAAAGTATTTGGATTTAGGGGAGATGGGAATATGCCAGTAGCCGTCTAAGGGAGGTTCGACGTAAGTGAGAATGGGCATGTAGTCATCATCCAATAGCCTCTTGGTAGGATTTTCCCAAGATTGGACTAAGGATTCATCCATTGTTGTATCGAACCCATGTGCTCTCCATATTTGTTCGGTAAACTTTTCCGCCCTCCAGTCACGTTTCTTTTTTCGAGTGGCTGGGGAGTCACTGGAGTGATTAGAAGACATTGCAGGTGATAAGTTTTTGAATTGTGGGGGAGTCTGTTATTGAGAATTCTGTTGAGGATCTTGCTGCATTGGAGTTTGTTGTGGAGATGGTTGCAGTGAAGGCCGTGGAGTTGGTGGCTTGTTGTGTTCTTTGGTAGGAGGATGTTAAACTTGTGGGGGAGTTTGTTGTTGATGAACCGAAGGAGTTTTTGATCATGAGGGATCTTGTTCTTGATGAATTCTAGGAGGGCTTTCACTTCCCCCTTTTAAGGAAGCATCCTCCTATTGCTCCTTAAACCATTGTTTGACACCATCAATCTTTGACAAGGTCTCATTGAATTGAGACTTCATTTGCTCACAGATTTGACGATTTTGCGGAATATCTTTGTCGAAGAGTAGTTGATATATTTCCTTTGTTATACGAAGGATTTCATCAACACTCGAATTTGCAGTGAGTGATCGCCTTAACCCGTTAATGGTGGATTGAATGACTGCAAGGCTGGATTCATAAGCGTTACGAGTTTCTTCGACCAGCTATTTGGAGTGAGTTGCTTGTTTTTCAAAAGTGAGTTTGAACTTATCCTTTAGTGCAGTTACTTTCTTGATGAGTCTTTCAGTTGTTGATGGAGGCTGAGGATGAACGGAATATCAACCATCACTTCCTTAAATAAAGCCCAATCCCATAAATTAGGGTTTCCCAAAAATCAGTCGCCATGTCGTGGCAATCGAATGACCATGTCGTGGAAATCACTTAAATGGGATACGTGATTTGGCAGAATGTCACGCCGTGATGCTCCCTTCACCACGCAGTGGGCATCAAATTTTTCATAATTTGAAATATAAATCATGCTTGGAATACAGATTTTTCACGAAATATGTAATTTATTTTATTGTATATATAGCTTATACCTTGGTTTTTTACTTTTCGCTAGTCGAACATCCGTGCGTTGTAAAGGAAAAAAATTATATTGTAAAAAATATAGACATATATATGGTCTATGTCGACAGTAGGTCTATTTGCTAGACCCAACTGTCGGCGAGCCGATACTACCTGGCGGCGTCGCCTGATAGCTCAGACCATCCTTTGGTTGGACCATACATTTCCACCGTTGGATCCTCTCCTACCTTCAACCTCCACTATTCAGGCCTCTCCCACCTTTGGAGATCATCCACCATGCCCATACATTCTCCTTTGCACCAAGGTGGTTCTCTCCGACTCGTAGAAACCACCTCATCTCGCACATCGATCTGACTTGATCGTCAGAGCCTTTTATTAGGGCATAGTCCCTGGGGCGGTTCTAACGACTTTGCAATGTGATTGCAGCTAGGTATGTCGCTAGAAACTTGCTAGGGGCACCACCTCAAGATCCGACTCAAAGACTTGACAGACTGAGCTTACATCACAACATTTTGCGCCATCTACGGACTCGAGCAAAAAACCATTGTTGCTCTAGATTCAACTTCACCTCGTCAAAGAATTTCATAGATCTGCTTCGTCTCCTGAACAATCTGTCGATATTCGTTCTTCAAAGGTTTTATTTCCTAAAACTATCTATGAATTATTTCATCTTCTTCATTTAGAGGGTGTTTGGCAATCATTTTCAAATGACTTTTTAGACTTTTGGCTTTTTCAAAAAATCAAAACTTTTAAAAGTTTTTTGGTAAGTTCAAAAGTTCTTTTAGATTAACTCTTTGAGAAGAGAAAAAGAAGTTGTTTAAGAAGTCACAGATTTGTGACTTTTAGTAACTTTTGACTTTTTTTCTTTTTGCACCCTCAAAAGTTCATACAATGGTTGAGACAAACTGAAGCACTACGAAGCCCCATTTATCTCTGAGGAAGATCCGTCCCTTTCTACAGAAAAACCACATAGCAATATCGATCACTAGTTCATCAAACTTGATCTCCAGTTTAGGAATATCGATCTCTAGTTCATTACTTCACCTCAGGTTCTTTTCTACCTCAAATATATATGTGGTTACCGTATTTCACAAACGTAGAGCTATCTGGCGGTGTTTCCTATGGGGTACCAACCATGAAAAAAGAAAGAGCTATTTCGGTCATTTGTTTCTTGCTAAATCCGAGCCATCGCATCAAAAAGAAAAACACCGTCCCCGTTTTTCCATTCATCATCATCGTCGGTCTTCCCAATATAGAAGACAGGACATGATCCAGGGATTCACGCTCCAATTTCCCAATTTTCGTTTTTACCCTACCTCAAATCTATATGTAGCTACTATATTTTACAACCCTAAACCTATGGTGGTGTTTTGATAAGAACTTATTTGAGAGGGTCAATCTCCACAGAATTTTAGAAAAAGAACAAAGTAGCTTGGGGAAATTTTCTGGATATCTTTATTCAAAGGAACTTACAAGAATAAATAATGCAAATGGCCAATCATGGCTTCCATGAAAACAGGAACTAGAGAACATGATTGAGACTTATTCTAAGCTAATCTAGTGGGTCTTATTCTAATTCATGCAAAAACTTAAATTTAACGTGCAGAAAAATAATGAAAAGTGCAGCTTGGCTTCCAAGTATCTGTTAGTCAAGGTAACGGGTGGGTCGGCTTATGTCCCTATTGGGTCGGTTATAGTTCATACCCGTATCAACACCCCCATCCTTGATAGTGACCTTGTCCTCAAGGTCAACGGTGGCTGTGGATATGTTGACTTCGTCCGCTCGTTCCTAAGTAGCTTTAGATATGTCTCTATTCTTCTATTTAGCAAGAACCTTGGGAGTGTTGTTGACAATACGTTGGTCCAACACCGATTAGGGTTCTAACACAGGTAACTCATCGATGAAGGATGTTGGAAACGGAAGCGTTGATGGTGCTAAGTTTCTGTGACAAGGGCGAAGCAGGGAGACGTCAAAAATTGGGTGGATGTGAGATTCCGGTGGAAGTTCTAGGCGATAGGCGACTTTGCCTATATGTTCCACAATTTTGAATGGCCCAAAAAAACACTTACAAAGCTTGTGTGACTCTTTTT
The DNA here is from genome assembly GCF_052849685.1 of Lactuca virosa. Taxonomy (NCBI): domain Eukaryota; kingdom Viridiplantae; phylum Streptophyta; class Magnoliopsida; order Asterales; family Asteraceae; genus Lactuca; species Lactuca virosa. The sequence goes on along the minus strand of NC_136428.1, from coordinate 65,265,969 downwards.
TTTGACCGATGATTGGCGGTAGATGCGTAGACGAAGGTGGACTAGTTCACAAATTTGGAAGTCATTGTCTTGTCTGTGTTTACTGGCTTGATCTGTCATTCCTTGTCGAGTGCGTTGGAGTGTGTGTTTGAGTTCTGTTAAGAGCCGTTGGTGAGCTGCAAGATTTTCGTCAATGGATGCAACCTTGGAAGTCGCGACTGCATAATGGGGAAAAGCTGGGGGGGGGGGGTCTACCATATAGTGCTTGAAAGGGAGACATTTCAATGGTACTATGATAACTTGTATTATACCAATATTCAGCGAGATAAAGGTATTTGTTCCAACGAAGATACGATTCCAAACATCGATTCACAACCCCTGTTTGGCCATCTATTTGGGGATGGAAGGCACTAGAATGTAGTAATTTGGTGCCCAATTTTTTAAAAGTTCCTTCCAAAATTGGCTTACAAAGATTAGGTCTCGATCGGAAAGAAGTGTCTTGGGAATGCCATGCAATCGGTAAATATGGTGAAGGAAGAGTATGGCTAGCGAGGCAGCTGTGCAGTGAGCTGTGAGTGGAATGAAATGGGCGAACTTGGAGACGCAGTCTACAATTACCCAGACAGCCGATTTTCCTGTAGAAGGGGCTAAGTGGGTGATGAAATCCATTGAGATTTCTTCCCATACTTGGTTAGGAATTGGTAGTGCTTGAAAGAAGTCGTACGGTTGCTAGGTGGAGTATTTTGTTTGTTGACAGATAAGGCAATATTTGATGAACTGAGTTACTTCTCTGCGTAGGTGTGGCAAAAAAAGATGCATTAATGCGACGAATGGTGGTCGTGATACCGGAGTGGCCACCCAAAGTAGAGGAGTGAATTCCTGCAGCAATTTTTGTCGCAGTTGTGGTATGCTTGGAATGAGTAAACAATCTCGAAAAAACAGAAGGCCATCCTTGCTATAGTAACTTGGTAAACTGGTTGGTGTTGTTGTGACTCAAAGAACCCAGTTGTGGCCTTCTAGGTGGTTGGTGTTATGCTCACGAAGTTCTTGTAGCCATGGAAAACTAGGAAAGAAGAAGGTGAATAGGAGAGACTCATGTTTTCTACTTAAGGCATCAGCTATGCGATTCTCTTTCCCAAGTTTGTAATATACTTCAAAATCATAACCCAGAAGTTTAGTGGCTCATACGTGTTGTTCTGTCGTTTGAATTGCCTGGGTCAACAAGTGTTTAAGGTCGTGTTGATCTGTGTAGATTCTGAATCGGCGGCCTAGAAGATACTGACGCCACTTGACTGTTTGGCGTACAATTCACGAACATATGTAGAAGCAGCCTGCATGCGATTACACAATTTCTTGCTAAAGAATGCGATGGGTTTATCTTCTTGAGAGAGGGCTGCTCTGATGCCTGCACTAGAAGCGTCTGTGCTTACATCGAAGGTTTTATTGAAATTGGCAAGAGCAGAACAGGTAAGTGGGACATGGCATTTTTGGGTAAGAGAAGCTTGTGTTGGCTGACGAGGTCCAAGTTAGCATAGGTTTTCGTAAGAGCTCGGTAAGTGGCGTGGCTATTTGGGCAGAGTTATAGACAATCGTCTATAATAGCCCATTAGGCCCAAAAATCCTCTGAGGCATGTTAACGTTGTGGGTATATATTTGTGTTGTGCCAAGGTCTCAAAGACTTTCTTTAAGTGGGAGTAATGTTGCTCTCGATTCTTGCTGTAGACGAGTATATCATCGAAGAAGACTAGCACGCGGAGGGTGTCGCGAAAGGTGTTGTTCATGGCAAATTGGAATGATGACGGAGCATTGGATATGCCAAATGCCATCAAACTGAATTCTTAATGCCCGTCCACTATACGAAAGGCTGTTTCGTGAATATCCTATTCGTGGACCCTTATTTGGTGATACCCTGTACGTAAGTCTAATTTCGAGAAGATCAGTGTCTCGTGTAATTCGTCCAGCAGTTCGTCCACGGTGGGTATAGGGAAACGATCTATGATCGTTATGGAGTTTAGGGCCCGATAGTGTACACAAAAGCGCCAAGTTCCATCTTTTTTCTTGGCTAATTGTATCGCGGAAGAAACGGGATTGTGGCTAGGGCGGATGAGGCCTTCTTTGAGCATTAATGAAATGAGGTCGGTCATAATCTGTTTTTGGAAGTGAGGGTAGCGGTATGGTTTAACATTGACTGGTGGTGCATTAGGGAGGAGGGGAATTATGTGGTCGTGGGGTTAAGAAGGAGGAAGATGAGTGGGTGTCTCGAAAATATGTTGAAATTCTTGGATTAATTGGTGGATATGCGGGTTGGTGATGGCCTGTGGCTCACTGGTGATAGGAGGTTAAAAAATGAGGGCATGCAAGGATGCGATCGAGTTTTGTTGTATCAGGTGCTGGAGGGTGCTAGTTGTTGTGGTAGTGGCTGTTGGTTCACCCACTAGGGTTTTCTCTTTGTTTTAGTGGCAGAATGTAATCTGGGGAATGGAGAAGTCCGCTGTTAGTGGGCCCAAAGATCCTAACCATTGAAGGCCTAAAACCACATCAGCCTCTTCAATCGGTAATACAAAGAATGCGATCTGAAGTAGGGTTTCGCGAAGGTTAAGGTGGACGTTTGGGCGAAATCTGTGGCAGTGAATACGGGTACCGTTTTCGATCATAACAGAGAAGGTCGGGATTGGTGTTGTGGCTAACTTGAGAAACGTAGCTACACGTGGTTATACTATGTTATGTATGCTTCTGTAGTCGACGAGTACCATCACAGGGTGCCCTGAGAAGAAACCTGTGATGCGTACTGCTCGTGGAGAGGAGGACCCCAGGAGTGCTGCTGGTGAGAGAGAGAAAATTTGGGGTGGAACATCTCAAACGGTAGGTTTGGTACTAGGAACCATGTGTGTGGACTAGTAAGGTGGGTCCTTTGATGTGATCTGGGTAAGGTCATTCATGGTGTGGAGGGAGTCATCATTGTCTACAATGATCAAAAATTGGGGTGGGTTGCATTTGTGACCCGGATGGTACTTTTCCGGGCAACGAAAACAAAGGCCGGAAGCTCTTGGTTGTTGTAATGCCTCCGGGGATAGGCGGGTAAAGGTTAAGGTTGTGTTTGGCTTGGTAGGTGTGGGTAATAGTCCTTCTGAAGTCGGGGTGGTCGGTGTCGTGATGATAGCAGGTGCAGAGGGGTGGATGGTGTCTATGCCGAGCGGTACGAGGTTGAGTAGTGAGAGCGGGGGTGGTTGTTAGTGTGTTTATCATCGATTAATTTAGCGAGGCCTATGGCTTGTGTAATATCAGAGGGCTGGAGAATTGCTAGTTCTTGGCTGATTTCGGAGCGTAGACCCGATAGAAAACAGTTAAGAAGCGCCTCTGTTGGTAGTCCGGTGATGCAGTTACTAAGACGTTCGAATTCTGTTTGGTAGGAGGTGACAGTTGAAGTTTGGCGGAGCTTAAAAAGAGCTGCTTGGTGATTTTAATATGTGGAGTGCCCGAAACGAGTTTCAAGAGCTCGAGTGAATGCTTCCCAGGTGCTGAGGAGGCTGTTGTTGAACAGATACTTGAACCAGCTTAAGGCATCTCCTGAAAGGAAGAAGGCTACCATGTTTAAGCGTTTGGGGGGTTGGATGTTGTAGAATGAAATATATTGATCTGCTTGAAAAATCCAGTCAAGAGGATTTGAACCAGTGAAGGTGGGAAGGGTGAGTTTGGGGGTCGAGGGTGAGTGTCCTTGGTGGGTTGCTTGAATTCGGGTTTGGGAAATGAGTTAGATGATGTAGGTATCTGGTCTTTGGGTTTAATGAGGGTGGCTAATAAGACATTGGTTTGCTCGTATTGGGCTGTTAATTGATTCATGATAATGTCCAATTGGGATTGTATGGTTGTTTGGTTGGTGTTAGAGGAGGTCACGAGGTGGGTGAGTTTATCCACCATGGTAGCCATGGATGCTTGGACAGAGGGTGGGGAAGATGAAGTTTCAGTTTTAGGAGGTATATTTGAATAGGATCGATGAAAGCACCAATTTGATAAGACCTTATTTGAGAAGGTCAATCTCCACAGAATTTTAGAGAGAGAACAGAGTAGCCTGGGGCAATTTTATGGATATCTTCATTCAAAGGAACTTATAAGAATAAATAAATCAAATGGCCAATCATGGCTTCCACGAAATAGGAACTGGAGAACATGATTGAGACTTATTCCAAACTAATCTAGTGGGTCCTATTCTAATGCATGCATAACGTTAAAATTTCACGTGCAGAAAAATAATGAAAAGTACAGCTTGGCTTCCAAGTATCTTTTAGTCAAGGTAACGGATGGGTCGGTGTATGTACCTCTTTGGTCGGCTATAGTTCATACCCGTATCATGTTTTTGTTTAGATACAGATTGGGAAAAGAGTAAAATGGGGTAACGATACCAGCAATAGGTGAAGACCAAGGGAATTGCATCTTATAGCCTTGTTCACGAGGGTTCTGTCTAATGAATCATCAGATAACATACACAAATAGATTTTACATGGCCTCGAAGGGACCTCCTCACAATACTTATACATTACCTAACATGTATGTTTACTCTCTTCTTGTAGATACCATCTATCTCCATAAAATTTTCAATTATCTGCGGAATTGGGTATCTGAAGACAGAGATAGATATATATGCATTCATTTGTGGTAATTTCGTAAGCGTGTTAAAATAAAAGAGAGGGAATAGAAGTCATGCACATAAAGTGTTTGAATAATTTCCACAACCACATGAAATTAAATGACTTTCCAACCTTGATTCTAATTCTCAGCTTCTGTTCCTAAAAGATTTGCATAAGGATCTCCAAGTTTCAATTTTTAAAGCAATTTGTAGATAGCTTTGAATCTATCACATTTTAAACATCTTCTATTTTACCACTATGATGATCTGTAATTATTATCACCTAATTCACTTCAAAGTAGTGCAACCAACAACCGCCTACTCCAAAGTTGGGATGCATCTTCAACTGTCTACAAAGAATGAATTTGATTTCTTTTTTAGTATAAAAAAAGAGTACATGCTATGATAATAATTCCAACAACTGCGAACATTGATGCAACCGAATTCATAGAAAAAGTTCCCTGCAAATGCTACAAAACATTTATAAAAGCAAGTAGCACGGGGTTTCTGGCTGGATAAATCATTTTCAACATTCTTAAGTATATAGCGATTGTCTTATGCATATCAGCACAAGAGTGGCAAATTGGATTCAGAAATCAATGGCAACAACTATTGTTGTGCTAGTATTCTTAAACATTCAATGATTATTATTAATTGTACACTTGAAGGCCATGAACAAGAAATGAGGCGGGCATACTGACATGACCTCAAACAACACAAGTTTCTATAAGGCCTAAAGCAATAAAATGAACATTCATCTTAAACAAGACGACAATAATTAGAGTACCACCCGAAGTACAAGCCAAGAAAATAAAGGAGCTCAAACTGAATTTCGATATCAAACACGTAACAGTCTATTTTGGATGTAAGGTTTACCTATCTCTCCTTTTTCAAAAAATTAATACCTTTTACTTTAGTTCTATTTAGTAAACATAAAATATTTACTAAAACTATTACCTTCTCTTTGGTACATCATTTACACCAAGAGAGGATATGTTTTGTGAGCGACCATTTATGCAAACTATAAATTATCTTAATGTAAAATTAAATAACCATCTAAAGTACACATTAAATGCAATTTTCAAATGTACACACGCCTCTTATTTATGGATATTTTTGTTCAAAATGACATGTGCAAACAAATGAGGCACAAACGTGCAAACACAAACCAATAAATATGAAACAACTTAAGTTTGGCCATGCTAGTATCTGCTCTTAGAAAAAGCACCAACAAAAATGATGTGGTCCAGCCGGATACCAATCTCCAATACAACCATGGTTGTAGCAAAACCGCCAAGACATTATCTGATAGCCACAAATCACCATCACACTGTGAAACAACAATACACCATATTACAAATGACGAATCATATACCAAAGCAGTACTCACGGAAGCAACTCTCTAAAATTCACGATGTTCTCATGCCCTAGCCTACACATCCTTCGACCAAATCAACAATACAAAAAAAAAAGCAAAATCCATCCATACTTAGCAACCTGATACATTCAATGTTTTCATTTTCACATTTTTCTAAAAAAAAGGAGGGAGTGGAAGAGTTGATACAACACTTCACAAAAGTTTTATCTTCATTATGAGGGTGGAGTTGAACTACAAGATGAGCTGATTTTGTACATGATAATGTATCCCCGAAAGATAACACTATTATTTGGAATTAAAGAAGCAGCTTGACTACCCGGTCCTTACTAGCAGCCCGACTGTCCGGTCCTTGCCAATAGTCTGACTGTTTAGTATTTACCAATAGTCTGACTGTCTAGTCCTTGCCAATAGTCTGACTGTCCGGTCTTTGCCAATAGTCTGACTATCCATCTCTTTCCAGTAGCCTCGATGTATAGTTCTTGACATTAACTTCACTGTTCAGCTCCCATCAGCACGCATTTCCAACTCTTCTCATCATCTTTGTTTCCCGGTTCTCAACGACTCGGCTGCCCGGTTCTCAACAACCCTGCTCTGTGACTCTCAACGGCCTTGTTGCACGACTCTTGCCAACAGCTTGACTGCATAATTCTTGCTAGAAGATCACTTGTACAACTCTTAAAAATAGCCACATTGCCTAGCTCCCAACAGCTTAACTATCGGTTCTCCTCAACAACTTTGCTACCTGGCTCATCACTCCAGTTACCATTATATTACTATGTGGACTGATCACCCAGGACAAACAATATGTGTTGGGGTACAAAGTTATTCATGATTGACTTTGTAAATGTTTGACTTTTGTAGACCCACTTGCATGTGGTGTATTAGCCTTTTGACATGAGATAGAGAGTGAGAGAGAGAGACATGTAAACACCTCTATATAAGGTGGGTTTAGTCCACTTGTAGAGGTGTGCTTGAGAGGTGTAAAAGTTGAGTGTGTGAGTGTGTGTTATTTATGTAGATGTAGATATATGTCATTTTTTGTAACACCATACATATTCAATACATCTCTTGAACACCCAAATCACCATGTTCATTGTGTAATCTTTAATTCCGCATGCCAAACCATGTTCTTTAGTCACTACAATTTGTATCAGAGCGGGTCTTCAATGATCAACGTGATTTTTGAAGAACGATTCTCGGTTTGGCCACATTTGTCACAATTGGAGCATTTTTGGTGAGTCTCTCTCTATGATCTCTCTTAATTTCATTGAATCGTGCGTTTCGTTCTTGAATTTTTGATCGTTTTGATTCATTGGATCTAATTTGTTTCAATTCCTTTTGTTTGATCCAATTAATTTTTGTTTAGATCAAGCCCAAACAAAAACAAAATCAATTTTTGTTACTGTTCGTGATTCATTTGTTAGAAAGTTTAATCCAAAACTTTGATCCAAACATATTGAGATTACATTGAGTTGATACTGTTCATCTAACAAGCTCGAAGTTCAATTATCAAGTCGTAAGCCCATTTTGATAAATTGAACACTGTTCATAATCGGATTATCTTAAGCCCATAAAGTGTTTTCAACTCAACATCTTTAAACTGTGTTCATAATCGTATAAGTGATTGTTTAACATTCGTCATCGTCATATGCAGTACCGAGTTGTACAATCGTTCCAAGATTATTTCAGTTCTTTCATCGACTAATTGTTAATTTCGTATTCTTGAGATCCGATTTCATCTATTTGTTTCTACTAATCTTTTATAGTTGATTGATTATCTAAATTTCAGATACGATTTCATATCGATTAATATGTGTTCTTAAGCCGATTTGAATTCGGTGATGAAATCTCAAGCGAAAGTCAAGAACATTATGAACAATGATGAAGAACAGTTTAAATAAGTTTGTTTGATCTAAACTTGCTCTGAAAATTTTTTCTATTTGTTTTTGTTAACTAACAAATTCAAAAAGTCAAAGATGAGTGAAAAAGTCCAAATCGATGTTCTTGCAAAATCAAAACTGGAATCGATTGAAAAAAAAGGGTTCTTTGTGTGACATCCCCAAATTTCACGGCCAGAAAAGATCGATTTTTTATGCTTTGTTTTAAAATCAGAGTAATCTTTTAAAGAAAACTGTTGCGGAATTTGTTCCCAGAAAACATGATAAATACTTTATCCAAGCAACTCCGAAGAGATATATTTTATTCATTTTAAAACATTTGGGATGTCCTGGTCAATACAGACACATAAGCATAAACCGAACGTACATTCATCTAAACTAATGATATACATCTCTTTAATCTCTCAGTGTAATGTGTCTTTGTATCGATACCTGTGATACAAAAATATTGAGTGGATCAGGTTTGGAAAATCTGGTGAGTACATAGGGATTTCAATCCCACAATGTTATAACATATATATAATTTAGAATTCACACAATATAAAAATATTGAGTGTAATGTGTCTTTCTCTCTCTCTCTCTCTCTATATATATATATATATATATATATATATATATATATATATATATATATATATAACCAACTCTTACCCCACCATGTCAATCCTCTCAACGAGACTAAAAACTAACCACTCGACCTGATCCATACTTCCGGATCTAAAACTAACCTCTCGACATGATCCATACTCCCGGATCTAATAACAAATAACTATGTCCGGTCCATACTCCCGGACTAAGGGCAACTAACTATGTCTTAATCCATACTCCCGGATTAATGACAGATTATATGTCTTGTCCATACTCCCGGAGTAAGGACAACTCACTATGTCTTAATCCATACTCCCGGTTTAATGAACACTAAATAAGTCTTAATCCATACTCTCGGATTAATGACATATTTTAAATTTCTATTCTCTGTATATATCTCACTCGTACTCATAGAGAGATACTACCCCATAACCATTATAACCAATCTTAGGTTTACTCTTTAACATGAGTTATCATAAACAATCAGGTAAGTTCTTTAACACTTAATTCAGACATCATCAAATAACTCACACAAAACATATGTTTAATACATTCAAATAATACTTGTATTAAAATCATGTTCATGAAAGGGACTATGCACTCACTTGATAAGACGATGCTCGGACAACACTACGTCTCTTAAAGTGATATTTTTCGATGAAACCGGAATGTTTTCTCAGAAACCGGACTTCTCGCGGGCAGAGTTTTGGCTCGAAAACTCTTTCTCTCGGGATCTTCAGGGCTTCAGGACTCACTTCGGGTGTCGGGATGATACCGGGGCTTTGGGGGGTTAAAAGAAGGCTTAAAGATGAGTAGAGTAGGAGAGAGGTTGAGAAATTAGCAACCAAACCCAGATGCCTTCGGTTTCTATTTATAGGGCTGAAATTTCAGATTTCACGTCGTGAACCATCATTTCATGTCGTGAGCTTGGTCAGGCATAGGTCATTGCGTTCTTCATCAGTCCACTTACTCTGTCAGGCTCCAGAAGGCGTCAGAAGACATTTCACGTCGTGAACACTATTTTTCACGTCGTGGTCTCTGACACAGCTTTGGGGTTCGCGCCCCGAACTTCAGAAATTCATATCTTTCTCATACGAACTCCGTTTTCGACGTTCTTTATATCAAAACGAAGGTGAGATTGTACTCTACAACTCTCGTTTAGACTTTGTCGGCTAATTTTAACCTTATTTTTATTATATTATTTTTAGTAGGTCGGGACAGGAAAACTCCGGTAGAAATTAACAACTCCTTCATCTGACGTCCCTTTTCGTTTGTCTTTTTACCGTTGGACTACTATCGATGACATCTTCGATTGTCGTTTAGATTGTTTCGGCTAGAAACCACTCGATCTCATATTCAAACTTTGGGCTGCATACCGCTAACTCGAAACTTCGAAAAGTCATAACTTCCTCATACGAAGTCAGATTTAGACGTTCTTTTTATGCATGCTCTCGATTAAACTTATTCTACGACTTTCGTTTGGATCGCTAAGGCCAAATATCGCTCTATCGTAAATTCACTATTTACGTCGCGTTGTGTCATGTCGGTTCTGTCGCGAAACTTCGACAAGTTATAACTTCTTCGTTATAACTCGGATTTCGGCATTCTTTATATTTTCTGAAAACTTGTGACATATACTATGACTTGGTTAAGATTATTCATTCTAAATAATCTTTTATCAAAAGTCACTTTTGATGCTTATCGTCTCTAAATTGACTAGCCCGGATCTACGGGCGTTACAATTATCTCCCCCTTAGGATGATTACGTCCCGGAATCATCAACGAAAATAGGGCTTGAATAATGATTCCATATGTTATCTTTCCATCCGAAGTAATAACCGTGATGCTAAATCTTGCACCTGTTGTTCGTACTATGTTGGACTTTCAATCATAACCTACAAATTACTAAACAAATCCTTATTGACAACTCCTTATCCTTCTTAGGATAAGTCCTTTCCTTTTTCTATTGTAACAGATCGATGGGTCATGTTCTAATGACCTCTCATCGTATGATGCAACGCTTAGACTCAAGTCTCTTAGAGTCAAATTCCAGAATGGAACACACCTTCCTTCATATTCTAATGTGATATGATCAAATTTTAGCATGTAGCATTTCTAGATACAAGCTTCTTTAACAACGGGCGTGATACTATCAATCGCATTGATTTCAATCTTGTGACTTAAGTCAGATGCTACATCGTACTTGGTTCTATGAACCACGTAACAAACTCATCGTAGTCGGACTCAATTTGATATGACCCTAGGGTCGGAATAACAATCATCTCATTAGTCATTACCAAAACGATGGTAACGACATACTTGAATAAAACGAGACCAATCACTAGCTTCTTGGTAACCTTGTGACTTTCCCTGATCCAAGTGTGAGTCCTGTGCTTCCGGTAGTATAGGCCTCTACTACCATTCACAACTACTCATACTCATCCCAGGTATTGTCTCGCAGTCAACCAAGTTACCATACAAAATCACAAAACAATTTAACACATACGAATGTGTCCAATTAATCTTAAAATTTTCCTAGACTCTCCTAGGACTTCTTCCATGCGTATCTTCAATCATCACTTCTACTTCAACTCGGTTGGTGATGGAAATTCCAGACGATGGGACAACTTCAAGAATTACACCAATCGTTCCATCATCCTGCCAATCGAAGGTGTACTTCAGACGTACCGTACCCCTCTAAATGTTCCGTTATTTTATCAGACATATTCTAAAGGCAAGATACCACTCTTACGATATCTTCCGATAGGTGTCATTCACTATCATAAGCCTTTCATTTCCTCCATTTACTTAATTCTCTACGAGTCTTCACCATAACGTTTTGTACACCCAAGCAGACGATCGGCGTACTAGGCGAGAATTTAAAATAGGAAAACTTTATTTACAATAGACATATAAATCTCCTTATCACTCTGAAATGTTTACATGCTAGTTCTAATATCGTAGTCGTAATCTTAGAATCCTGGACACATAAGGTTTCCAGACCCAATCGGCAACAGACCATTGATCCGAACAAATAATATCATATATGGCAAACATATAACATTTAGCACATAAAAGCATTTTAGGTATCTTTCCTAAAATATACTAGTGCTCGTGTCTAAAATATGGTAGACACTCATCTCACAATCATCACTTAGCATTCTAATTTTAAGTCTAGAAATCCCACAAATTCCTAGTTCGCTTAAACTAATGCCCTGATACCAACTGTGACATCCCCAAATTTCACGGCCAGAAAAGACCGATTTTTTTATGCTTTGTTTTAAAATGAGATTAATCTTTTAAAGAAAACTGTTGCGGAATTTGTTCCCAGAAAACATGATAAATACTTTATCCAAGCATCTCCGAAGAGATGTATTTTATTCGTTTTAAAACATTTGGGATGTCCTGGTCACTTCAGACACATAAGCATAAACCGAACTTACATTCATCTACACTAATGATATACATCTCTTTAATCTCTTAGTGTAATGTCTCTTTGTATCGATACATGTGATACAAAAATATTGAGTGGGTCAGGTTTGGAAAACCTGGTGAGTACATAGGGATTTCAATCCCACAATGTTATAACATATATATAATTTAGAATTCACACAATATAAAATATCTCTCTCTCTCTCTCTCTCTCTCTATATATATATATATATATATATATATATATATATATATATATATATATATATATATATATATATATAACCAACTCTTACCTGACCCTGTCAATCCTCTCAACGAGACTAAAAACCAACCTCTCGACTTGATCCATACTCCCGGATCAAATAACAAATAACTATGTCATGTCCATACTCCCAAACTAAGCACAACTAACTATGTCTTAATCTATACTCCGGGATTAATGACAGATTATATGTCTTGTCCATACTCCCAGACTAAGGACAACTCACTATGTCTTAATCCATACTGCGGGATTAATGACAACTATCCATACTCCCGGATTAATGACATATTTTAAAGATCTATTCTTCGTATATATCTCACTCGTACTCATAAAGAGATACTACCCCATAACCATTATAAATAATCTTAGGTTTACTCTTTAACCTGAGTTATCATAAACAATCAGGTAAGTTCTTTAACACTTAATTCAGACATCATCAAATAACTCACACAAAACATATATTTAATACATTCAAACAATACTTGTATTAAAATCATGTTCATGAAAGGGACTATGCACTCACTTGATAAGACGATGCTCGGACAACACTACGCCTTTTAAAGTGATATTCTTCGATGAAACCGGAATGTTTTCTCAGAAACCGGACTTCTCGCGGGCAGAGTTTTGGCTCGAAAACTCTTTCTCTCGGGATCTTCAGGGCTTCAGGACTCACTTCGGGTGTAGGGATGATACCGGGGCTTTGGGGGGTTAAAAGAAGGCTTAAAGATGGGTAGAGTAGGAGAGAGGTTGAGAAATTAGCAACCAAACCCGGCTGCCTTCAGTTTCTATTTATAGGGCTGAAATTTCAGATTTCACGTCGTGAACCATCATTTCACGTCGTGAGCTTGGTCAGGTATAGGTCATTGCGTTTGTCATCAGTCCACTTGCTCTGTCAAGCTCCAGAAGGCGTCAGAAGACATTTCACGTCGTGAACATTGTTTTCACGTCGTGGTGTCTGACACAGCTTTGGGGTTCGCGCCCCGAACTTCATAAATTCATATCTTTCGCATACGAACTCCGTTTTCGACGTTCTTTATATTGACGCGAAGGTGTGATTATGCTCTACAACTCTCGTTTAGACTTCGTGGGTTAATTTTAAATTTAATTCTATCATATTTTTATGATATTATTTTTAGTAGGTCGGGACAGGAAAACTCCGTTAGAAATTAATAACTCCTTCATCAGACGTCCGTTTTGTCTGTCTTTTTACCGTTGGACTACTATCGACGAGATCTTCGATTCTTGTTTAGATTGTTTCGGCTAGAAACCACTCGATCTCATATTCGAACTTTGGGCTGCATACCGCTAAGTCGAAACTTCAAAAAATCATAACTTCCTCATACGAAGTCAGATTTAGACGTTCTTTTTATGCACGCTCTCGGTTTAACGTATTCTACGAATTTTGTTTAGATCGCTAAGGCAAAATATCGCTCTATCGTAAATTCACTATTTACGTCGCGCTGTGTCGTGTCGGTTCTCTCGCGATACTTCGACAGGTCATAGCTTCTTCGTTATAACTCGGATTTCGGCATTCTTTATATTTTCGGAAACCCTGTGATATATACTATGACTTGGTTAAGATTATTCATTCTAAATAATCTTTTATCAAAAGTCACTTTTGATGCTTATCGTCTCTAAATTGACTAGCTCGGATCTACGGGCCTTACACTTTGTGATTTCGAAAGTTTGTTGTTTGATGGGTCTTGCAATTGGAACACTAGATTCGCTTTTAGAATGATTATTGCGATGAAGGCAGCCGAAATTGCAATTAGGTTTGAAGATATGTTTGATTGGATGATTTGTGGTCAGGAAGTCAAAATCGAAGGCCTGTTAATTGAAGGGAAAGATAGTCTGTTTAAGTTCGACACTTGATGACGAACAGATCTTGCATTGGGTACGAATCTTGAATAGTCATCTGGGTTTTATTTGCATGGATGAAAAACGAAGGATAAAGGCTGTGAGAACGAAGATTTGGGAAGATGATTTTGATCGTTAATGTACGAAGGGTTCTTGTATGGTCGTTGTGTTTGGATTGTGATAATGAACTGGGAAAGGTCGACTTTAATAAATTGATTTTTGATTTGGAGTCGATGATAAAAGGATTGCACGAAATTGGGTTTGATTTGGGACGAAAGGACCTTGGATGGTGAACGAATAATCAAATGGTTGTTTGGAAAAGCGAATATTGATGTTGGTTTCTCAGTTAAAAACGAAGGCTGTGAAATCGATACTTTGCAAACGAACTTGGAAAAATTAATGATTTTCGTTAGTTGATTGAATGTTGATGATTGCTGAACTGGAAAACGAAATGGTTCAGACTTGATTCAGAGGATTCAAATGCCTTCGTTTTCGTTAAAATGGACTGAAAATTTTTGTTAATTTGGTGCTTTGATTGAATCTAACGAAGGGGAGAGAGAAAATTTTGGTGCTGTGAATTCATACGAAGGGTGCTACAGATTTCTAACGAAGGGATAAAGGAAGATTTTGTACGAAGGGTGCTGTTTATTTCGTACGAAGGGAAGTTAAAAATTTCGTTAAAATGGGAACGATGCCTGGAAAACGAAATTGTGGAAGAAGAAGGCAAATGTTACGAAAATGGCCCCTAAACTTTCGATAGTGTAACACTTTTTCAAAATTTTCGTACGAAGGGATAAAAGCTTTGTTACTTTTGAAGACAAATGGAAAAGTTTCGTAAACAGTCCCTATAATTTCGAATGTTTAGCAGTTTTTGCCCAAATTTGAAAATGGACTGTTTTTGCTGAAAAATTGAAGAATATGCATTTCAAGTCCCTGCACTTTGTGCAAATTGACGCTTTCTACCCAGCTTTGGAAAAGGGGGAGAGTTTTGCATTTTTGGCTGTTTTGGGCGCACCGGGTCACTGCAGAATTTTGAAATTGACAATTACTACCCATTTTTGAAAAATTTTGTCAAAGGCGGTCCGCGAACGAAGTTAAAAATTGAAGATTTTTTGGGTTGTCCGGATTAAAGCACAAAGTTTATGCCACATGTTAAGGGGGAGTTTTGACACGAAAAATTCTGAATAGAGCACGTTCTCTTTACTTGAAGGTTTTATAATCAAATTTCGATTATAAAAAGGGGGAGAAATTTATATGGAAATTCGAACTTGAATTTTTCATATTACGCGAACTTGAAGACCGAAGTGACCTTGAATTTTTGAAGTACACGAAATGATGCAATTGGAAGTTTGGAAGTGATTTCGTTTTGAAATGGGTTTGGTTTTATTGAAGATTTTTGGGGTGTGCTTTTGTGCTCAACTTTTGGTGATCAATTTGGAGTTTGAGAAGCTCGTGATCATTCGTTGATGCTCGGTTTGTATGGTATCACATCCTAGAGCCCAAATTGAAGAATCATGGAAGAATTGAAGATTGAAGTTCGTTTCGACATGTGTCACCCTTGAGGCTCAAATCGCGTAGTTGCTCGATTTTGGAAGATTTGAAGTGGGACATTCATTCCTAACTTTGAGGGGGAGAATGTTGGGGTACAAAGTTATTCATGATTGACTTTGTGAATGTTTGACTTTTGTATACCCACTTGCATGTGGTGTATTAGCCTTTTGACATGAGATAGAGAGTGAGAGAGAGACATGTAAACACCTATATATAAGGTGGGTTTAGTCCACTTGTAGAGGTGTGCTTGAGAGGTGTAAAAGTTGAGTGTGTGAGTGTGTGTTATTTATGTAGATGTAGATCTATGTCCTCTTTTGTAGCACCATACATATTCAATACATCTCTTGAACACCCAGATCACCATGTTCATTGTGCAATCTTTAATTCTGCATGCCAAACGATGTTCTTTAGTCCATACAATATGATTGCAGGCTTTTCAGCTATATTGTGTTAAGGTTCAAAGGATTATAACTTTTACCTTGGGTTGTTTTCCTCCTTAGCTCAACCCCCAACAATGGCAGGATTCTCATCCCCGTCTCGTAAATGTTCAAAGGATCATAGCCTTTACCTTTGGTTGCTTGGCTCCTTAGCTCAATCCCTAACATCGACAGGCTTTTCAGCCCCGTCTCACCAAGGTTTAAAGGATAATAACCTTTACCTTGGGTCGCTTGGTTCCTTAGTCCTTAGCTCAACCCCCAACAACTAGAAATTTCTTAGCCCCATCGCGCAAAGGTTCAAAGGCTCATAACCTTTACCTTGAGTTGTTTGGCTTCATAGCCCAACTCCATTATAGCGGTATGTTCTGCTAATAAGGCTTAAAGGATCACAACCTTTGATTATTTGTTCCACGCAATGTCCTCTCATGTGACGTCTTCATGATTGTTGGTTGCTAAGCCCGATCTGTTTCCACACGATGCTCTCATGTATGATATTTTCATGGTTGTTGGTTGCTAAGCCAATTCCTAAGTCGCACGATATAAGTCATGCATCGTAATTTGCGCACCATAATCCTAAGCCATGCTTAACACCGTATTTGATTCTTCTACAAATATCAACAAAGATAACCAACATGGTCTTTTCCTCTGTTTTTGACGATCAACAATCATTTCTCATATTATATCACTACGACAAGTTTTGTATGATGCAACTACCTACTAGCTACCCACATTAGAATGTTGGGAAATTAGTTGGGTACAATCAGTACATGGAAGATTGTGAAGAAGATTCTTGAAACTCATCCAAAGAAGTCTGTAAAGATTATTATTGGTAACATTCAACAAAGATACAATAGAGACGTGACAACAAGTTTATTGTATTATCAAATCATCTTTGATGCATTATTATAGAAACCTTATTGCATCATCATCATATAGAAAGTACATTGCATCTATTTTACGAACTTTGATATTCGATACAAAAATCCTGTTAAATAACAGTCTCGCAAGCATGGCTACATGGCAAGGCCACGCTTCTTAGCTACCTTGGCATGATATCCTGATGACATCGTTGTCGCATAACATTCTTATAAGCACCGTTGTTGTACATTATCTGATCAACAACCCTGACGCACGCTATCTAAAGAACGACCTTATTGTATATCATCGAGCCAGCCTTGTGCTTCATAAATACAAGTGTTCCTCGAGATCCACTACAACATTATCGCCTCTTATGGGCGAGGCCAGTTGTTCTATTTATGTCGGTGCACATTTGTTGCTCAGTCCAATGCAATTGGCTACACACCAATAAAATCAAACTGGGGGACATATTGACATTAGGTTTATTTGCTACACCTGACTGTCGGCGAGCCAGCTAGCCGACACTGCCTGACGGCCATGCCTGGCAGTATTTCTTGACAACTCAACCCAACTCTTGGTTAGCTGTGCCTGAATGGGTTGGCCCAAGGCCTAACCCAATTCCATTTGACCTAGTTGTCCCCTATAAATAGAACATGCTCTCATCCATACAGAGAGACTGCTTCCACCTTAGACCTTAGATTTCCACCTTTGGATCCTCTCACACCTTTAACCTCCAATACTCATGTCTCTTCTACCTTGGGAGATCAGCCATCATGCCCATACAGTCTCCCCTACACCAAGGTGGTTCTCTTCGGCTAGTAGAAACCACCTTATCTCATACACCAATCTGACTTGATCGTGGGAGCCTGCTCCTGGGGCACAATCCCTGGGGCAGTCCCAACGACTTGGCAATATATGTCAGTTAGATATCTTGCTGGAAACTCACTAGTAGCACCATCTCCAGATCTATGGTCCATATTTGAATCCAAGAACCGACGGCCTGAGCTCACGTGACAAAATTCGGTGCCATCCAGAAACTCAAGCAAACAACCATTATTGCCCGAGGTTCAACTTCACCTCTTCAAAAAAGTTTCATAAATCTGCTTTGTCTCCTCAACAATATGCGATATTCATTCTTCTAAGGTTTTATTTCCTAAAACTATCTCTGAACAACTTCATCTTGTATATTTATAAGCCTGAATAAACACACAAAATCCCTAGAAGCTCCTAGTGTTAAAAAAACCATCATGGTATCCATAGATCTGTTGCTTATTTACACTTTTCAACTTCTATGGTTCGTTCTTATCCTTAAAACCGGAAGTACGATAGTTCAAAAAAAGGAAAACAAACGTTCCTACTAGTGTAATTCAACTACAAGAACCCCTTGTTGATCAGTTAAGCCATATAAACCCTAACTTACAAGCGATGGGAAGGGGCGACTACATTTTTGTAACATTCCAAACACCATGATAAATTTTTTTCATTTTTATAAAATCATTCAACAAAACCATAAGATAGTAATCCATTGTTTTCAACACAAAACCATATAATCAGAGTATCAAAAATCTCTCAAAACATAATCAATCCGGAGGATGTGTAAGATCACGCCTTCACGTTGCCCCGATCATCTAATGTTCTTAAAACCATGAAACCACCAACCGTAATCCAAAGCTTAGTGAGTTCTCTGGAAATACCACACACAACAATACATATATAATGCATGGAAATTAGGCCCACAACATCAGACAAGATTGCCCCTAAGTCTATAACATGAGACTGGATTGCCCACTCCCGGCCCATAGCTCATGACTGGCTTGTTCCTGAACCCACAACATAAGATTGAATTGCCCTCCCGGCCCTCAGCTTATGACTATATTCCTCCCGGGTTTGTTGGCTTACAACACAAAGCAGTACCACCTCAACCCAACTGTACTAGGTCGACACATGCCCAACGTAGAGCCCAAGGTGGCAAATTGGGATAGAAAATGGGCTTGCAACGTAGCCAAAACTATGCCCTGCATCCTAACTTTATCCATTTTCATGCATACAAAAAGCACTAAACCAAACCCTCGGTCCTAAAAGCCTTCAATAGCTCAAAATGTCATGCATGGATGGATGAGAGTGGCCAAGATCTAATTTTTGTGACTTAGCAACCCCCAAAAATGACTGGAAATGGTACTCCAATGGTCTGGAGTAGCTATTACTCTTATACACCATGGTGATGGGGACCAAATCATGAAATTCTAAAGCTTTAACTAGATCTAACATAAACAACAGCAAGGTGGGGACTTTATATCTTCTGGGGGATGATTATGTGATGCAAGCTCTAGGTCCATAATGCTTGGAGCTTCCCAAGTGCTTCCTAATGGAGTTTTTCCTTCAAAGATGCACACAAAACACTCAAATGCCACCAAAACTCACACAAGAAAATTAGGGTTTCTAGGGGGCTGCTTAAGTGGGGTGGAGGCTGAGAATGTAAAGGCCTCAAGGAGTTAGAGACTTTAAATAGGGATCACAACTCCAAGAATTAGGGTTTTGGCTTTGGGCTCGTACGTCCTGCATACCTTGATCTACGCCCTATATAAATCATTTAAATCTCGTATCCAAGTTTCCCTCCTACATGTTGCGTAGGTGACTACCCTACGCCCCACGTAGGACCAAGCTTCCCAATACTTCAACTTTAAAAAAATAAAGAAAAGAAACATAGCTGTAAGGACCGGGTATTACAAGTCTCCCCCACTTCAACTAGATTTCGTCCTCGAAATCCTCGGCTGCAAAAAGATTTGGATAGTGCTCAAGCATCTCCACCTCGGGCTCCCACGTCCACTCGGAACCCTTCCTATGCTGCCACTGATCTTTGACCAGAGGTACTAGCTTGTTGCGTAAGGCCTTCATCTTCTTATCCAAAATAGTCATTGGCCTCTCCATATAGTTCGGGCACTCATCGACCTTAATGTCGTCTAACGGAACCACTGCCGAATCATCAACCACCCACTTCCAAAGCTGAGAAACATGGAAGGTGTTTTGAATCTGAATAAACTCCCCAGGCAGATCCAATCGGTAGGCTCTTGCCTACCCTGGCCACTACTCGAAACGGTCTAATAAACTGGGGGCCCAACTTTCCCCTTTACCAAAAACGTATCACACCCTTCGAGGGGGATACCTTTAGTCATCTGGAGGACCACTTCATTCTTCCCCATGACCCTATGACCAACCTCTCCCCTGCAGATTGGAGTACGACACTTCCTCTCATATAGAAGCTCGTAAAGTGATGCACCAATACTAGAATAATAGTTGTTGTTGTAAGAAAATTCAGCTAGGGGAAAGTAAGAGTCCCAACTCCCGCCGAAATCGATAACACAAGCCCTCAACATATCCTTAGGCATCTGAATGGTCTGCTCACTCTGACCATCGGTCTAGGGGTGATAAGTAGTGCTCAAATGTAGTCTCGTACCCAACTCCTCATGAAATCTCTGTCAAAACCGAGAAGTAAATTGTACGTCACGACTATATAGTATAGATACTGGTACACCGTGGCAACTGACAATCTCGTGCACATACACGTAGGCCAATTTCTCAGCCGAAGAACTCTCCCAAATGGCAAGAAAATGGAACTCTTGGTCAGACGATTGACAATGATCCAAATAACATCGAATTCCTTAGCAATCCTTGGTAGCTTGTTGATGAAATCCATGGTGATTTGCTCCCATTTCCACATGGGAACCTTTAAGGGTTGTAGCTTGCCATGTGGCCTCTGGTGCTCATCCTTGACCATCGGATAGGTCAACCATCTTTCCACATAACATGCTATCTCTTGCTTCATGCATGGTCACCAATAGCTAAGCCTCAGGTCTCGATACATATTTGTGGCTCTAGGGTGGATCAAGAACCTGGACTTGTGCGCCTCATCCATCACTGTAAGTTGGACCCCGCCAGAAATTGGGACCCAGACCCGGCCATACTGGATCAAAAACCCACGACTATCGGTGGGAAACCTACCAATTTGAACCCTGATCTTCTCCTTCTTCAAATTCTCTCTCCTAAATCCCTCGGCCCAAGCCTCCCTGATCAAATCCATAAGTGGTGATTTGATGGTCATTGTTAAAAGCGTGTTACAATGCCTAACAAATAAAAATATTGGTCTAATGCTCTAAGGGGTAGTACAGGAAAGTAGTGTCGAATCTACATGGACACGTCCTAAGGTCTATGCCTCTCTTGCATAAGGAACACACTACATTAACAGTAATTATAATGGGTGGATTTGTTGATTATTAAAAATAACTTGGACATAAATTTATAAAAGGAAAAAATGCAATTTAAATACTAGAATAAAATTCAGAAAGTAAAAGCAATTTCAATTTCCCGGTGACTCTCCTAATTATGCAAATAACCTTCGACACGATTATTGAATTGTGTATTGTTTAAGTTGGTACTGAAAATTATTAATAAGCTCTAACAATTTTCTTTTACTAAAATGTTTAACCAAAACAAGCACTTTGAATTAAACCTTACTTTTTACCGAATTAACCAAATAAGCTCTTAATTAATTTAGAAAAGTACCATTAGATACAGTATAAATTTCCCAGTAAAGTCCAATACTTCTTACATGCTCGAAAGAGCAAAGACTTGTTTGATCAGTTTATATTAGAGTTAACCCTAAACACAGAATTAATCTAATATTTGTTACTTTTACTAATTAATAAAGACAATTACGGATCAAAACAAATCAGATAACTTGAATGATTCATTAAGAATAAAGTGGCCAACAGAAACTGAATCAAGCTCAAACTTTAAATTAAGAAGAAAACTGACCAAACTAAATAGTTACACAATAAATAATGATTACTTGCACAAAAAGTCGAGTCGTTTCGGAAACTGAAATCTAAGGTTTTTAGCCTGACATGGCTATAAACGAATTGCAAGTAGTTGAAACAAAACCTAATTGATAAATCTTAATAAACGAAAATATAAATTGAATCGTGTTCTTTATATATGTGTTTGGCACTCAAAAACCTCTGAAAATCACTTCTCAGTCGTCTGGAATCACGAATGGTCGAAAGTTAGGGTTGTAGGAATGTTAAGGAGGCTTATTTATACCTCCAGATAAATTCGAGTAACAAATTCGATCGAATATTTTGTAGGCACGATAAAAAAGTTTTGCTTCGATTGAATTTTTGCTCGAATTGTGCATTTTCTGATTTTTTTTAATTTTGATCTTCAAAGACTTTATTCGACCGACTGAAAACAAACTGATAAATCTTTGACACATTTATTCAATTGAATTTCTGAATAATTCGATCGAATTTCTTGAATTTTGTCCGAAACGACGATTTTTCCTCGATTAAAGCAGCTTCCAAGCAGTCCTCAGCTTCCTCCACAAGTTCCAAGCTCCAATTATCTCCAATGCTCCATAAAATGCATCCTGGATATGTTATAATCTCAATCCTTGCTAATTTGCCCCGAAAATCATAACAAAAGTGAGTAGTATGGGCATTATGCAAATATAATGAGAAACACACAATTTATAATAAAACAAGGGAAATAGTTAGCATTTTTAAAAAGATAGTGAAAAGAACGTACTGATAGATGCATATAAAATGCATCTAACAATCATCCTTAAACAGAGCTCTCGAACCGGAGCACTAGCCACCTTGCGACTCAAAGCGTTAGCGACCACATTGGCCCTCCCTGGATGGTACAAAATCTAGCAATCATAATCCTTCACCACGTCAAGCCACATGCGCTGCCTCATATTCAGATTCGGCTGATCCATAAGATATCTTAGAGTCTCGTGATCCGTGTAGATGGTACAACGAACCCCATAGAGATAGTGTCTCCAAATCTTGAGGGAAATACCACAACCTCTAACTCCATGTCATGTGTTGGATACCTAACCTCATGAGGTTTCAGCTGCCTGGATGCATACGTAATGACCCTACCTCGCTGCATAAGTATCGCCCCCAATACTGTGATCGACACATCACAATATACCATAAAATCCTTAACACCCTTAGGAAGGGTCAAAACCGGTACCTGACATAACTTCCTCCTCAAGGTCTCAAACGCAGCCTACTTTTCAGGGCCCAACGGAA
Organism: Lactuca virosa; assembly: GCF_052849685.1. Classification (NCBI taxonomy): domain Eukaryota; kingdom Viridiplantae; phylum Streptophyta; class Magnoliopsida; order Asterales; family Asteraceae; genus Lactuca; species Lactuca virosa. The sequence continues at coordinate 65,243,010 of NC_136428.1, read as the reverse complement.
ATCCACACTCTTCTTCGTCAGGCGAGTCAGAGGAACAAAAATCTTTGAGAAATCCTGAATGAATCTCCGATAGGAACCTGCCAGCCCCAAAAATCTCCTAATCTCAAATGGAGATCTCGGGACCTCCCACCTCATAATCGCCTCAATCTTGTCCCCGACCAAAATCTCATTCTGATTGACGAGGTGTCCCAACAACTGGACCTCTCGCAACCATAACTCACACTTGGAGAATTTAGTATAAAGCCTCTCCTGTCTCAGTACTCCTCATGCTGCTTCATGGTATTAGAGTAGACCAAAATATCATCAATGAAAAGATTAACTAACCGGTCAAGCATCGACCTGCATACCCGGTTCATCAAATCCATAAATGGTTCCGGTGCGTTGGTAAACACAGACGACATCACCACAAACTCGTAATGACCATAACGAGTTCAAAATGTTGTCTTCTCTACACCCACCTCTTTGACTCTCATCTGATGGTATCCCGACATCAGATCAATCTTGGAGAACCAAGATGCACCCTGCAACTGATCGAACAAATCATCAATATTAGGAAGTGGGTAACACTTATTCATCATCAACTTGTTCAACTCCTGATAATCTATGCACATACGGTGAGACCCATCATTCTTCTTCACAAACAGAATCGGTGCTCCCTAGGGTGAACTGATCGGTCTGATGAATTGCTTGCCCAACAGCTCCTGAAGCTGAGAGGACAACCCTTGCATCTCTGGTGGTACGAGGCGATACGGTGCCCTAGCAATCGGGGCCGCACCGGGAATCAGATCAATCCTAAACTCCACCTACCTTACGAGAGGCACACCGGTTAGATCCTTCAGGAAAACATCTGGAAATTCTTTGACAACAACACATCTGAGGGTGAAACCCTCCCCTCAATCAGAGTGTCAACCATATAAGCGAGATAACCCAAAAAACCATGATGAAGATATTGTCTGGCCCTCGCAGTTGAACAAGAAGTTGAACCAACCCTAGTTCCTTCTCCATAAATGGTCAGCTCTCCCCTACTTGGGGTTTGAACAACCACTAGCTGCCTCTCACAATCGATCACAGCTCCAACCATGTTCAACAAATCCATCCCCACCATCACACACACATCCCCTACAGGATGGGAATAAATTTAATATGATAAGACACCCCGAATATCTCCAAGGTACAATAGCGAAACACGATCGAAGTAGAAATCTTGTGTTCTTTGGCGATGGAAACTCGCTACGGATACTCCAACTCCTCAATGGTCATATCGAAATTCCTATTGAAGGAATGAGATACAAACGACCGATTCACACCCGAGTTAAAAAGAACAAGAGCAAACAGAGAATTCACTAAGAAGGTACCTATTAGGAATACAAACATAAGCATAAAGGAAATAGCTTCACAGAATAATAAATGAATACATACCAGTAACGATGTCAGGCATCGCCCTGGCCTCCTCTGTTATGAGCTTAAATGCATGAAACCTGGCCTTCAAGGCCTCGACCCTCCCATGACGCCTATATGTGATCCGAAGAGTGAACAGAGTCGGTGCTTGCACTAGTCTGGTGGAGAGCAAGGGACAATTGTCCTTCACATGGCTAACCTGATAACAATGGTAACAAATCTTGGTGCTCGGAGGCAGAGCCTGCTTACGACAATCCCTCGTACAATGCCCTTCCCTGCTGTAATTACGGCATGATGTCGCAGATCGGCAAAACATCTCATACATCTTCTTGAACTTGCCATAATTGTGGCTACTTTGTCCTCTGGATCTTGAATCAACGGGCTTAAACCGCTTTGCTACTGGCTACGTTGAACCGGGGTCTGACTCTTCTCTCTCGTCTAGGTCTCAATATCAATCTCCCTCCGAGCATAGGACAACAACTCGAAGAGAGAACTATACCTTTGGGTCGATACAAACTTATGGATCTAAGTCTTGAGCATGATCAAGTAGCATGACATCTGAACCTACTCTGAAATAGCATACCTGGGCAGAACCGACGTCTCAATGTAAACATATTGGTGATCTCCTTCATTGACTCAGTCATCTGCTTCAGTGCCAGATACTCCTAGGCTAACCTCTCCCTCTCAACCAATGGAACGTACTCAGTACGGAACATCTCCGTGAACTGCTCCCACGTCACTGCGGCCTTCTTCGTAGGAGTGTAAGCATCGTTCACTAGCTTCAACCAATCCTTCGCCCCCAAACGAAGAAGGTTCAAGGTGAAATTTACCTTCTGGTCCTCTGGGAATGAGTAAGTGAAGAAACAACCCTCCACATCAGAAATCCACCCGATGGAAACGATTAGGTCCTTGAACCTATCGAAATCTGGGGGCTTCGTCTTGCTGAAGTCCCGATACCGAACCATCCATCTCCCCTGCAGCCACGCAAAAATAATAACCTTAGTGACAACGACATAATGCTCATCGAAAACTCAAACATCACGGTCTTGACAGACCCAAACATCTATAGGATTGCCTCCCTAACTTCCATGGTCACCCGAGTGGTGAACATCTCGCGAATCTCATCATCAGTCAATCCTAGCCTCTCCGGGCTGTCTTCTCCTGATCCCGAACCTCTAGTGATCGCCATACTGAAAATAAACTGAAATATATCAAATAGATTACAATTCATACTAACACATCACCACTAGATCACAAAATCCTCGGAGTTCGTGACTTCCTTGATATGCGGACGGGTCATATGCTTCCAGTAGTATGCGCCCATACTACCTTCCACACCTACCCATATTTCTCTCAAAGGAGCATCATTGACCTTCCGGACATGAATCCCAAATAAATAGGACACGTATACATCCTACACTCACCCTCTCAGGGTGGCTAATCATGCCTTATGTTGGCCTTCAACAAACATACTCACTCGTGAAACTTCCATGAACCATGTAACCACCTTGTGTATGCTAATCATACATAACACTGGATTCGATAGATAGTCGAATAATTGATTCTACCTTAAGCCCACAACCAAACGAGGAACATAAAATAAGGCTAAATCAAGCATTCTCAGGCTATAAAATCTTAGTTATGTACAACTATGATACACACACTAAGCAACCCCGGCAACAATGTCAGTTCCATATAGCATATCAAGAACTCCTCCTAGGCTATCTGTCATCATAAATCATACAATTCTAATCATGAAATTCCTGAAGATCCATAGCCTACAAACTAGCATACAATTCTATCATCAATACACATAAATAAGTGTGGGTATCTTAGGCAATAACATTGCTTGGCTCCAGTTGATTGTACACATCGCGTCCTCTCTTTCGATTATTTAAATTTAATTATGAAAAATATTTTGTAGTTCCATAGTTTTAGTCTGGAATCAAACGAATGTTCATCCAATTCACTCAAACTAGGGCTCTGATACAAACTTGTAACATTCCAAAAACCATGATAATTTTTTTTTTCATTTTTATAAAATCATTCCACAAAACCATAAGATAGTAATTCATTGTTGTTAACGTATCCCTTAGGAAAAATGTTAAAGAAGAAAAGTCAAACTAGCACCAAGCTTGGCCTACTTAGAGTCTGGTCGTATCCAGTCTGAGGCCAAGTTCGGGCCTTCGCCTGCATGGACTCACTCGTATGGTGGTTAAGGGGCAGAACTGCGCCTTATCCTTTTCTCCCCAGGGCAAATACCCCGACAAACATGGAGCCAATCAGAGAGCTCCACTTACCTATCTGACGATAGCCATGATCATCATTATATCGGACATTCCCCTCTAGCCAATGGGGGATGAGATAGAAAGAAGTGATGGAGGATCCTTCAATATGGATCCGCCACGTCACGTCTCACGAGGGAAATCCCAACAGAATCAGTTACAAGGAACGTGCATCTCGATCAGGTATAAAAGAACCCTTCTTCCTCACAGAGAAGGGGACTGGACTCTTTTTCTCTCAGACATACCCTATCTTCTCTTAGAATCAATTCTAACTTGATCTTCAGAGCTTCGTCCTGGGAGCCCCTCCCGGACGTTGTCTAACGATTACGTCTTTCCTTTGTACTGTGATACCAGGAGAAGGAACTAGCACGACTCTCACCCTCGATATGAATCCAACCATCTCCGACATATCACAACATTTGGCGTCAGCCAGACGTATCTCTAGAACGATACATCCACGAAGCAAAACCAAAGAGCAAAAATGGAAGGCGACATTCCGGAGACGTCGAGGGCAACAGAGACAAGCCCAGTACGTCCAATGTAGCCGTTAGGATGAGGGTAAGTTCCCATCCAGGAAGAACACGCTTCAAATCGCACGCCAGTCTCACAGACACCATCCAGCTTTGCAGCTGAAATGGGGGCAACCTACATAGCCAGTCTACGGCGTCCAACAGTTAACCCACCTCCACAGGCAGCAATCATAACCACAACTCCATAGATTGTTGCAACACAAAAAACAAAGATAAATGTTTCTCAATAACAATCGTTTCCACACAGTTCAGGCACCGGAACCTGGATCCCTCACAATATTCAACCTCAATCACAATATTCATTGATGGTCTACCCACACGCCACCATGGTAGGCTTGCCCCATATTCCGTTGTTCATACAGCAACCACCGGTCTTCAACCCATTTGTACAGCAGGCTTAGGGTCCAATCCCAGAAGTGTCTCAGCCGCAAGTCACATGTATGCAGACCTCGATCAACCAGGGATCCAGCTCCTACGAACCTGGCGTCCATTTCTCAGCAGCACCAGAATTCATCCCCTTCATGGCGACTGCTCAACCATTCAACCCGTCCCCACAACAGTACATGGGAGCAAACCCACACATAGTTCACCAATAGGGCAATACGCATTCCATCAATTTGGATCGCAGCCAAACTTGCAACAATATCAACCATACATCTCGTCGGCGGCGATGTACAACCAGATGTACGCGAACCCCTACTAGGCGCAGCAACATATGGCCTATGGCAGTATGCTGTACTCGTACATTGACAACCCCATGCGAAGTGCAAGCTCTAATTTCAACCATGAACTACTACAATACGAGATTCCACACACTGCGATGATACCGTACATGCCGAAATATGACGACACTACTGACCTAGATGACCAAATCGATAACTACGAGTGGACGATGACATCTCTCAAGATGGATCGTCGCTTCACCTTAACCTATTTCCCCTGCACCCTAACAATAAACGCAGGCAAGTGGTTCGAGTCTCTGAGGCCAAGTAGTATTTCGAATTTTGAGCAACTGAATTACATTTTCCTCAACAACTTCATGCAGTTGAGGAAAGGAAAGGGGACAACAACTCTGTGATGGCGTGTAAGCAAAAAGAAGGAGATTCGATTCGTGACTATTACGATCGATTCACGTTAGCTACCCTAAACATCCCAGGACACGAAGAGTTCCTGGTGACGGGTGCCTTCGCCCAAGGTCAGCTTCTAGGGCCCCTATCTAAGAAGATGTAAGGGACAATCCCCAGATCCAGGGACGAGCTCAAGTTCCGAGTGGAAAAATACCTGAGACAAATCAAAGGAGAAGAGCGAATAGAGGCCAATATAAAAGTTGTATCCAATGAATACATCAAACAGGAGGAGGCGGCGTCCCGACCGAGTTCAACTCAGCAGGACAGGAAGAGGGTAACTAGCAGAAACACAATCGACACTCTAGACACATGTCGAGGAGGTACAGGTCGTTCAATAAAGATGACAACATTAATGATCATGCAGATGTCCATGCAATCAACAAAACTCCATCAAAGGAAAGCAAGGACAAGACCAAGTTCTGCGAATATCACAAGAGAAAAACTCATGATATCACCGAATGCACGATGTTGAAAAGGGAGATAGATGAGAAGCAGCTAGTTGGAAACATAGTTGACATCGCAAAAGAACTCAGAACAAAATTTGATGAAGACAAACACCAGCCTAGAAATCAAAAGGACAGGGGAAAGGAAAATGATAAGAGGCCATAGATCTAACCATCACCGGGCCTCGCCCATGCAGCAATTGCCAAAGCCAACTAGCTAGGGCGACGGTATACAATCAAAACATGCTTAACATAACATTTTCAATGAGTGGTGCTAGACCAGAGCATTAGGATCCGAACGACCCATTACACATCATAGGGTTTATTAGTACAAAACGTGTTAATCATGTATACATTGATAATGGAAGCAGGGTCAATCTAATCTATGAGCACTACCTTTGGCGGTTGCCAATAGAGTGGAAAAAGTACCTCCAACCCACAGCAGGGCCCGCTAGTTGGGTTTACTGGTCATGACATATGGCCAGCAGGCACAATCATGCTCCCATTTACACTAGTCAGTCATGATGGGACAAAACAGGTAACGACGGTACTCAAGTTCTGGGTTGTTGACTGTCTAGCGGAACACAATATCCTATTGGGCCGACCTGCACTTTTTCAGCTACAAGCGATTCCGTCCATCCTCCACGGCATTCTCAAATTCAGCACAAGAGACGGGTCGGCGACGGTCGTAGCAACGAGGCCAGATAATGAATTCAGTGCCCAACAAGAAACAAAGCAAGAAACCAAATCGTGTCAAAGTGAAAGTTTCCAGAAAGTGGAGAATCGACAGGGGAGATCAACAACGACATAAATGTTGGTCAACGAGTCAGGGAAAAGTCACAGAGACGCATTCAGACGATTCACAACATCCCTTTCACGGAAAGAAGCAAACACTGATCCAAAGATGGTTCAGCTAGAACCCAGAGCAAAAATCGCAAGATAAGGGAATGGCTACTCGAGGGCAAGAGCACCAGTCCAGCCTGTAATCAGCGGCCAAGCCACGCCTACGCGAAAAATGATTCGAGACTCGAACCAACTCTTCACCAGTCTTGGAGATGAATAAAACCCCTTTGGGATGAGGATGCCAGGCACTGGTAACAATGCAGACAGTAACAGAGTATCAATTACACTAGCACACAAGCTCCACTGTAGAAGGGAACCAAACAAGGTCTCTGACGATAACATTAAAACCCCGAATAACCGTGTGAAACGCAAGATTAATTGGAACACGCATAAAGGGGTAATCGGCATTCTCATCCAGTCAAGGGGAGACACCCCCCAAGGCCACAACACATATTGGGCTAAGAAAAAAGGGGAGTACGAGCACCAGGAGAACATCAAAGATGAAATTCGGCTCCCTCACACCCAGTCGAAAGTCAGAGAGGCAGATATCGCTCGTGTTAAAGAAAAGAATCAGCCGAAATATCACACTGGTTTCAAAAACACAACATTCAACAGGGCGGGGTACACCCTAGACGCCCCAGACAATTCAACGGGTAGTGAAGGGAGGAATTCACATCAAGACCCGATAGTGAAAACAAAAAGAAAACCCAAGTTCGCAACGAATGCTTGGAGGAAATGAGAAAAAGATATACGGCTATGACGGGGAGCCACAACAGAGCTCCCGAACGAAAATAAAACAAAGACTGAGAAAATGGAGTGTGGTCAAACTCTGCATAGGATAACCATACTCCAAGTGCCAGCACGGAGACCAGGTCCGCGCCCTGGCACTTAGACATTTAGAGTCAAATGTTTTGTGTTTTTCCTTTTTCTTCTCTCATCAATATAAATTTTACTTTGAAAGAGCTTTCCAGAATTTTGTTTAACCAATTGCAAAAACACAAAGTGAGGAGGTTGTGTATATTTTCCAAGTAGCAACAACGACTGATCACCTACGCTACATGAGCAAAATCTATACAAGGATGCAACCATAGGTCTCAAAGAATCATACTCTTTACCTAAAACTTGCTAATAACATCTCAGAGCTGAGAATGTGCAAACTCTAATTAATGGCATAAAAAAAGGTGGTCCTAAAAAGATACATAACCTTTCCCCTGAAAATCAGACAGTAAAAGGTCTTGAGGTGACGATCTCGGCCAACACATAGGTAGCTAAACCTCAAAGTATAGCCAAGAACATAGGCTAACATTTCGCGAGTAAACGTAAAAAACTCAACTAAACATACAAGTCAATGATTTTCGAAAACATATAAGCCAACGGTAGCAGTTACACGACGTCTGAAACGCAAACTAACCGATTAACACGAACCCTAGAACAAGGGAGTGTGTAGAAAAGAATTACAGTATAAATGTCGAGTAACTCTAGTCTAAATATATCACATGTCAATTCAAAATACACAAAAACATTCATATATTAAGTACAAAGCAAAATACACAGTTCTTTGTCGTTGACAACCAATATCTTTCATTGCACATACAGTACAAGGGAGTGCGGATGCATTACAGAATGAAAAAAAAAGGACAAACAAAAATCAGTCCCTAGAGTCCGAGGAAGAGCTTCCCGTACCCGGCCTACGACAGAACTGGCGGAAGCTGTCATAATCCAGCTCCCCCAGACGAAAGTGACCTGCGAAATCCGTCTCAGCGAGGGACGAAAGAGCAATATCCACATCTTCGGCTCTTCTCGAGACATGACCAGGGTCCAGGGAGTTAGACTCACTAGAAGTTATGGGACGATGGGCTAACTGTTTCCCTTTTTCCAGTCCAAGGGCCTCGCACGCCTTTTGTACGCCTTGGATCCCGCTGGCAAATTCCGCACTCTCGATAACCTTATCGATTACTCGGACCATGCCCTTTTCCAACATCCATTGCAAGTTTTCTTAGGAAACAACACCGTCCACCCGGGCACGGGCCAGTTGACATTGGCACCTGCCTACTCACTCGCCAGAACACCCTTCTCTCGAGCTAAGAGCTCACTTGATTTTCAAGTCGCTTCGCTTGATCTTCTAGGGTGGCTACATGGTCTTCCAAAGCGGCCTTCGCACACGCCATGTCACACCCCCGGACCAAAACGGCGGAAACGTCCGGAGGCGGGTGACGTCATTGTGCAGTATCATAAGAATTGTATATAATTGAAACATAGCAAATCCAAACATCATACATCAATATAGGAAGCTTACATTGTTTTACATCATGTTCATGTTCTCAAATTTTACACAAAAGAGACATCAGTAAACAAATCCAAAATATAGAAAAATAATCTTGAGTCTGCGATCCACAACCTGCTTATTGGTTCCCTGAGAATACAAGTTGTTTGAAAAGCGTCACCATAAAATATGTTGGAGAGTTCATAAGAATTTTTGTATAAAACTTTGATGATAGTTTAGAAATCCAGAAAATCCAATATTTTCTTATCAAATAGTTGTATGTCTTGTTTCAACTCGAGTATAGTTGCATGTGTGTCTTAGTTCGTCGTTTTCGAAAATCGTATATAATTGTTTCCTCCAGAAAATCCTATATTTTCTGTTTTGTAATATAGTAGCTTTGAAAAACCATAACACTTGTATAGAAAAGATTTGTTTGAAAAAAAAAACAAAACATAGTTGTTTGTAACCAGAAGTGAAATCTATATAAATACATTTCTTAAATATTCTAATGAGTTGTTATAACCATACTAATATGACGGAGTGCCTGTTATGACGTTATTCAGGCGTCGGTTTTGTTTAAAACATTTGTCACCCTAGACTGGCCGGTCTAGCTGTAGCGAACATCGAAGGTGCGGGGTGTCAACCCCGTATAGATCTATACACAAATTCGCGTTCCCCCTCCAGGAGACTCTGGTTATAACTCTTACAGGACTTTAGGCGTACACTATTATATATAAATATATGTACTGTGAAGATTGTCTGACTAGAATACCAACAGAGTTTTGAACAATCGTGAAATCTATTATTTATTAATTAAATAATAGTAGTTGTACTCGTTGACTAGATATTTCGTTTCGTTTCGTTTGTTTCGTTTTGTTTGTTGAAAATAATTCGCTTTGCATATTTATCGATCGACCCAATACTAGAGAAGTCGGTAAAATGGATCTTCCCTTTATAAATTACTAAGTGAGATCCCATTTGTCGGAGGGTGTCAAATTATGATTTGTGTAAACTATGATTTGTGTGCACTTATGATAGCAACTTCATGACATGCAAATTTTTCTGTCATAAAGGCTCTATATGTACATTTTATTAATGAAATTATTTATATCAAATATTTATAAATAATTCCTAACAGTTTACAAATAGTCATTAATAGAAGATAAGGTTCCAATTTTCGAAAATTCTAGAAATAATATTAACATTTCAAGGTCTATTTCAACAACTTTTTATTTCTAGATATGGAGGCATGGATAAAGGGACTATACTGGACACACCCAAAAACTTGGGAGGCTCTTTTGTAAACAAGTATTCTTTATGTGGTGATTAATATATTATTTATATTTCATGAGATTTGTGAAATCTCACGTTCATGGAAAGTTATAATAAAATAATAATATTTCAACACACACCCCAAACATACAGTACATGCAATTATTCAAGGATTTAGAACAAGAGTTGACTTGTATTCTCCCCCAAAAATAATAAAAACTTAGAAAAAGGTGGGGTATGAAGCTCACCTTGGTTAACTAGCTGGGTGATTTGAAGAGATGATGAGGAGTTTCCAAGTTTCAACACTTGAAAGATTCTTTGAACTTTAGAATATTCTAAGAAAATATTTATGTGTAAATATAATGAAATCTTAGGAATAATGTGAAGAATCACTAGTAAAAGAGGATGAAGACTTACAAAAATTTTGGGAATTTTCCTTGAAGGAACAAGACTTGGAGCTTGAAGGAGTTGAGAGGATTCTTAGGAGTCTTCTGAATGTGAAATTGAGGAGTGGGATAAGGGGAGAGAAGGAGTTCACGTATTCTAAGTGGGTAGGAAAAAAGATGACTTGAAACTTGCATGGAGGACTGGTGTACAAGGCTTAGTTCTCTTTGGATAATACATGTTCTACTGAGATTTGTATGGGAAAATGAAGGATTTACATCACATCACAAAGTCAAACCCCTTATCTTCTTAGAATCCTAAAAAAAATCTTAGGATTTATTTTATATAGATATGTTTAAAATAATTAATTTTGGCATAAAATAGGGGTTTAAGGGGTCTAAGATATGAAAAATATGAGTTTGGTGTGATTTCCGACGTCAAAATGCCTTAAAATGGTGAAAAAGTCGGAAAATGACAAAAATCCAGAGTGGAGGGTTGTTCCTGCGAGGTTCCGAAGTGCTTAGGAAGGATTCCAGAGCCAGTAAGCAAATTCCGGAGTCATCTACAAATTTCCGGAGCATTTTCTCGGATTTCCAAAGTCGTAGGCGCAATCTGGAATGCTTCCTTCTGATCCGAAGTCAGGTGTGAATCAGCGGTCCGGTCTGGCCAGGGGTTTCCGAAGCGAGGCGAGGCGAGGCAAGAGACTTCCGGAGCTGCGAGATTCCGGAATGGGTGGTCCGGATGAGAGGCTTCCGAGATGCGATTTCCTCTTGGTTTCCTTCGAAGACATTCCGGACTAAGAGGGTTCCGGACCAGGAGGGTTCCGGACCAAGGGGATTCCGGACCAAGAGGGTTCCGGATCAAGAGGATTTCGGACCAAGAGGATTCTGGACAAGAGGTTCAGGAACAAGAGGTTCTGGACTAAGAGGGTTCCGGACCAAGAGGGTTCCGAAGCAAGAGGGTCCTTTTGGGTTTTCTCCTCCGGTTTTGGGCTGTTTTGGACTGAAGAAGGTACATAGAGAGATTTGGGAGAGATTTCACATACTTGGAGAGATTTGGGAGAGATTTCATATTCTTGGAGAGATTTGGGAGAGATTTCACAAACTTGGAGAGACTTGGGAGAGATTTCACATACTTGGAGAGATTTGGGAGAGATTTCACATACTTGGAGAGATTTGGGAGAGACTTAGGAGAGAGAGAGAGATACAGTGGGAAAGATTGAGAGAGGATTTGTCGGGAGCCTTTATTAGTGTTTTTCTTCGTAGTTCAAAGACCGTAGACTTAGTTACATCCCATTTTGAGTGTTATACACCCTCGAAGGGAACTTAATAGTGTTTTATAGAGTTTTTACCTCCCTCAATCAGATTAGGGCTTTAAATCCTGAACATTTGAAACTTTCAAATGTTACTTTGCATTAGGATTTATAGTTATACTTTAGTAAACATAAAGAAATCCATAACATATAAATACTAGTTGAGTTGACCAGATTGACTTGTTGACCTTGACTTGACTTTGACTTGACCAGAAGCTTGCCGGTTGTCACATCATCCCCCGCTTGAGGGAACTTCGTCCCGAAATTTTGCTTTGAAGTATTCTTCAAGGGTTAGCGAATAGGTGGGGGTACTTCTATATGATTTGATCTTCGTGCTCCCATGTGAAATCAGGCTCGTGCTTGGTGCTCCAACTAACCTTTACAATTAGGATGCGACTTTGTTTGGTACGTTTCACTTCTCTGTCCATGATTTCGATTGGTTCTTCAACGAACAAAAGATTCTCGTTTATCCCAATCTCTTCTAGTGGAATAACAAGGGTTTCATCCGATAAGCACTTTTTCAAATTTGATATATGAAACACAGGGTGCACATTGCTGAGCTCGGGGGGTAACTGCAGCTTATAGCCCACCGGACCAATTCGGGCAAGGATCTCGAATGGTCCGATGTATCGCGGGTTTAACTTTCCCAGTTTCCCGAAACGGATCATCCCTTTCCAGGGAGATACCTTTAGTAGCACGCGGTCTCCTACTTGGAATTCCAGTGGCTTTTGCCTTTTTCTGTGTAGTTTTTCTGTCTATCCCGGGATGCTTGAAGTCGTGACTTGATTTGGACGATTTTCTTGGTTGTTTCCCAGATGATCTCAGGTCCTGTGAGGATAATATCTGGTAGTTGTCCTCTTGCCAGCTGGGTGTCACCCACCACGGCCCAACAAAGGGGCGATCTGTACTTCCGACCATAAAAGGGGCGACTCCTATGCTGGTGTGGTAGTTGTTGTTATATGAGAATTCAACTAGGGGCAGGTGTGTATCCCATGCTTTGCAAAAATCTATCACACATGCTCGGAGCATGTCTTCTAGAGTCTGAATGGTTCGCTCGCTTTGGCCATCTGTCTGGGGGTGGTAGGCAGTGCTCATATCTAGTCGGGTTCCCAATGTTTTCTGGAGCGGCTGCCAAAAACGAGAGGTGAACCTACTATCCCGATCCGAGATAATAGATATGGGAACTCCATGAAGTCTCACCACCTCTTTCAGGTATATCCGTGTGAGCCTTTCCATCTTGTACGTCTCCTTTATTGGCAGGAAATGGGCGGATTTTGTTAGTCGGTCAACGATCACCCAGATAGCATCCAGACCGTCTGCTGTCTTGGGTAATTTGGTTATAAAATCCATTGTGATCCTTTCCCATTTCCACTCGGGTATTTCGGGTTGTTGAAGTAGACCCGAGGGCTTTTGATACTCCACTTTAACCTTGGGGCAAGTGAGACACTTGCCCACGTAAGTGGCAATCTCCGCTTTCATATTCGGCCACCAATAGTGTTATTTGATATCCAGGTACATCTTGCCGGAACCTGGATAGATAGAGTACCTTGTTTTGTGAGCCTCATTCATTACCCCATCCCAAAATCCACCGAACCTCGGTGTCCAGATTCGGTCCATCAGATAATAGGCTCCGTCTTCTTTGACCGTTAAATTCTTTTCCATTCTGAGCAATGCCTCATTGGTGACGTTTTCCAGCTTCAAGGCTTCGTGCTGAGCCTCTTTGATTTGTGAGGATAGATGGGAATCGACGGTCATTGTCAACGTCTTTACTCGGCCACCCGAGTACTCCTTTCGGCTTAAGGCATCGGCTACCACATTTTCTTTGCCTGGATGGTACTTGATTTCACACTCGTAGTCGTTTAGCAGTTCGACCCATCTTCGTTGCCTCATGTTTAATTATTTTTGATTCAGGATGTGCTGGAGGCTCTTGTGGTTTGTGAAAATGGTGCACTTTGTACCATACAAGTAGTGCCTCCAAATCTTCAAGGCGAAGACCACCGTTCCCAGCTCGAGGTCGTGGGTGGTGTAGTTTACTTCGTGGGTCTTTATTTGCCTTGACGCGTAATCTATCACTTTTCCTCGTTGCATAAGCACACAACCCAGCCCTTGGTTAGAAGCATCGCAGTATACTACGAAGTCCTCTGTTCCTTCTGGAAAGGACTACACTGGAGCAGTGCATAGGGCTTGTTTCAGGGTTTGGAAAGCAGGTTCTTATTTTTCATTCCAATTGAAGGGTACACTCTTCTGGGTGAGAGTGGTGAGAGGCTTGACAATCTTGGAAAAGTTTTGGATGAACCTTCGGTAATAACCAGAAAGGCCCAAAAATTGATGGATTTCGGTTGGGGTTCTTGGAGTTGCCCAGCCCTCAATAGCTTTGATCTTGGTAGGGTCCACATGTATTCCCTCTTCGCTGACTACGTGACCCAAAAATTCCACTCTACGAATCCAGAACTCCCATTTGGAGAATTTTGCGTAAAGCTTTTCTGCTGTCAATGTTTCCAAAGTCTGTCATAAATATTGGTTGTGCTCTTCCTTGCTCTTAGAAGAGACGAGTATATTATCGATGAAAACGATTACGAAGTTGTCGAGAAACGGCCGACAGACTCGGTTTATCAGATCCATAAAGGTTGCTGGTGTGTTTATGAGACCAAAAGGCATGACTACGAATTCGAAGTGCCCATAACGGGCTCGGAAAGCAGTCTTTGGAATATCCTCCTCTCGGACTCTTAATTGGTGGTATCCGGACCTCAGATCTATCTTGGAAAAGTAACTGGCTCCTTGAAGCTGATGAAATAGATCATCGATTCGGGGAAGTGGGTATCGATTCTTGACAGTGAGCTTGTTTAATTCTCGGTAATCTATGCACATTCTGAAAGATCCGTCTTTCTTCTTGACAAACAGAACCGGAGCTCCCCAAGGTGAAAAGATCGGCCTGATAAATCCTTTGTCGAAAAGCTCGCTTAGTTGGCTAGATAGCTCTTGCATTTCGGCAGGAGCTAATCTATAGGGTGATTTGGCGATTGGAGTGGCTCCAGGTACAAGATCGATTCGGAACTCAACCTGGCGCTTGGGAGGGATTCCTTGAAAATCCTCGGGAAATACATCCGGAAAGTCACGTACTTCAGGAATATCGTTAAGGTTCTTTTCCTTCTTTGTTTTATCAATGACATGAGCAAGAAAGGCGTGATTCTTTTTATGCAGGAACTTTTGTGCTTGGATGCAAGAAATGAGTCGGAGGTTTGAGCCAGGTTTATCACCATAAACTATTAGGGTTTCATTGTTGGGTAGGTGAAGGCGAACGACCTTCTCGTGACACATAATCTCAGCATGGTGGGGGCTTAACCAATCCATGCCAACAATCACATCAAAGCTCCTAATATTAATAGGCATAAAGTTGATTGGGAAAGAGTTATTATTTAACATTAGTGTGCACCCTACATAGATATCGTTGGTTGATTCTGTTTTACCGTTGGCCATTTCGACCGTATAATTTTTGTTCAATTGGTGGGGATTTTGATTGAGTAGGTGTTTGAATTTGTGACTTATGAAGCTTCGCTCAACTCCACTATCAAATAAAATGCACGCATAAGAGTTGTTGAGGAGAAACGTACCACTCACCACTGTTGGATCTTGCACCGCCTCCCCTTGCCCCATGGTTAAGACCCTTCCTGCGTTCTGATTGTTGTTCTTAGGGCATTTCCATTCGAAATGGCCAGTTTCCCCGCACCTGTAACATGCGCTGCTGGCTCCGGTGTTGTTGTCATTGGGTTGTTTGTTTTGTTGTGGGGGCATCTTGCAATACTGGATCGTGTGTCCTTTTCGATTAAAGTTGGTGCATTGGAAATCCTTGCATGCCCCATAGTGGTGATAGTTACACTTGTCACACTTGGGATTGGATCCCGCGTATGGCTTTGTTGGCGCGGTTGTGGTTGAGGTTGGGGCGGGTGTTGCTGGAGCAGTAGTAGAATGGACTGCTACTGTCTGTGGTTTCTTGGATGGCCCTGAATTTTGTCGTCCTTTTCTCTTGTTCCCCCAGTTCTTCTCGCTCCCACTTTCTTGTTTGCTTTCTCCTTCTGTTGTTTTGGTACTTTTCTTATCACTGTGATCATAAAGTTTCTTGGCCAGGCGTTTTGCACTGTCGTAGGACTCAGGTTTTGAGGAAATCACGTTGCCCTGAATGGGAGGTGTCAGTCACCAGATGAATCGCTCAATCTACTTTCCCTCAGAGTTAATCATACCAGGACAAAAAAAGGGACAGTTTGTTAAACCTTGAGATGTACGCGTCAATGTTCGAGTTCTGCACCGTAAGGTTTCACAGTTCTTGCTCCAGCTTTTAAATTTCTCCTCGGGGGCAGTACTCGGCAATTAACATTTCTTTGAGTTCTTCCCAGGACATAGCGTTTGCAATGGGAAGTGTCATGGCCTCGATATGACCGTTTCACGATGGCAGTGCCTGGTCGATGAAAGTGCAAGCCGCGAATTTGACTTTACTCCCTTCCAGACATTCATATATCTCGAATACTGACTCTGCCTTCTCGATCCATCATTTCAAAGCTATGACTCCTCTAGTCCCGTTGAAAGTTCGGGGTCTTGCATTGGAAAAATCGTTGTAGGTATAGGCCTTTGCGGTCCCTTGATTCATCCCGTGATGGGAGCTTCTTGTCCCTTGTTCTTGTCCACCACCATTATTTCCGGCTTGGATGTGGGATAGAGTTGATGTCACTGTGGCTGAGACTGCCGCTTAGAAAGCCGCAGAGTTCATTTCCGGCAGTGGTGGTGTGTTGTTATTCCTACGGGTTGATCTCCTCGGCATCTTTCTGTCATGGATCAGAAGTACAATGAGTATCCAAAGTATTTTATTTCACGAATTTATAGAATAGTATCGGTGATTTGGTTGTGTACAAGCAAGTGTAGACATGAAATTAACATGCAATAAGAGTAATAGAGCACATTACATATAACACATCATATATATATATATCCGTTTTTCATTGATGTTAATTTCCTGAGTACATGAAAATTTTGCCTTTATAAGGCATACAAATACATGAAGTGCAATAAAATCTAACAGAGTAACGACTCCATGAGTAGTATAATCACTTAATCATGTCATCGTTAATACGTAGGGAAATGCATAAAGGAAAACCGATACGGTAGCAAATAAACTGATACTAGTCGCAACGAGTGGGGTCTGGTGGTGCTGACGATGAGGTAGACACGCCCTGGAGTTCGGCTAATCTACGCTCGGTGATCCGGACACGTTCCTCCAGCGTGGTATGTCTTTCCTGGTATTCTCTGACTTCCGCTCGTGCTGCGACAAGATCTTCTATGAGTCGTTCCATTGGGTAGAAGTCTCGCTCTAGGTCTCGCGTGCGAGCATCCGTGATTTGCATAGCCGCCAGCATCTGCATTACCCGGTTGGTGGTCACTTGAGCCTGGTCACCGATGTCCCTAATACGTCTGACCACAACAGGGAGTGCGCGATCCGCTGGCCCTCCATGCTGGAGGTTGTAGTAACCTCGGTTCATCCCAAATGGCGGTTGTTGACCCTAGCGTCGGCCCCATCTCTCGATATCGTTAGTCCAAGGAGGTGGAGGGCCATTGTAGCCCATCCTATGCGGTGGTACTCTTGCCATGTAGGGAGGGTTGATAACTTCAGACTCTGCGTCTGATTCCTCATCCTCCTCAACCTCTTCCTCGTCATCTTCCTCGACTTCTTTATCGATGTCTTCTTCTTCAAACTCTATCGGTTCTTCGGGATCCTCCATGGGTTCCTCGGTGTCTTCTTCTGGGTCTTCCTCAATCCAACCCCCGTTCCCCTGATTGGGAAAATAAGGGTCTCCGGGGAGGTGAAAACCTGACATGTCATCTGTGCAAGAATATATGAGTACGAGAAAATAAATAAAATGTCAAAATACTCCTATAGTATTTTAATTGTTTAGGTTTGGTTCCTTATAACTTTTGAACTTAGCATTGGTAAGTTTCTAGTTCATTGGCCACCATGATCACTCCCAAGCACATGTTAGTCGTATTCTGAATAAATATAGTTTATCATGCTATATTTATCCCTAATACGATTACATAACTGCCCGGGTTTAACTGTCAGGTCTAACTCTTCTAAAAACTTTTGTTTTGTTTTTGTTATGATACAACCCTAGCAAGTATGTATACTTTTAGTCAGAGTGTTTTAGTCCCATTGTATTTATAGTTGTATATCTTGTATGGCTAGATATACTAGTTCACTATAAATAATGCTCTGATACCAATCTGTCACACCCCCGGACCAGAACGGTGGAAACGTCCGGAGGTGGGTGACGTCATTGTGCAGTATCATAACAATTGTATATAATTGAAACATAGCAAATCCAAACATCATACATCAATATAGGAAGCTTACATTGTTTTACATCATGTTCATGTTCTCAAATTTTACACAAAAGAGACATCAGTAAACAAATCCAAAACATAGCAAAATAATCTTGAGTCCGCGATCCACAACCTGCTTATTGGTTCCCTGAGAATACAAGTCGTTTGAAAAGCGTCAACATAAAATATGTTGGTGAGTTCATAAGCATTTTTGTATAAAACTTTGATGATAGTTTAGAAATCCAGAAAATCCAATATTTTCTTATCAAATAGTTGTATGTCTGGTTTCAACTCAAGTATAGTTGCATGTGTGTCTTAGTTAGTTGTTTTCGAAAATCGTATATAATTGTTTCCTACAGAAAATCCTATATTTTCTGATGTGTAATATAGTAGCTTTGAAAAACCATAACACTTGTATATAAAAGTTTCCTTTGAAAAAAACAAAACATAGTTGTTTGTAACCAGAAGTGAAATCTATATAAATACATTTCCGAAATATTCTAATGAGTCGTTATAACCATACTAATATGACGGAGTGCCTGTTATGACGTTCTTCATGCGTCGGTTTTGTTTAAAACATTTGTCACCCTAGACTGGCCGGTCTAGCTGTAGCGAACAGCGAAGGTGCGGGGTGTCAACCCCGTATAGATCTATACACAAATTCTCATTCCCCCTCCAGGAGACTCTGGTTATAACTCTTACAGGAATTTAGGCATACACTATTATATATAAATATATGTACTGTGAAGATTGTCTTACTAGAATACCAACAGAGTTTTGAACAATCGTGAAATCTATTATTTATTAATTAAATAATAGTAGTTGTACTCGTTGACTAGATATTTCGTTTCGTTTCGTTTGTTTCGTTTTGTTTGTTGAAAATAATTCGCTTTGCATATTTATCGATCGACCCAATATTAGAGAAGTCGGTAAAATGGATCTTCCCTTTATAAATTACTAAGTGAGATCCCATTTGTCGGAAGGTGTCAATTTATGATTTGTGTAAACTATGACTTGTGTGCACTTATGACAGCAGCTTTATGACATGCAAACTTTTATGTCATAAAGGCTCTATATGTACATTTTCTTAATGAAATTATTTATATCAAATATTTATAAATAATTCCTAACAGTTTGCAAATAGTCCTTAATAGAACATAAGATTCCAATTTTCGAAAATTCTAGAAATAATATTAACATTTCAAGGTCTATTTCAACAACTTTTTATTTTTAGATATGGAGGCATGGATAAAGGGACTATACTGGACACACCCAAAAACTTGGAAGGCTCTTTTGTAAACAAGTATTCTTTATGTGGTAATTAAAATATTATTTATATTTCATGAGATTTGTGAATTCTCACGTTCATGGAAAGTTATAATAAAATAATAATATTTCAACACACACCCCAAACATACAGTACATGCAATTATTCAAGGATTTAGAACAAGAGTTGACTTGTATCCTCCCCCAAAAACAATAAAAACTTAGAAAAAGGTGGGGTATGAAGCTCACCTTGGTTAACTAGCTGGGTGATTTGAAGAGATGATGAGGAGTTTCCAAGTTTCAACACTTGAAAGATTCTTTGAACTTTAGAATATCCTAAGAAAATATTTATGTGTAAATATAATGAAATATTAGGAATAATGTGAAGAATCACTAATAAAAGAGGATGAACACTTACAAAAAATTTTGGAATTTTCCTTGAAGGAAGGAGACTTGGAGCTTGAAGGAGTGGGATAAGGGGAGAGAAGGAGTTCACGTATTCTAAGTAGGTAGCATAAAAGATGACTTGACACTTGCATGGAGGACTGGTGTACAAGGATTAGTTCTCTTTGGATAATACATGTTGTACTGAGATTTGCATGGGAAAATGAAGGATTTACATCACATCACAAAGTCAAACCCCTTATCTTCTTAGAATCCTAAAAAAAATCTTGGGATTTATTTTATATAGATATGTTTAAAAAATTAATTTTGGCATAAAATAGGGGTTTAAGGGGTCTAAGATATGAAAAATATGAGTTTGGTGTGATTTCCGACGTCAAAATGCCTTAAAATGGTGAAAAAGTTCTAAAATGACAAAAATCCGGAGTGGAGGGTTGTTCCTGCGAGGTTCTGAAGTGCTTAGGAAGGAATCCGGAGCCATTAAGAAAATTCCGGAGTCATCTACAAATTTCCAGAGCATTTTCTCGCATTTCCGAAGTCGCAGGCGCAGTCCGGAGTGTTTCCTTCTGATCCGAAGTTAGGTGCGAATCAACGGTCCGGTCCGGCCAGGGGTTTCCGAACCAGGAGGGTTCCAGACGAAGAGGATTCCGGACCAAGAAGGTTTCGGACAAAGAGCAGTCTGAACCAAGAGGATTTCGGACAAGAGATTCAGGACCAAGAGGGTTCCGGACAAGAATTTCAGGACTAAGAGGGTTCCGGACCAAGAGGGTTCCGGACCAAGAGGGTCCTTTTGGGTTTTCTCCTCCAGTTTTGGGCAGTTTTCGACTGAGGAAGATACATAGAGAGATTTGAGAGAGATTCCACATACTTGGAGAGATTTGGGAGAGATTTCATATTCTTGGAGAGATTTGGGAGAGATTTCACATACTTGGAGAGATTTGGGAGAGATTTCACATACTTGGAGAGATTTCACATAATTGGAGAGATTTAGGAGCGATTTCACATACTTGGAGAGATTTGGGAGAGATTTCACATACTTGGAGAGATTTAGGAGAGACTTGGTAGAGAGAGAGAGAGATACAGTGGGAGAGATTGAGAGAGGCTTTGCCGGGAGCCTTTATTAGTGTTTTTCTTCATAGTTCAAAGACCGTAGACTTAGTTACATCCCATTTTGAGTGTTATACACCCTCGAATGGCACTTAATAGTGTTTTATAGAGTTGTTACCTCCCTCAATCAGATTAGGATTTTAAATCTTGAACATTTGAAACTTTCAAGTGTTACTTTGCATTAGGATTTATAGTTATACATTAGTGAACATAAAGAAATCCATAACATATAAACACTAGTTGAGTTGACCAGATTGACTTGTTGACATTGACTTGACTTTGACTTGACCAGAAGCTTGCCGGTTATCATACGCCACAATGCAATTTTGCTCGGATAGAATTCGATGTTCTGCCACTGAATCACGGAGTTCCCCCGTTAAGCTAGCAACAACATCTTGCAAAGTTTTCAGTTGAGCTTCATTTATGCCAAGACGGCAAACCCGGTCAGCGGCAGCAACCATAAGGGCAGAAGTTTGAGCAGCGGCATACCAAAGGTCGTCAGCGATATGTTCGCCCGATTGGGCCGCAAGAAACTCCATTATGGCCGGAGGATGGGCACAATAACTCCATTCCTGAGCAGCAATGTCTTCCGAAAGTAATGAGTCTTTAATAACCGCCCAACCTAGAGCGTAAGCTTCGGAAGCCAAGGGATGGGACGCAATCCTCATTTTTTCAACCATATAAGGTGTCTCCGATGAAGGAAAACCTCCTGAAACGCCCAATGCACCTCCAAGGGCAGAGCAGGTACCAGGATCAGCCGTGAACGAGTCGACAAACGAAGGATGCGATGCCTTGGAAGAACTGGGCACCACTACTATCTCTTTCTGCTCGGGCATAGAAAACCCATCGCGAAGAACATCCCCAATGCCGCCAAGAAGCTTGGGCACGAACACTGAGTTTCGCATCTTATGAGGACAGAGGCCTACGTTATCAGATTCAGTCTCTTCACCCGACGACAGCACCAAGCGCACACTTTGTGTTTTCCATATAGGAGTAGTACCTTTTCCTGCTTGACCCACCATAGGAATATCGGTAGAAGCAGAGGCGAGAAAGTGGGCTGGGAAAATGGCCCCAACAACCGGTTGAAAAGGCGAGGCAAGTCCGCTAGAACCAACATTTCTCCTTCTGCCGAGAGCAATCCAGCGAGCTCCCGCATACCTTTTTCAGATACAGGAGGGGGAAGAATTTCCACAAGGTCAACCTCCCGGTGACAAAGCTTAACCCGATAGTGAACACGCAGGGCCATCTCCAAGAAAATCTCGGCTTCGACACCTGCAAACACAAACACCAAGCATGAGAACTGATAGGACAATAAAATACATTGTCCTTATTTTTGTTTTAAAAAAGGGGGGAGAAGGAGATGAGCGAATACCACATCTCACGACAAATAATAGCACCATCTTCCCATGCGCCCTCCAGGCAGCACTCATGTCGGCTGCGGCAAGGATTAATCTTTCCAATTCTCCCCGATGACAATAATGTTTCCCAACCATTTTCCAAGAGCTAAGTTATCCCCAAATAGCTTGGGTAGACGGTCGGGAAAGTCTCGGGTCTTCTGAAACCTGTGCCACTCAAGGTTTCGGTTGAACCAGAGCCATTGCCTCTACCAATTTTTCTTCAGATCATCTTGCTCAGAGATCAACTGATGAATGCCCCGCCTTTTCGCCAGTGTGCGGACGCTAGAGTTCGTAGACGCACAAAAGAAGTAACTGAAAACCATAAAAGTGGGTTTACAACCCAGAGAATGCTAGATCAGTTCGAAGACCACAATATTATTGATGGCACTTGGGTTTAATTCGTTGATGGAAAAGGCGTAGTGATGTACGATCATATCAAAGAATTGACACGTTCGCAGGTGTAACCCCTCTTCAAATGGAGGAACAAGAACCCTCACTTTCCCTCAAGGGCAGTCTTAGATCGATGATCCCTTCGCCGGAATCATCACGCCATGCTCTGGTAAGAAACCAAATTGTTCTTGCAGTAGTAAAAATTCCTCTACGGTAGGGACTCTGCCGTAACGATCCATCGTTAAGAACGAATGAGTGATGAAAAAGAAATAAAAATCACAAAACGCCTGAGTCGCTACAGCGAAAGCAAGAAAAGAAGGCAAATGTGAAAGGTCTTGAGTAAAGGGGGGACTTTAAGTGTACAATTGGCGTCACGAACCGTCTTTTGATGGATCTGACACATATCGACAACGTTGTCTAAAGTCTGTCGAATGCTAGAAATGATCTCAGACATACATGTGTTGTAATATAGGCTCGAACGGTGATGCTACCAAGACAACGCATATGCCTACAAGCCTAAGGGACTTGTTAATGTATCCCTCAGGAAAATCGTTAAAGAAGAAAAGTCAAACTAGCGCCAAGCTTGGCCTAGTTAGAGTCTGGTCGTATCTAGTCTGAGGCCAAGGTCGGGCCTTCGCATGCATGGACTCACTGGTATGGCAGTTAAGGGGCAGAACTGCGCCTTATCCTTTTCTCCCCAGGGGAAATACCCCGAAAAACGTTGAGCCAATAAGAGAGCTCTACCTACCTATCTGACGACAACCACGATCATCATTATATCGAAGATTCCCCTCTGGCCAATGGGAGGATGAGATAGAAAGACAGGATGGAGGATCCTTCAATACGGATCCGCTACGTCACGTCTCACGAGGAAAAGCCCAACAGAATCAGTTAGGAGGCATGTGCCTCTCGATCAGGTATAAAAGAACCCTTCTTCCTCACGGAGAAAGGGACTAGACTCTTTTTCTCTTAGACATACCCTATCTTCTCTCAGAATCAATTCTAACTTGATCGTCGGAGCTTCGTCCTGGGATCCCCTCCCAGACGTTGTCTAACTATTATCTCTTTCCTTTGTACTGTGATACCAGGAGAAGGAACCAGCACGACTCTCACCCTCCATCTTAATCCAACCATCTCCGACATATCACAACAATTGTTTTCAACACAAAACCATAGAATCAGAGTATCAAAAATCTCTCAAAACAAAATCAGTCAGGAGTATGTGTATGATCACGCCTTCGTCTTGCCCTGGTCATCTGATGTACTTGAAACCATGAAACCAACAACTGTAAGCCAAATCTTAGTGATTTCCCCCCAAAATACCACATACAACAATACATATATAATGTATGCACACCACCTACAAAATCATACTATATTTCCCCTGAGCCCATAACATGAGACTGGATTGCCCATTCTCGTCCCCCAGCTCATGACTGGCTTACTACTGAGCTCACAAAATAATATTGGATTTCCCTCTCGTCCCTCATCTTATGACTGGATTGCTCCTGGGTTTGTTGGTTTACAGCATAAAGCAATACCGCCTCAACCCAACCGCACTATGTCAACATATGAAATCAATAATCAAATACCAGCAAGTACATGTAATCATATAGATCTACTAATCTATCAGATCACTACAACATAGTAACATCCTATTCATAAGGATACATAATAAAATCTAGTGGGCTAGCATTGGTGCTTTCGACCCACATGTATAGTTAGGAAAACTCGCCTCAAAGTCTAGAAGATAGTTGAACTGATCACTGATCCAAATACCAGCTCTACAGGTCACCTATACAACAAACAGGGACCAAGTCTTAATCTACATCTCAAAATTCATCATTTGACCAAAACTCAAACCTCGTCAAAGTCAACAATCAATGGTCAAAAAATCAAATTCCAACCGATCTACGCTCAATGTAGCATCTCTACGCTGAACATAGAGCCTAAGGTGGCAAATCGAGACAAAAAACAGGCTAAGCACATTGAAGCCAAAACTAAACCTTGTGTAGTACGATGTTGCCCACTTTTTCTATTAAGTGCTTAATACAAAAAGTTAACCCTCTAAGCTTCCAAATCTATACTAAATGGGCGTCCTAATGGATAAATTCCTTCACTTTATCCTTTTGCATGCATACAAAAAGCACTAAAGCAAACCCTAGGTCCAAAAATCCTTCTATGGATCAAAAGCTCATGCATGGATGGATGAGAATGACCGAGCTCTTATTTTTGTGACTTAGCAATCCCAAAAACAACTTGAAATAGTATTGTAATGGTCTAGAGTAGCTCTTACTTATATAAACCATGGTTATGGGGACCAAAGCATGAAATTCTAAAGCATTAACTAGATGTAACATGAACAACATCATGGTGGGAACTTTATACCTTCTGGGGGAAAATTATGTGATGTATGGTCCAGATCCATAAAGCTTGGAGCATCCCAAGTGCTTCCCAATGGAGTTCTTCCTACAAAGATGCAAACAAAACACTCAAAGGTCACCAAAACTTACACAAGAAGATTAGGGTTTCGAGGTGGCTGCTTAAGGGGGCTGGAGGCTAAGAATGGAAAGGCCTCAAGGGGTTAGAGCCTTTAAATAGGGCTCACAACCCCGAGAATTAGTGTTTTGGATATGGGCTCCTACGTTCTACATACCTTGATCTACGCCCTATGCAAATAATTTAAATCTCGTGTCCAAGTTTCCCTCTTATGCGCTGCATAGGAGACTACCCTATGCCCCACGTAGGACCAAGCTTCCCAATACTTCAAGTTTAAAAAAATAAAGAAAAGAAATATACCTACAAGGAACGTGTGGTAAAAATTTATTCCAGTTAGTTCAAAACAAGTGATCCTTGACAATCTGAATTTCCAATTTCTGAGCTAATTTCTTTTCCGATGAGGTGTAGAGTGAAATAATACGAGATTGATGGAAGTATGATGTGTCAGGTGGTTGATCTATGATCAACTTTTAGTACAATTGTGTCTTATCTTAATTATTCCTATCTTAGTATATATATAGGACCATCCTCCATGTAATTCCATGAACCTTTTCACCACTTTTTCTAGAATCAATCAAGAATCATTCAATCAATCATTTTCTCTTACTCTCTTTGTTATTTTCCATAATTTTATTACTTCTTTTAACATCCTGAATACTTTGTTGATTACTTATCTTCAAGGCTTGAGTGGTTCGTATAGACTTGAATGGAAATATTATTTGCAACCATTGTTATCAGAGCGTAAGTGGTTGTCCTTTGAGTTCATAAGATCAGATTATAGTTGGTTGAGATTACCTTGGTATCTCAATCATTTATGTTTCAGGATAAAAGTTCATTTTTATACCACTTTTGCTCAAATATCACACAATAATTGTTGCTCCTAATCAATCTCAACAAATATATTGAATACAAATCGCAAAGAGCATGGGTTACCCTACTAGAGCCCCGTTGCTAGTTGTGGAAGAGTATGATCACTGGAAAGTTAGAAAGGATAGATTCTTGGTTGGAAAAAACAAAGGTGAAGAAATATGGAGATCTTTGAAAGAAGGTCCTCATGTCCCGGTTAGGCAAATGGTTAGAGATGTTGTTGCTACTCTTATGGGTCAAGACATACTCAGACCTGCACCTCTAACAGCCAAAAACATCGAGAAGCTCCATACCGATCAAATAGCCTTTTTCGAAATGGTGTTCGGTGTTCCACTATATCTCTTCGAGCACATCAAGTTGTGCAAATTTATCAAGGAGATATGGGACACTTTTGACGATCTATTTGAAGGTTCAGAAAAGATGAAAGACAAACGTCTGACTTTAGTGGTGAATGAATTTGATGCATTCACTACAAACCCTGGAGAATCTGTAGCCTCAACTTCAAATATGTACGTAATTATGGTGAACAACATGACTGCTGATGTGAAATGGAACATAGACTTCGGATCTTGAGTGTTGGGTCTGGATTGAGGATCAGAGATGAGCGTTTTTAGCTGGTTCCAGACTAGATTCCTAACTAGAACATGTAACAAGATCGTTAGAACTGCCCCAGGGACTATGCCCCAGGAGCAGACTCTGATAATCAAGTTAGATCGATGTAGGTGAAGAAATGGTTCCTCCTGGCCTTATAGAACCATTTAGGTGTGTTGGGAGTATGTATGAGTATAATGGAGGCTGAAGGAAAAGCCCTTTAAAAGCTGTCTCATGGAGGATGAAGCATTCTATTTATAGGGGCAATTACGTTAAGAGGAATTAGGTTAGTCCATAGTCACCAGGAACATCAAAAAGCCTTCGAATCTCATTTTAGACCTTGCATTCTGGTTTGTAGTTAATTTTTGTACCGAATGTGGATGGATCGCGACCTGGATTGTGATATTTTCCGTTCTCAATTTTGTATCTGATTCAATAGGATCGAGAATTAATCGACTCTGGAACACGAATTAGTGAAATTGGTGTTGGATAAGGTGTCTAAGTCCATAACTATATTTAGTATGTACTTGACCCGATTTGGCATGGTCCATTTGCGTTGCATGACATCATAACAATTGGATAGACAAAATGAGAAAAGGATACTTCTGGTTTGTTAATATATTATAAGTTCTAATATATTAATATGAAATCATATTATTTAATTAGTATTGATCAAGAATTAATTTGGAATTAATTTTGTTATAAAAAAGAGACTAATTAAATATATGGGGTTTGATTTGTAAGTCAATCATTCTTATATAGTGGGCTTATGGTCCATGATTCACTAGATTAGGCTAGGACCCATTGGGTGATCCATGGATGCTCCATGGAGGTTAAAACCCATGGATCATGGGGGAAATGAAAATCCATGCACATTAGGGTTTACATGTTATAACCCTACATGTGGCACACTATATAAGAAACCTCATAAGGAGCAAAATCGGCGACTAAGACAAGAACAAGGAGGGCTAGCCGATTTTGAGTGAAATTGTTTTTCTCTCAAGTTATTCCAAGAGTTGTGGTGTTGTGTGAAACATTTGAGGCATCACATTTCGGGTGCTAGGCTCACAAGATCTTAAGGAATCCAAGCTACAAGAAAGGTATGTCATTCTACTAGTTTTATATTACAAGTACCCCATACGATGAGAGTTAGGATGAGAACCTTGGAAAAATCAAATTTGCAAGAATATTAGAGAAAACATAGATCCAAGGTTTCTAGGGTTGCATGTACACCATAGGAGTGTTAGAATGCTCAAAACTCATCAGTGGTATCAGAGCCTAGGCTTGTTTTCTTGATATTTGATGCAAACTGCTTGAAAAATTCGAATTTTTTATCCACTGTTTAGTGGACTCGCCGAGTCCATGGGGGGACTCGACGAGTCCAAGTGTAAATGCATCCTACTCGTTGAGTAGGTTCTTGCAATCGACGAGTAGGAGCCCCTATGAGCAGAATTTCGAGTTTTGCTGCTGGAAATGGACTAGAATCATTACCCTTAACTATTTTTGACTTACAAAACCTGTTTTGATGTGGTAATGATTATGCTTATCCATTTTCAATGGTTATTATCAAAATTTTCAAGTTTTATATATGTTTATATGATTCTTGAAATTGTTGATATGAATGTTCATGCTTATGAGTTTTAGTAAGATCATAGGAATTATTTGCAAATTGTTTGATGATGTAATTCTTGATCTAAATGTTATTGATGCAGTCCATAATTTGTCCTCCAGTTATGGATTACCAAAGGTCATTTCTTTAAAGAGTCATTAAAGAACCATAGGTTATATAAAATGAAGAGTCTTCATTTTAATAGACCATTAAACTCATAAGTTATGAAGTTGAAAAGTCTTGAATAGTTTAAAAACTTGCCCTCAAGTTTAGGAATTTGTAAAGTCACTTTAGAAAACTTTAGTTCCAAACCTTAGAGTTTTAAAAGTTAAAATTCAGCCCTTATACTTTATAGTATTATAAGTTAATAATATATATATATATATATATATATATATATATATATATATATATATATATATATATATATATATATATATATATATATATATGTATAAGAACAAAGTCAGTCTTACCGTTAGTAGGCCTCATTCACGAAGCCGGTCTATAAGGGGGTATAAGGTTACTGCCTATAAAATGTTAGTTTAATGGGTGTCTACTCTCACCCACCGCTTCCTTGACTGGTGGAGGGTCGTTAGCCGAACGGGTTTGACAAGACTATAATTCTCCCTTCATTAAAAGTATAATGATAAATACTAAGTAACTAAACACTTATAAATTCCTAATCTTAGTTACTTAGGAAAATGTGAATTTGGTGCTAACCCATGAAATTGCACTTTGTACCTTACCAAGCCGTTGGTGGAGTGTGTGTGGGTAATCGACACACTAACATGGACTAGTAAGAGTGGCAAAGGGTGACTTAATGTTTATCATAGATCGGTGGAGCGCGTGTGGGTAACCGACACATTGATTAGGTGATAAAATTAAGGGTATCATGTTAATTTGCATGGTTATTCACACCTTGTTTGTGATCCTCGGCATCCCAGTCACAAACTTGAGAGGGCACAATCGAGATTTAAACATGCCATTGAAAAGTTCAATGAATCTCAAAAGATCTAGGAGTTTCAATCCAATTAAAACCTAATTCCCATTTCGTTTTTCATGGTGGAAACTGGTGAATCTTCATTCGCCTACCTTCAAATATTTTACAGCTTGGATTACGACATCCCTCTTCCAAGTTATAAAATAATGTGTTGGGTCCTAGCCTTAATATTTCATATTGGGTGTTGTATTAAGGACTTAAATCAACTAACTTGAATTTCTCCCATTGTAGATGTCTAGATCAGACAACTATGATCTTCCCAAATCTATTGGAACAAGCTTTTCTAATAAAGATGATGTCCCATGATTGGATCATGGAAATCATACTTCTCTTCCTCCACCTCCTCCAATTATTCTCCCTGACCCACAAGCTCAAAGACTTGAAAAATTCAACGTCACTCAAGACCTACTTGCAAGGAAACATGAAGATGGAAGGCCTGTGTGTTCTCACGTCTTAGAGCTGAAGTCACAAAGCAATGAAACATGATGTTGGGTGTCGAAGTGTCAAGGAAGTTGGCTGTTGACTGGGTTCTTCAATCACTTCCTAAGTCATATAGTGAGTTCATTAAGAACTACTATGTGACAGACCACGACATGACCCTTATTGATCTTAATTATTTGCTTGTTGCTGCTGAATCAGAAATGTTTTGGCGCACTGGAAAAGTAAAATTAGGTGGAAGATCTACTTCTCAAACTTCCACGGACATTGACAATGGTAACATTGGAAGTCCGGAAAAGATTTCTCCTCCTAATGGAAAGGGATCGACTTTAGTCAACCCGGTTGACCAAAAGGTAAAGGGAAAAGCTAAGTCTGTGATCGTCCCGTGTACCATTCCTAAAGAGTCTATATGTTTATATTGTAAAGAGAAGGGTCATTGGTTGCGAAGCTGCCCTGACTACCTGAAAGATCTGAGAGAAGGAAGAATCAAAAAGTTTGACTCTGCTTCAGGTAAGTACACTATCTAACTCTGTTAAGTTTCTAATTGTTGATTCTTAATACATGATGTGACTAGGTTGCATTTTGATGTTTGGCAGGATCAAGCAAAGGGAAGGAAACTTAAAGGAAGAGTATGTTGAATCTGATCGTTAAGATGGATTTCAATCGCATGGTTCGAAGATCGGATTTTTGAGCTGTTGCTTAGGAGTTATGATAGATTGCTAGGAAATATGTAATAGCATAGTTTTCATTTAAATTTGCATTTTAAGGAAAAAGTTTTTTCCGCATTTTATAAATAAATAAAATTTTGTTTTATTTTATTATATCTCCTTGCAATGGCATTTATGAAAAATTGATGTTTGTATGTTTCTAGCAATATTGGAAATATGAATTTGATTTTTTCTTTTGTGGTAGTGTCTAAATTTACCAAATAAGGAAATATTCTCGTCACCCAATTTTCAATTGGACAGAAACTTGGAATCATGCAAGTTGTATTGTATGATGAATGAGAATTTTCATCTTTGCAAAATTAAGACTAATTCCTTGTTCACATGTATATGTGAGTCAAGTGAAGGACTAAGGGATTGAGTACACATTCTTGTGCACTGGTCAAGTCCACCACAAAGATCGATAAGACTATTCGTCATGATTTACTAAAGTTTAGTAAATATGGTTATACTTACAAGTTTAAATGTAATTCTGAAACATTGGAAAAGTTTCAATGTGTGGCAGAACGAATGAGAAGAATCAAATTAGGTACACAGATAAAAGTTTCTCAAATCTGAAAAGATGAGAGAGTACTTTAGTATCATGTTTTATGATCATCTTAATGATTAAGAAACCATATCACAATTGATCCTTTAAGGACATCTTAGTACATTCATATGGCTAAGAAGAGGAATCATGAATTGTTGAAATGGTTAAATCAAGAAGCTGAGTCATACTTCGTTCCAAAACAATTCTTAGAGTCATACTCCAAGATTGTAACTTGAGTGACATATCTAAAAGAAGGTTTATAACACTTGTCAAATGTAGAGTAAAATGTTTTCTACTCTTGTACATTTGAAATTGGTAAGTTGTGATGTTTTGAACAAAACAAAGAGCAACTAAGGCCAACTGTGTGAAGTGTTTGTCTTGATAAGTATCCGCACTATCACTTGATTATTTGTTTGTCAAGGAATGGTTCTTGGCAAGAGAATCTTATATGTCAAGAGGACAGTGGGAGTCTTAAAGATCTTGAAAAGGTTCAAGAACTAATCAAGAATAAAAACCTGTAGTTTATCACTAGCACACGACTTGAGGTTTATAGCCTATCGTGTTGACATATTCTAGTTTTGTGCCCATTCCAGTTAAAGTTGGCTTTCCATATGAGTTTTGAGAGTTCTCAATTGGTTGCATAACAACCTGGAAGCAATGGTAGGCCCTTGTACTACCAGGTGGCAAGAAATTAAGAATGAACAAGTTCAGTCCATATGAGGTTGAATTTGGCACTACAAGAAAAAGACCCTTTTACGACGCGCAAACTACGACACTCATTGAGTTATGTTACACAAAAGAGAGTGACATTAAAAAAGTGTCATCTCTTCAAAAAATTTAAGGATTTAGGTCACGCATTATTGCGTGCCCTTAAATTAGTGTCTCATGTAAAAAAACTAAAAACACGGAGGGCACTTTATCTAAAATGTGCGTCCTCTATGAACGTCGCTTTATGATTTTTACTCAAAACGCGCGTTTTAAAAGGGGGAAATGAAATCCTTTTAAAATTCTAAAATTTTTAGATACCCCGCTTCAAGATCTCCCATCGTTCTCTTCTTCCTTTCTCTCTGCAAACCCTAATAAGATACCATCTCTGCTATAAACCTCGAAAACTCATATAATCGTTCTATAATTTTTTTCTTAAAAACTCGCGTTCATTCCTAAAGATCACAAAATGGCGACCAACAACTAGGGCTTTTATTTCCCACTTACATATGATCGTGATTTTCATCAAGAGTTTCAAAAACACTTCCCTCACGTATGCTTTTCTTCTTCAATCTCACATCCATTTAGGGTTTTGGCATACAAGAACTCTATTCGACTCATCACACACCAGCTATTAAGGGAAGACGTCAAAGCATTCATAGGTCGGATGTAGCAACAATAGAAGATTCACCTCGCCTCGCGTCGTTAATTCGACAACCTCTTTGGTCACCTCTCCTTCAGTGACCTCGTGCTCACTTCTCCTCGTCGGAGACCCTGGTACCTGACCTCGTTAGAGACTATGACGGTTGCTCAAATTTACACGCCCTAGTTCGACTAAGGTATGTTTTGTTTTTTCTCTCTTCCTAATGTTTTCGTTCTCCTATCCTCACTCCTCCATAATTTCTGAAAAATCCCGAAGCTTACTAGTTTTCTCATGATAAAAATTAGATATTAGTTGTTTTAGTCAATAGAGTTTTCATGGCAACATCTCTCTCTCTCTCTCTCTCTCTCTCTCAAACTGTTACCCTCCATGGCGACGTCTCCATTTCTTTGATCTTATATCTTTTTCAAAATTGATCCCTATCTATTTTTGGTGGGTGATTAATAAATAAATTGAACTCCCCATGTCAAATATCTCACGTAATTAGCTTAAGGTTCTTGGGGTTCTTGGGTTCAGCTCCTGGTGTGTTTGGCGTCCTTGGTTGGTGGTTGAAGGTGCTAGTGTATATCGTTCATGGGCATTTTTGGTATATGGAAGATTATAAGTTATTTCTTGTTGTTGCCTGGGTTCTTTTAAGGTCAGTAGGTTACAACAATATTTCAATTTTATTTTTGCTTATCTATTCTGGATTGTACTGCTTTCGAAAATGGTGGTTACTTATTTAGGGCCATTTTGGTCAGCTTGTTAATTTGGATAGAATTCGGTATTACTGGGAAAAAAATGGGTGCACCCCTGTTCCTTTTTATCGAAGTAGCTTCTTCTTTGATATTTTTTTCTTCTAATCTCCTTGGTTTGAGAAGCAGGGGATGCTTGATCAGAAGTTTTTCTATTATTGGTCCATGATTTACAAATTTATGGAAGGGTTTCTTGTTCTTCATACTGCTGATTTTGATCCTAGTCAAGACTATTGGGTTCATTGTTATGTCATAAACAAAGGGCAATACTGGAATCTTCTTGTTTGGTTTGCGGTTGATCAAAATAATTTTTTTCCTTTTGAAAATGCTGCTGCTGAGTTTGATTCTTGCCATGGCTGCTGGGTTAACTTTAATTTTAAAAGGAGCAATTTTGGAATTTGAAAGGGGTAAAATGGGAAAAACCCCAAATCTCATAAAGTTGACATCACAGATGCATTGGAACTAGCTGTTTCAACATCAGAAGCATTAACAATCCACGAGGTAGTAGTGAATCGTGTATGTCTATGTTTAGTTTCATGGGTCAGCTTCAGAATGTGGCCTTTAAATTTGCACGCTAAGTGTTTGTGAAAAGTCCTTATCAATGATTTGGCATTTAGAGGCACCTTTTAGGATTGAGAAAGATGGGCCTTCTTGAGTTGATCTATTATAATGTTAGAAAGGGTTAGAATTTAGAAGAATGAACTCATTTTATATGAATGTTTTATTTTATAAAAAAATATGAATGTTTTAGCTTTGTTGTTTCTCTCTCAATTTCAGATGATTCATTATGTAAAAAAAAATGATAGAAATTAAGTTTACAACAAAACTGTTCCTTTTTTTCCCTTTTATGTTTATCTGGTTTTACATAGAAGTTTCAATTCTACCGGTTAAACTTGCCATGCGAATGGCTCCTAATATCTTTCCTCTTGATATAACGTAAGAATAAAATTAATTTTTTGTATTATTCGATATGGTTATTTTGCTTACATAATTTTTTTATTTTTTATTTTTGGTATTGCAGCGTGTCGGATATGCATTCCAGCAAATTTACCGGAGTGGGTTGCGCACTTGGGCTGACCGAGTTCTTGGGAGGGAGGTCATGCTAAAATTGTTTTCTAAAGAAAGAGATGAAAGATTGAAACACCATCTCATGGCTTCAAAGGAGCTTCATCCATCTTTAATATCTGCCCAGAGTGAATATAAGGTGTAAGATGAGAGTTCTGATGAAGATTATCACAATCTTCATTGATGTTTTGCAAATACTTTCATTAATGGTTCTTATCTTGTAGTTTGTTAAGCAGATTATGGGAGTAATTTTGGCTGCAGTTCTTAGACCACAAGAAGCTCAATGCCCTTTAGTTCAATACTATTCAACCCCAGAATCAACCTTCTGTTACAAACAATGACAAAGGTCCAAAGTCAAATAGTGGGTCTTCTTCTAGTCAAAAGTTAGAGAAAACACCATCTACCCCTAACATCCAAAAGGAATCTTCTGTAACTGTAAACCCATCTTCCACCATGGTTAGTGGGCCCATCCAAGATGAGTCCATGCCTACACGGACTTCTAATTGGGCCTGTGTTCTTGAAGCAGCAGCCCAAAGAAGGACAGAAGTTCTTCAACCAGAGAATCTTGAAAACATGTGGACTAAAGGAAGAAACTATATGAAGAAATCTCAAAAGAATTCTACTTCTTTCAGCATAAAAGGTGGAATCAATGAAAATTTGAATCCTGATATAGGAAGTGATCAATAAAGAGACCAAAACACAAACTCAAACACAAGCTTAGCTTCTATCCCCCATCAATTGCTTTTTTATTATTCGGGTAATTAATATCTCTACCTTTTTTATTTTAATTCACTAATAATATCTATGCATATACATCTATATAAAAAAACCTTTTTTCTATATATTTAAAGGTATACACCTGTTCGTAGCGATTCGGTTGTACATGAGCTGAAGTTTTGTTGGTGAGCTGAAGTTGTCAGAGCCAACTGATGTAATTCTCTTAGGTATTAATTTTGTATTTTTCAAGATTTATTTTATATACTTTTCTTAAAATGCAAATTTGTTAAATATTATGTTACATTTAAGAGATTACAAGAATTGAGATGCTTGGCTTACTAGTAAGGATTTTAATCCTTCTACATTATAAAACTTACTTTGTTTCGTTTTTTCAAATATTAAATACTTATTTTATCATACCGTATTAAAAAATAAAAAAGATAGGTACATTTGTTCAGAAGAGAACAAATCCTTTAAGCCATTACAATCATAATGTTCTTGCCCATATAAGCTGTGATTTGATAACATTGGTAATTTCTTCAGATGTGAATTCATTGTAACAGATACATTTGGAAGATCGAGTGAACCGGCATATTCTGAAACTGCCCTGTTTCCCCTGGTCTTGTCTTCTAGACTTGACCTTATTTCTCTTCTTATCTGTCATTTTTGTTACTTTGTAATTTCTATTAATATATAAATAGGTTTCTTGGATTTTTTTCAGGGATTCCTAAAATAGAGAAGCTGGAAATTGAAGGGAAAGGTTTCCATACAAACTTATATGCAGTTCGTGGTAATTATAGTGGAGGAAAAGAGGGTAAGAGTAAAATCTTGTGGCTTAGATCAATGGTTGGAAGTCCAAATCTTATTTCCATTCCCAATATCTTTTTTCTTTTCTAAAATTTTACCACTTTATGAGAAACAAAGTGAAATGTGGGTCTATAAATTGTTTTTTTTTGTAGGTGAAATAGGAAGGATCATCAAACATATGATCAACCTATTTGGGCTAGGATTGTCTGTTGCTCCTTCTCCTGCTCCTGCTCTTCCCCCATCATTTTCTTCCATTATGCAAAGGGTATTTTAGGTTATATGATTAGAGAGTACCATGTATTCACAACACATTAAGTGAAGCTCCAAAAGTTACAGCAACTAAGAGGAAAATGATAAATAATGATCTTTTCTATTACTAAGTTGTCAAGAATTATCGATATTATAAATGATAAAGATAACAAAGAAAATATATATTATAAATGATAAAGATAACAAAGAAAATATATATTATTGATATGGTTTTAATTCATCTTTTTCCTAGTTTATGCAGTAAAGTTGTTTTTGAAATATTGAAGTTTGTTTGTTGTTGCAGCTAAGGAGCATGTGGTAGGATGGTATAGCACTGGCCCAAAGCTATGGCAGAATGATCTTGATGTTCATGGTCTATTTAATGAGTAAGCATTAGGATTTTACACTCAAGTTAAATCTTTTTATTTTGTAATATTGATTGAGGAACCTTGTTACTGCAAATAAGTGAAAGAGTTTCCTTGCTACTTTCTGAAATCGAATCCCTTCTTCATCATTGAGCGAAAGCCCCTTTCCAGAAACAACCCTTAAAAGACCATTCAATATCAAGGTCCCAAACCATAGTTATAGCCCATGATTTCCACTGCTACTCACACCTTCTCATCCTTTTGTTCTTTATCCTTTGTTATCCAGCCAATATAAAAACCTCAGCTTCAAATACTGCTCTTGAATTTATGTGCTCATGCGGACACTAGATCCGATAGAGTACCCATCTCCTGCCAATCTTCAATCCAATCGCCTTTCCCTTCATGTAATTTATATGTCTCAATTCCACTATTCTCATGTATATATTTCTAGTTCTTACATTTATTTCTATTCAAATGAGACTTAGTATGTAATTTCATGTCCTCTTGGTCCGATATAGTAGCTAAAGCTCTAACACTTGCATTATAAGCCGTTTTTTTTGTTTTTACTAATTTGAACTTATTATGCTCAGGTTAGTGATGATGGAACTTATTGTTGGATTTATGTTTCTTCTGGCTGCCATATCTACATAATTCTGGTTTTCTCTTCCTCCAGTTTGCTTTCTTTATTTACTTACTTGAAGTTGGCATTTGGTTTATGCATATTAGGTCTGGTATTAGGCAACATATATAATCTCTGTCATGTAAGTTTAGTTTTTTTATAGGTCTCTTTGGCAGATTCTTTAGTAGATAAAGGAAAGGATAGCCTCCTTATACCTGAACAAACTCAGGTAAGCTTTGACAGGGTCTTGTTGTTATTCAAGTAGTCCCATCTTTAAATTGGTGTAACTTTGAATGTTTGATTAATGTGCATTGATGTATTATTGTATGAAATCTTAATGTTTGAAGGTTGTGGACTCTACTATAGTGAATCGCTACCCTCATCGGTCGGAAATTCAGATGATAGTATTGAATGAAACTGAGAGTATGTGGCAAAAAATATACTGACAAAAAATACATTACATGACATGATATGTTGGTTGAGTAGCTTTACAGGTTCTCATGGGTGGTGTTAGATGGAATTATGATGATATACTCTCTAGTTCATAGGATCAAGGATTGTCTATTAACCTGAGGTATTATCTGCAACGAACATTCCATGTTTGATTCTTCTAATAATTATATTACCATATTAATTTTTTGACTTTTATTTGATCAGGTCACAAGAATTATCAGAGCAGGGGCTCATTAGTCTTAAAGAATTGTGAAAGGCAAGATGCAACTATACTTAGTTGGAATTTGATGTTTATCATCTTTGTGTATATCTTTTTAGTTTGTATAGCATTACATTGCAGAAGGTGTCTGTTAATAGCAATGTAGTATTGGGTTATATAGTTAGGGAAAACCTCTTAATAACAATGTACAATTAGATCCCCTTAATATCAATGCATTATAATTTTTTGACATGATGTTATTGCAAGAAATTGATTGTTTTGGTATATATTTGTTTACATATTTTTGTATTATGCGTAAATGAGATCGTAAAGACGCGTCGTAAATGCATATCGTAAATGGTCACTGAAGTTTATGACACACAAATGTGTGTCATCTTCATTTATGACATTTATGACAGGGGCTTCTTTGATACGCATTGCGTGTCATAAACACGCGTGTCGTAAGGTTACAACACGCATATGCGTGTCTTCTTCCTTTATGACAGGGCCTTCCTTGATACGCATTGCGTGTCATAACTGTGCGTCGTAAATGCGTGTCATAAATGCGAGTCGTAAATGCGCGTCGTAAATAGACGACGCTCAAAAGCATGTCGTCTCTCGTTATGACAGGGCCTTTCTTGACACGCATTTGCGTGTCGTCTGAGAGTTTTACGACACGCATTGCGCGTCGTAAAAGGTTGTTTTTCTAGTAGTGTGGTTTTGACAAATTTACATGGATAGGAACACATACACCATAGAAATCTAAGTGTCATAAGGTTTCCCTTCGATTCATGAAAATGATGGTGAGGAAACGCTTTCACTAAGTAGATTTTAAGTAGATAGCAATTGTGATATTTGCATTCTCAAAGTCGTTAGTGGAGAGTGTGTGGTTAACCGGCACACTAACATAGACTTGTGAGAAATTGCAAAGGTCTAAACAATTGAGACTATGATTACGGCATCCCTTTTCATAGTTCTAAAAATTGTTTAGACACACATGTGAGCTATCTAAGGAAAGGTGTATGATTTTGATAAAGTCTTATCAAAGAATCTCGTATCAGAAATCTGAACTTTGGTAAGAAAGTCAATAAAGTATTGATTTCTAGAAGTCCAGCTGATTTCTGGATACATGTCAAAGCTAGTGGGAGCATAAGTGTTATGCTAAAAATTAATTATTATGCTATTGGGAGCATAATCAATTATGATAAGTGTTGTAAGTTAGCGATGTTAATTATAGAAAACAA
This sequence comes from Lactuca virosa, assembly GCF_052849685.1. Taxonomy (NCBI): domain Eukaryota; kingdom Viridiplantae; phylum Streptophyta; class Magnoliopsida; order Asterales; family Asteraceae; genus Lactuca; species Lactuca virosa. The sequence continues at coordinate 65,204,146 of NC_136428.1, read as the reverse complement.
AAGGTTTCAATTGGGAAAAGTTGTTTTGCTATAATTAAGGAAGAGGAAATTATACTTCATTTCAATTCTAAAAGCTTAGATTGAGATTTTAATCAAGGATATATATTGAGATTTTAATCATCTTTAGTCAAGGATATATATATGAATTTTATGTTGGAATGGTTCAATATAAGGAAATTCTATATATATTGCGTTCTCAAATTCGATTATGATTACGACATCCCTCTTCATAGTCGAATTATGAAAACATGGCAAATAAAATAAAAAAATATTGTAGCAAAAGGCTGGTCTAGGATCATGTCTTTATGTGCGACATCATGAATTGTGTCCTATATGCTTCGGGTATAGGATCGATTACATGTGCTATAATATTTATCCTTTCTAAATTTTCCAAATGCCTAGGGCATTAAGAGGGAAAAAGTACTAGAACTGGATATGGCTAAAATGATTAAGCAATTGTCAAGGACAATCTGAAGTTTACCAAAGATTGGTTGCTCATGGACAGTTGGAAATATAGTGTTAATTTTGAAAGGACCATATTGACATATTCTGAAAGGAGGCAACTCTAGTTCAGAAGTGATAGTTAAAATGGAATATGGAAATGTTTCCATATGTGGAAGTTATTCATAAAATCTGTATAAGATTAGAAAAAAACTTAAAGCAGGAAGGATTTTCAAAGGAATGTACTTTGAATTTGAGACTTCGTTTCCATGGAATTGATCTCCATCGGAATACTCTGTAATGTATGTTGACAAGTTTTTGTGACTTTGTGCATAGTCATTACAAGAGGATCAATGCATATAAGTTTAGAATCTAACATATTTCTGTAAATGGCAGGAATTTGGAATTCTTACATTTACGATAAGGATTTGGTATTGTGAAATGAGCATCATTGGAATCATGTTCAGTTGGTCTATTTCACAAAGTAAGGATCATAGACAAACATAGTATGCATACTTGGAGTATGGCATAACTATTGTTTGGACAAACATCGTGTACATGCTTGGAGCATGGCATGACTATTGTTTTAATTCAAGTATTAGGTTGATAAATCGAAACATTATACAATAAATAATGTGTAATCAACATGGTGTTTAAATAAAAGGTGTTTTATTTACTCTCAAATGTGCATAGGGCCATATAGGATTAGTATTATTCTTGTGTTTCACTTTGCATGTTTTGACTTCCCGAATAACTGGATTATTCAAACTCTCAACAGTCAATCATATTTTGGAAGTAGGTATGAATCAAGACTGTCATGAATTGGGCTTGTAGATGTCTAAGATGTTAGACATAGAAAAAGTTGCTACAACACTCATGAATGCTCATAAGTTCTGAGTATTGGATTCAACCCACGCTCACTTGTATCACTTCATGGAATTTATCTCGAGTGATCGTGAGACAGTAATATCATATAAGTCTTCAAACCTAGAGATATGAGTTGTTGATTGTGAGTTGGCTGTGCATTGATTGTACGAAAAAGCATCGGTAACTCGATCTTATAAAACGTGCTTTTGTGTATGATTCAACAAGTAGTTAGTACAAGCATATGAGTCGAAGTTTATCTGTTCCTTCTAGTCCTTGGAGGATTAGAAGCGATATTTGGGCCCCTCGATGATTTTGTTTTGACCTATGTATCGGGCCCGGTCAGAACGAAATTGATGTGTTCAGTTTAGTTCTATGTCAAACTAATCGGAAATCGGGAAACAAACTGCAGGACAATAACTACGACATTGCTCCATGTTTTTGTCCGACTGATATCTAGAACAGAGGATTATATGATCACTTATCTTAAATGGCGCATCATCTTAGTTCCGCGAGACTTTGAAAGAGCTACGATTGCTGCTCGGTTCTTGAAGTCATACCTATAGTTATTAGACTTATCCAAGTGGGAGACTGTTAGATAAGGTGTCTAAGTCCATAACTATATTTAGTATGTACTTGACCCGATTTGGCATGGTCCATTTGGGTTGCATGACATCATAACAATTGGATAGACAAAATGAGAAAAGGACACTTATGGTTTGTTAATATATTATAAGTTCTAATATATTAATATGAAATCATATTATTTAATTAGTATTGATCAATAATTAATTTGGAATTAATTTTGTGATAAAAAAGAGACTAATTAAATATATGGGGTTTGATCTGTAAATCACTCATTCTTATATAGTGGGCTTATGGTCCATGATTCACTAGATTGGGCTAGGACCCATTGGGTGCTCCATGGATGCTTCGTTGATGTTAAAACCCATGGATCATGGGGGAAATGAAAAGCCATGCACATTAGGGTTTACATGGTATAACGCTACATGTGGCACACTATATAAGAAACCTCATAAGGAGCAAAATCGGCGACTAAGACAAGAACAAGGAGGGCTAGCCGATTTTGAGTGAAAGTGTTCTTCTCTCAAGTTATTCCAAGAGTTGTGGTGTTGTGTGAAACATTTGAGGCATCACATTTGGGGTGCTAGGCTCACAAGGTCTTAAGGAATCCAAGCTACAAGAAAGGTATGTCATTCTACTAGTTTTATATTACAAGTACCCCATGCCATGCTAGTTAGGATGAGAACCTTGGAAAAATCAAATTTGCATGAATATTAGAGAAAACATAGATCCAAGGTTTGTAGGGTTGCATGTACACCATAGGAGTGTTAGAATGCTCAAAACCCATCAATTGGGAATGTAAACTGGTGAATTGGGATCATGTACTGGTACATGTGGAACTCAAATGGGTCGCCAATTGGTTTAATTGAAATCCCGTTTTCCTTTCTGTGATATGATTATGAGATATGTAGGCAATATACAGTTGAATTTTCAATTGATTTTGTTTATATTTATTTAACTATTCTTACATCCTATAATTAATTTAATTGATAGCGGTGGATCAATTATTTGATTTTAGATTGATTTCCTTAGATTTAATTGATTTCATAATTATATGAATTCCTATATTTATATATACAACCACGATGAACATAGACTGCACAATTCCTTTTTCTCTTTCACAGTAACACCAATACACAAAATTTTCATTCTCTCTTAACAGTAACAAAATAATATATTATTCTAATAATGGCTTTTGGTAAAAGGGGGTCTACTTTTGCTCAAAACAATGCAGAGGCTACAACAGACCACAATGTGTTGTTTGAGAATGAAGATATTATCGAAGATGACACAATTGCAGAGGATAATAATGAAGTTCGGAGTAGGGAAATGAAGGATGACAAACCACTTATGCAAGAAGTCACCATAATTAACTCTGCAAATAGCATAAACGCGGGGGGTTCAAAGGTTTGGGAATGTAAGCATTACAAGCAAATATTTACAAGTTCTTACACGAGAATGGGAGGAAAGCACGAATTAAAAGGTGTAGTGTAATATTAAAAGACCGGGAGAAGTACCAAAGGTTGGTGTATAAAGTTAAAGATGCTGAAAAGGTAGGTGTGTTCTCACGCTTTGAAAATTTTTGTATATAGTAACAAGACTGCATCTTTTTTTTTTCTAAGAAACCTATTGAAGAATCATTTGGAAAAATGGAATGAAACATGGTGGACCTAATGATTATGATAGGATTATGTGCTAATGGCATTCCTTTCAATGTTTTGTGGAATCTGCAATTTCTCAAGATGGTTAGAGCAATCAGCAAAGCACCCGTTGGTTATAAACCACCATCAAGTGAAAAGGCAAGGACTGTTTTGCTTGATGAATTCCTAAGGGATGTTGAAAAAGATTTAACAGCAATCAATGACACATGGTATTCTCAAGGTGTTTTCATTGTATCTGATGGGTTGACAAATGTGAAACACAAAACTCTTATTAATATTCTTGCGGTGAACAGATGTGGGGCAATGTTCATGTATGTAGAGGATTTCTCTGGTCTAGAAAAAATAGGTGTGGCTATAGTAGAATACTTGCATGGAGCTATTGAAAAAGTAGGACCAAACAATGTCCTTCAAGTTGTTACAGATAATGTAGGGAATTGCAAAGTTGTTGGAAGGGAAATTGAAAAGGTACACAATCACATCTTTTGGTCTCAACCTTAACCCCATTTTCCCTTCGTTTTTAGCCATGTTAAAGCCCTAAGGCCCTTCAGAGCTCGACGTTTAGTAGCTAGCAGGCCAGAGTTCTACCAGTGCTATTTCCGGACTTTTGTCTAGAAAATCTCCGTAAGTTAAGCTACACTTATATCACTTTAAGTGTAACTTATATTTATAGCCATAGTCGTTATTATGAACATATAAATAAGTTTTATCAGTAATTCCAGTTATAATGTAGATTGATCTACTTACGGGAGAGGTGTCTAGAATACTCATGTTGGCTTGGTTGTTGGATTTCATAAAGGTTAAACGCTGAACTGGTTCTGCCTCCCAACTGTCCGACTTAGTTGATCCTTATTTGATAGAACTCTCGGTATTCATTAGGATTAATAATAGATCTAGCCTACATTACCAGATTCCCTTAGGATCTAATAAGTTATAGTATTATAGGTTAATACTCGTTAGAGTCGTTTCTCGTTAGCAGGATCGTCCGGATAGATGTTAATCTTTGGAGTAACTGTCCAGGTGAGTTCATCTTACTATGTTGTGTATTCCAGTATTATAGAGACCTATTTTTATAACGAACGGTGAGTGCGGAAGTAAGATATCTCGAGATTTATCGTGTATCAAAATATAAAAATATGAAGAACATGATGAGAATTCTTAGAAGATGAGAAAGAAAAGAGAGATAATAATATTCATGAAGAACATGGTTTGAGAGAAACTCTCCCTGGGTGGGAGAACCCACCAACTTTCTCTCTCTAGAGATTACATGCTGAGAAGTGCAATAGTAATACATAAAAAGTGACCACCTCTCCCTTTATATATGAGGGAGAGTAAATACACCTAAAATACAATAAGGGAAAATACAACCTAATAAACACTCATTATTTGTGGAGCATTTCCATGCACCAACATTCTCTCCCTAAATGCTTACAAATGATGAGAGATCCAATAAGTGATACAAGGCTATAATACAGTAATCCGACTAGCAAGTGTGGTAATAAAATGAAACCAAGTGCTGAAATGTCTCTGAAACTCTGAAGTGTCTGTGAAGTCTGAAACTGGCCATGAATCTCTAAAATGAAGGTCTTCGGCTTCAAAGCACAACCAATGAAGCAGGAAAAATAAGATCCAAATCTTCAAACCAGTCATAATCACCCGAAGAAGGAGGTCACCATGAGCAAGTGGAAGATCCAATAAAAGAAACACTTCGGCTTCAAAAGTCTGAAAAACATCTCAAGTTCTCGAATCATAATACACCGAAATTCTTCAAAGAATAACCTGCTAAAAATGTGAAGCATCCATAAAATGAAATCTGGATAAAAATAATGTGAGTCCAAAGACATGGTCCAGCAATGCCAAAAATTTGATCCAAGGACCAAAAATAAGCACCTCGTTACATCGCCAAAATAATCTTCGTCTTCAACATATCACAAATCCAAACTCATGAAACCATAAGATCTGAACCGAATGCGAACACAAAATCATCCTGTGGTAGAGTCCGAATAATAAATAATCTGAATTGGAAAACATCGAGTAATGCCAAAAATTTGATCCGTAAAGACCAAAAATTAGTGTCACATCGCAGCAATAAATAAATAATCGTCTTCATAAGTCTTCAAAATCCAAACTCAAACAATAATAATAACCAAATCCAGATGATATTCTCTCCCTATTTTTGATAACCAATGACCGGATATCAAAAATCAATAAATCATTGGATGGAGAGTGTCGGAACCAAGAGCTAACAGAGAAGCTATCCCTAGATGTATGAAGGGTCTCGATAAGAAACGAGACAGAGTAAAAGAGATACTCTTGCGGTCATAAGGAGGCGGGTGACATAGTTGCTGAAGCTGTGCTGAGAAAATAATCTGTTGTTCAAAAATATATCCAAATATCCAAACTGCGGTGCCGGAACACTTGAAGTGGTCTCCAATAGAGAGTAAAGTCCACATGCTCAAGATACATGATTCGTCAACCAAAAATCAAGAGCGCCAAGTCATAATATCCCATAAAGTGAAGAATGCGAAACAACTTTGTTGATCAATCGCCGTTGCGGTGCAAGCATCACAAAAAATAATATGAAGTCCGACTGCGGTAGGAGTATTCTTCCAATAATAACCGGCATGAAATGAACCAATGTGACAATCCAAGGTTCGGTTGTGGCAAAAATTGGTGTTAAAAAATAAAATTGGTGTAATAAAAAAAATTGGTATTAATAAAAAAATTGGCTAAATAAAAAATAATTGGTGTAAAAAAAATAATTAGCTGAATAATAAATAATTGGCGTTAAAAAAATTAACTGAAAAATAATAATAATAATAATACAAAAAAAAACTGAATAAAAAAAATGAGGCTTAAAAAAAAGGCTAAAAAGAAAGGGGGGGGGGGGGGGGGGGGCTGATGAGAGGGGAGGAAAAAGAAAGGAGGGGAGGAGAGGGGAGGAATAAGGAGGAAGAAGGAGGAAGGAGGGAGGGGCTGAAGAAGGAAGGAGCTAAAGGAGGAAGGGGCGAGGTCTGCTGATGGAGTAGAGGAGGATCCGAGGTCTAAGGGTGTTGCGGTAGGAAGTGGGGTGCGGTGGATGGTCTTTGGTGCGGACGAACTGGTTGTGGCTGGAGGCTAGGCTTCGGATGGGAAGTGCTGGGTTGTGGTAGCTGCGATGCGGTGCAAGGGAGCAAAGCGGCTGCGTTGCGAGACTGCAGTGGAGCACCTGCGGTCTGAACCGAGAAGGGAGCCTGCGGTCCGAGGCTGCGGTCTGAGCCAGCAGAGATCCGAACCGAGGGCAGCATAAGAGGTTTGATTGCGGTTCTAGGGCTGCTGACCGAGGCTGCGGATAGGGACTTCGGATCAGGGCTAAGAAGGGTTGCGGGGAGGCTTCTTAAGAGGCTCCGGTAGGCAGTTTTTGGCTGCGGTTCGGGGCTCCGAGAAGGGCTGAATACATGACGAAAAATGCTATTTTTTCATCAAAAATGGTACCGCAAAGGCCATTTATTCATATTTTAATGAGAGAATCTTTTTATAAAGCATTCTAAGTCAAAGGTGGGTCATGGGAAGGCAAAAGAAGAGTGTGCATGGGGTTTTTAGGGACAAAAGGTGATGGGATTGGACAATGTCACATGGTTTTTGTCTTTTTGAGGGAGTAAATAGTGGAGCACTCTTTACCCAAAAGAGTAACAAGGACAAGATGCTTTATGCAAACACTTAAACACGTCCATATGCACTAATTTGAAGATTCACAGCAACAAGTAAAAGGTAGAATGTATGAATATCATACCTTTTTTATGATCATAATAAACATGCTGTAGAAAAAAAAATCTTCTAGAAAAAGTGCTTTCCTCCACTATCTTCAAGAATAATAAGCCCATAATTTTTGTGTCTCATTTCCAAGGCATAAATAAAATGCCTGGAGCACATCTTCAACTTTTTGGAGACCACAAAATTAATTTCTTCTCCCATTTTTCTTCATTTCTTCAACAGCAAAAATAATAACCTTTTAAGAATATCTTTTTCCAGCAGCAAATAGAACGAGCAGCAGCAGCAACAATTTATTTATTACTAAGATTTGAGTCAACCCGGAAGATAGAACTAAGAACGAACTTCATAAAAAAAATTCCGGTAAGAAACCCGAAAAAAAATTTCTTGCAGAAACACAGAAAAATCACAAGATAATCACCGAACGGGAGTCGTTCCCTTGAAATAATCGTGAGATCTTCAAGGTACAGCTCTGATACCAATTGTAGAGACCCATTTTTATAACGAACGGTGAGTGCGGAAGTAAGATATCTCGAGATTTATCGTGTATCAAAATATAAAAATATGAAGAACATGATGAGAATTCTTAGAAGATGAGAAAGAAAAGAGAGATAATAATATTCATGAAGAACATGGTGGGAGAGAAACTCTCCCTGGGTGGGAGAACCAACCAACTTTCTCTCTCTAGAGATTACATGCTGAGAAGTGCAATAGTAATACATAAAAAGTGACCACCTCTCCCTTTATATATGAGGGAGAGTAAATACACCTAAAATACAATAAGGGAAAATACAACCTAATAAACACTCATTATTTGTGGAGCATTTCCATGCACCAACAAGTATATATCCATATATGATCAGATATAGGAACTAGTAGAGTAAAGCCCATAGAGTAGGTTCCATGTGCCTGTATTGGTAGAGCTTAAAGGAGTAGCCACTGTATGTTTAATATGTTTATGTATGTTGGGGCGGGGCCCGTCATGTAAATTGGGTGGGCCCCGTTAGGTAGTTTGGGCGGGGCCCTATATGTAGTTCGGGCAGGGTCCATTATGTTGATCGGGCGGGGCCCGTTTGTATGCATGTTTATTTATTGTGGTATATGGTATATTGGAGGAAATCACTAAGCCTAGCATTTACCCGGTTGTTGATAAATATTTTTCAGGCACTTCATTGGCTTACGAGAAGGGCGAGGTTCGACTATACACACGCGCATTCGCAATCTCGTTTCCACATAATGTAAATTATACTCTGATGTAATTGAATGTTTTGAATAAATAAAAAATGAAAATTTTTGGTTGAAGGTTGCACCTTCAAGAAACCCCCATGATGATAAGAAAAGAATTAGTAAATGAAGGCGACACCTTCAAAACAAATTGAGTAAATTACACGAATGGTCCCTATGGCTTAGGGTAATTTGCGTATTTGGTCTCTAACATATTTTTTTTAACTCGGAAGGTCCTTATTGTTTGTTTTTGTTACGCGCTTGGACCCTGTCTTACCTAAAAAGATTATTTTTCCCTTGATTTTTAAATTTATTTAAATAAACACACTCCTAACCCGACCCCCTTCACCTTACCGTACCTAGTTCACCATTTTTCCTTATTTAAATAATAGTCTTTTTAGATAAAACAGGGACCAAACGCGTAACAGAAACAAATAGTAGGGACCTAGCGCATAACAAAAACAAATAGTAGGGACCTTCCGAGTTAAAAAAGTAAATTAGGGACCAAATACGCAAATTACCCCAAATCATAGGGACCATTCGTGTAATTTACTAAAAAAAATATAACCAAAAAAGATATTACAATAATATGGTGGAGACTCTCCACCTACATAATGGAAAAATTCCCACAGATAGACATGGCTGTCGAGGAATCATTGACAAAAAAAAAGTAAATGAAACAAAAAGACATAGTTGCGAACTTGTGATGTCGAATCTTTTTCGAGGAACAAGGATAAAGATTTATGAATGATTTTCCCGGCTCCAACAACAATGAGTTAAGAACTTGTGATGTCGAGCTTTCAAATTATCTATAAAAGATTAGAGAAAAAACATCATAAATGGTCCCTGTGGTTACCCAAAATCTGAAGTTTAGTCCCCGTGGTTTAAAAACCTCATAGATGGTCCCTGTGTTTTCAAAACTTTTGATGTTTGGTCCTTTTTGCTAACTGGGGTTAAGTTTGTCCGTTAACTGAAGGGTATTTTCGTCATTTCACAACCACAGGGACCATTTATGATGTTTTCTCGTATTTTAAAAAAAAAAGAAAAAATTAAACATAATTAAATATATAAAAGGTCTCTCTCTCTCTCTCTCTCTCTCTCTCTCTCTCTCTCTCTCTCGTTGACCTCAAGAACTAGGGAGATCTTTATAACTCTCCATCCCCATGATGCCTTCTAATCACCAACACCAGATCGAAAAACCCACCATTCATCTAATATGTTCTGAAGCGCAAAAACACCATATACTCCACCTCTCCTTCCTTTGTTCTTGTTCTGAAACATGCAACTCAAACCGCCATTAGCATAGGAGACTGTTGCCTCAAACCTGCAACTAGATCGGAAAACCCACCATTCATCGAATTTGGAAAATCCTCCGATCTAAAACCCTCAGACAATAGAAACAAACACGAAGAAACTATAGATCAAGCCTATAATAGGGGAAATCGATGACATCATGGCGAAATGGGAGAAGTGGATATAAGGTATGGGATGTGGGTGTCAGCTTCGATTTCGTTTTCAGAGAGAGGCATATTAAAGAGGTGCAATCGATTCCTCCATCTTCTTTCGCTCTTATTCATCGGCATCATGGTGACATCGATTCAGATGGACCAGATGATGATGATCGCTGTTCTTCCTACTTTACAGGGCATCAATTTGATTTTTTAGGATTTTTATGGTTTGTTTTTGGGATAACACCGACAAAACGAGGCAAAACAGAAAAACCCCAGGTCAGATAACACCGACAAAAGGATAGAAATTTGATGAAGAATGAATGAATCTTGGAAGAATGAAACCTGGTTCAAGAATCTTATCAAAGGGGGACGAGGGTTACCGGGGTACCAAGGAAGAAGAGGGGAGGAATCGATGTCAACGAGAGAGAGAGAGAGAGAGAGAGAGAGAGAGAGAGAGAGAGAGAGAGAGAGAGAGACCTTTTATATATATTTAATTATGTTTAATTTTTTTCTTTTTTTAAAAAATACGAGAAAACATCATAAATGGTCCTTATGGTTGTGAAATGACGAAAATACCCTTCAGTTAACGGACAAACTTAACGGAGTTAGCAAAAATGACCAAACATCAAAAGTTTTGAAAACATAAGGACCATCTATGAGGTTTTTAAACCAAGGGGACTAAACTTCAGATTTTGGGTAACCACATGGACCATTTATGATGTTTTTTCAAGATTAGAAAGAAAGCACATAAATGAACTTTTTATTAAAGAAATAAAATCAAAGAAGTGATAAATAATATCGAAATCTTAAAATTTCCACGAATCATATTAACACGAATCAAAAATCAGATTAACACGAATCATAAATTATAATCGGTGAGGTTGTCCGAAATCATATTAACACGAATACAAGATCGACTTTCTTGATGGTTGCGTCAAAAAATAAATCGAAAGAGAGAATTTGAAAACGGAAACTAAAAGGCTGCGTGGAAAAATTCAAATCTATTTATTATAATGGATTTTTTTGCTACCGTTGAAAAAATCATAATCGATTCGTAGAGTTCTTCGATCGATGGTGGAGATGTCCAATGCGATGATTATTCCAAAAAAAATCCTATGTTTCTTAGTTTTCTCCGCTGTTTTTGTTTTGGCTCAATTTCCTTTCCTTTTTTCCGCTCATTCGTTGCACACCATATATTTGTTTTTTTATAATAACTTAAAACGTATATAAAAATTGGGCCTTAAAAATTTAAAGGCCATTGGTCATCGTCCAAGTTGTGTCACCTATTAGCATGGCCCTGCTTAGCTATTACGTTCCATATTCGAATACCATTTTCTAGTGTGAAGATAGGAAATTGTTAAGGATATATCAACGTACTTTAATTGAAAATTTTCAAATTTTTGCTACAAAAATGAGAAGCTATAATTAACCAGCTAAATCCTAAATACAATATTTGTACAGTTTAAATTTTGATTGTTTATTTTACGAAGCATTAATCTTAAACTAGCAACAATCACTTAATATATTTTATAATAAAGTGTTTTGACGGTACCAAAAGTGTTGGACCAAATAAGTTATAATGAGTTAACATTAACGTGGGACTAATTTACATCAATTTGATAAAAAAAAAATACTTGTCTTTTGGTCAGCGGAACTGGTGGAACCGATACTACTAGAACCAAGTACCGAATAATCCTAGAAACTAGAACCGGAAACCGTCCCATGTAGTGAAATCCCGGTCCGGTTCGGAGCCGGTCCAGTCCGAATGTTCATTCCTACTTGTCATCATCTTCATCTTTGGAGTTTGGGTGTTCATAGAATGCCATTAATATGAACTAGAAAAGATTCACCGGCGTTGTCGGGGTCGGAAGGTATTGCTTTGTAAAGTAAAGTAGCATGTTAAATTGTATTGAGATAATCTAGTAAAGGAAGATAAACAATGTCATCTAATTAAATAAGTAAAGAAATGTAAATCATTATTTCTTGCAATAAATGAGGAAAATAAAGAAATGGTCTCACAAATTGAACTTTATTGCCATGTATGGCAGCGGCCGGAAAACCAATCCGGAAAATATAGACCGTTGTTTTTTGTCCGTTAATGTGAGGGTAATTTGGTCTTTTCAGGTAGTAGGGACTGAATTTGTGACAATGGGTAAACCATTGGCGGTGGTGGTGGTGATGGCAAATGGTGGGTGGCTTTATGGTATTGGATGAGTATTTTCTAATAAACAAAACATTAATTTCAAAAAGAGAAATATAAATTAATAAAAAAAATCGGATTAGGAGTAAAAGAGTGATTTCGGTTTCCATCGTTGTCCTCAATGTGTGAAATCTGGTAAACCACAGGGATCAATCGTGTAATTTTGTCTAACAATAATAATAATAATAATAATGAGGGACCATTTCTGCCAAAAGACTAAATACTAATAATATATAATAAAAGACGAGGGTTATGAAAAATTCAAACCAAAGTGAAAGTGTTGTTTGTGAACAAAAGCATAAAGGTGAAGGGTCAATGTTGTAAATAGTTTTTTAAAATCAACATAAGTTGGAGGACCAAAATTGACAAAAAGGTGCCACTTTACTGTGTCATCTAATTACATAAGTAAAGAAATGTAAATCATTATTTCTTGCAATAAATAAATGAGGAAAATAAAGAAATGATCTCACAAATTGAACTTTATTGCCATGTATGGCAGCGGCCGGAAAACCAATTCGGAAAATATAGACCGTTGTTTTTTGTCCGTTAATGTGAGGGTAATTTGGTCTTTTCAGGTAGTAGGGACTAAATTTGTGACAATAGGTAAACCATATGGATCATTTATGTAATTTTGGCGGTGGTGGTGGTGATGGCAATTGCTGGGTGGCTTTATGGTATTGGGTGAGTATTTTCTAATAAATAAAACATTAATTTAAAATCAAAAAGAGAAATATAAATTAATAAAAAAAATCGGATTAGGAGTAAAAGAGTGATTTCGGTTTCCATCGTTGTCCTCAATGTGTTAAATCTGGTAAACCACAGGGACCAATCGTGTAATTTTGTCTAACAATAATAATAATAATAATGAGGGACCATTTCTGCCAAAAGAGTAAATACTAATAATATATAATAAAAGGCGAGGGTTATGAAAAATTCAAACCAAAGTGAAAGGGTTGTTTGTGAACAAAAGCATAAAAGTGAAGGGTTACAACATAAGTTGGAGTACCAAAATTGACAAAAAAAAATTGTCGCTTTACTTTAAAATCTTTTATAACTTTAATATATATATATATATATATATATATATATATATATATATATATATATAATTCGTCTTTATGCGTTTGTTGTTATGGTTTTGGGTACTGCGATTATGCTGGAGGCAACTTCTTGAGTTTATGTTTGATTTTCTAGGTTTAAGTTTGATTTTGTTGTAGGCGTTCATCATTGAATGTCAGAGGAAGAACTTCATTAACATCGTGCATGTTTTGAAATTGTGGTTGCAGTTGAGATGAAAATGAAAAAACGTATATTAATTGTTTGTGATGGTTTGTGTTAGTGTTCTTCTTTTTTCTCGAAAATTTGTGGTAGTGTTCTTCAATAGTTTGTGGTGTTGTTTTTCTACGTTTCTTGAAAGGTGGTATTCTTCAACCTCATTTATAATTGTTGAACAATTTCAGGATTAAAAAAAATTGAGTAATTATTATCTATCCTAATAAATAAAGATAATTTTGCCAAATATAAACTTCTTATTGAATTTGACACATGTCATTTTCTTAGAATTTTAAAATTATTTTTTTCCACTTGTCATTTTTGTATTTTTTTCATTTTTATTCAATTTCCACCTATTAAATGTCACCTCATAGTAATTAATGTATATAGTAAACCTTTCAATTGTGAATTCTTATTTCTATTAATATATTAATGAATTCCATTTATGAATTTATATTAATTAGTTTTATTAGTATAGATTAATTATGACAAATTACATAAATGGTCATTATGGTTTACTTTAAAAAATACTTAATTTTTACACATTCATATTCAACATGATTATTTAAAGCATGATAATAATTTTTTATTAGTATAGATTTAATTACTTATTCATCATTTCATTTATATTTATTTCAAAATTTTACTTTAGAAAATACTTAATGTCTACACCTTATATTTAACTTTTTTAATCAAATCGTGTAATACACCGGTCTCACACCTAGTAAATTTATAAATAATAAAATATTTAAATTTGAAGAAACTAATATTTAAATTTGAAAAATAAAACTTAACAAAAATAGTCGCATGGATGTAATATCGACCCCATATAGACAATTAGACATAATGGAACAAATTGGTTAAGATGAATATCGTCATCGATCTATGTCATGCAGGCTACAATTAAAAGTACTGGTGTCATAACTCATATGCTATAGCAGATCAGAAAAATCAACCCACCAACCAGTGCAATTCTAGAAAACCTTGACTACGTAAAATTCTACAATGTCACGAGGAAAAAATGTAATTGATACAATATTTTAATCTTTCGAGATGCCACACATAATTATTAATATATTTCTTAAACCGTGAATATCAATTATATCAATAAATAGATATTATATTAATATATAAAATAAAAATATCCTTTATAAATAAATATTTATATCCCATATATAAAAAAGATATATATATTTTTTTAGTTTTTACTCGTTCATTTGAAAATGGTAAAACAGAATTATGGTAAAACTGAATTATTAGTTTTTTTTTTCAGCTCGTTTTGATTCACATGATAAATCTAAAGTATATCTACTTTATAAAGAAAAAAAAAATTTATGCTAATAGGTATGGATAACATCTCTGCACCATTTTATTTATATCCCATCTCTGCACCATTTTATTTATATCACATATCATGTGATCTTCACATCATTTCATATTTGCTAAAAGACACCTACCACAAAAGCCACCATACCACTTTAATTTAGAAGATAAGTTGTATATTTTTGTATTTAAAATTATACATCCATCATGACATTACTCATCCACGTGTTGCTTTATGTAGCCATCTCCATATTCTGCCAGCGGCAAGGAAGGAGGTGTTGCATCATAGGGGTGGTGTTCCGGCGACAAGGAAGTAGGTCATCTCAACCTCCTCCATGACATTATGTATCTATACTTATTAGCTTTAACTCTATTAGATTCACAATGTGAATGTAAACTATATTTGATTCTTATATATATTTCACATGAAAATAAACATTGTATCCATTTATTCAACAATTTTTTTGATAATTTACATGTGAATTTGACTCAATTAAATTGTGAATCTTAATAATTTCATTTGTGTAAGATCACAAGGTTTAAAATAGCAAAAAAATAAAATAAAAAAGATTCAAGTGAATTTACTTGTATGTACTTGTGATTTTACTAGATTCACATGTGAATTTTAGTATTTATTAAAATTCACACAGAAATTCGATATATCTAGATTAGTGATCATTATATAGATATTTATCATTAGCACATGAATAACAATCATGGAGACAAACAAATTGATAGATATTGTAACATCCCAAAAATCATGACAAAATTTTTTATTATTATAACCATTCCAAAATCTATAAATTACACAAAAACATAGTTTCCAAAAACCATAATCATGAATCATAGTATCCCGAAAATCATAAGCGGAATAAAAATCTAGGAAAATGTGCACAATCATGCATTCACATTGCCCCTGTCCTCTAATGTACATGAAACCATAAGTCAAATTGTTAATTCAAAGCTTAGTGCGTTCCCCCAAAGTACCACACACAGCAATATAATACAATACACACAACCAAGCCTGCAACACTAGGTTGGACCGCCACCGAGCCTTCAGCTACTAGCTAGACCGCTCTCGTCCCTACAACATAAGTTGGACTGTTCCCTTGGTCCTACAGTAACAACAGGACCGCCCATGTATCTTGACCATCAACACAAAGTAGGACTACCTCAGCCCCACAACACGGTAACATGTCGACATATACAACTATAACCAAAAGCCAGCAAGTACAGGTAATCATACAGATCTACCAGTCTAACATATAACTAACATAGCATTATCCTAAATACTATAACAGCCCAATTTTTTACAAAAAAAATTAGCTTTTAATTTCATAAATATCATCCACACTGTGTCCAAAAATCCGATTACATAGTCATAGTGTTTTAAAATTCAGAGTTGAAAACTAAATGTGAAAACACAAGAGAATGCACGTCGCGCCATCAAGCCGGGCCCTTGCCCTTATCTCTAGAAGTACCTGAACATTCAATAAAACTGTAAGCACAAGCTTAGTGAGTTTCCCACAACACATCAATCATATAATCACATAATACCATGCACACACATATATACATATAAGTTTGCCATGGCTCCCTCCATGGTCTTCATTGGAATGCCATGGGCTACCCCCATGGTCTTATACCCTCGAGCCATGGGCTCCACCCATGGTCTTGTGATGTGCCATGGGCTCCTCCCATGGTCTCCACATAAATCCACATATAGATCAAATAACCACAATCACATACTCCATTACTAGTCATATCATACTTATCAATTAATGGGTCGGCCTTGGTGCCTTCGACCCATGAGTGTGGTGAGAAGACTCACCTCAATCTGCTGAACCCAAAAGCTGCTAGCCTAACAGTCTGAAACCACATGCTGAACAATAATACAATTAACCCTAAGTTAGGATTATACATAACCTGATCAAGAGTCTAAACACTTAAGTCTAAGTCCTTCCATAATAGCCCAAAAGTCTCCCCTTTGCTAATGGGCCCAAGGCCCATGATAAAAGACCATTAATGGGCCGCATGGCCCAATAAGGCCCAACCAAAACAATTGTGGTCCAAAACAGAATATCAGCCCAAAACTCTAAATGGAACTAGGCCTAATAAGCTTACAAGCCCAAACAAATCCCAAACCCAACTGAGTGCGTACGCCCAACGTACCACTCTAAATGGGGACTGGTTTGGACAGCTTAATCCATTAAGCCATTCTCCTAAACTCCAAGAGTTCCAAAGCTTAGATATGATCCTTCCCATGGTCTTGATGGATAAAGTTTCCAACTTTATCCATTAAGTCACTTCAATAAGCCAAGATCACAAACCCTAATTCCTTAAAGGTGACTAAATGCATAAAGACACTCATTAACCACCCAATCTCTAGAGTTTCTCACCTAAAGTTTCCAAAATGGTGTCTTACACCTAATAAACCATAAAAATTGCAGGTTTATGGACATGCATGTCTAATGCATGTCCCTTCCATTTTAGGTCAAAAACATGGCAATAAGGAACTCAAGCTTGAGAATGGGACCAAAAACTCCATAGATCCTTAGATCTGGAACATATGACACTAAAATGACCACATGGATCCATAAATTTTCCAACTTTATAAGATCCAACCTTCCAATATCTCACACCATGAACATTAAGGGATGAAAGGGCTAGATCTAAAGACAAGTAACATAAAGATTGGATCTTGAGGACTTACAAGAGTTTAGAAACATTGCTGAAACAAAACCCAAGGTGTCTTCTTCTTTTTTAAAATACCACCAAACACACAAAAATTCAAAGGTTATCAATGGAGGCTAGGGTTTTCTCTTGGAGGCTGAGGGAGAGTGATTGAGGTTGAGGGTGGGCAACCCTAGCCATCACATTCCCTTAAATAGGGATTGAAACCCCGAATTAGGGTTTACCATCAAACATCGACCATGCCGTGGCGAATAGATGTCACGTCGTGGCATTAGCTCAGTGCCCACGAAACTTTTGGTCTCGGCTACGCCATGGGACTCCATCACCACGCCGTGGCCACAAGAAATCCAACATCCAAAATATTAAATTACATAAAAGAAACATACCCGAAACTTGGCGTTACAGATATTGTATAAATTTTATACACAATGATCTCGCATTAAATACTAATCATCAAAAAACTTTCTATGTAAACGAGTAATTGATGAACGATTAATAAATGTTAAAAAGAAAAATACAATGACAATTAAAGCGTTAATTATCTCCCGTATAAATTTACAAGAGTTTAGACACACAATATATGAAGTATGTTTTTTATAATCTAATACATACGTCCACCGTAAATACAATAAATATATCGGTGAGATTGGTTATTTGGCTTATTGTTTTTTCCGGCTAATCTCTCTCTCTCTCTCTCTCTCTCTCTCTCTCTCTCTCTTTATATATATATATATATATATATATATATATATATATATATATATATATATATATATATATATATATATATATATATCACTTGAATTGGGTATGTTCATATTTAACCCTTTTTATTTAAAGCATTGAAATTTTGGTCCTTGTGGCTAGTACGCGGGGTGTACCATAGAGTACGCTTGGCGTACTAGCTTAAATATGTGCGTATCGACCATGTACGATGTGCGTACATTGGTTACGCTTGGCATACGCTGGCCAGGGGCAAACCCTAATTTTTAGGGTGTGTGCTCTATTTAAGCTTCATTAACCCACCTCCTGGACATTTTAGACTAGCCTCCACCCTTTGAAAACCCTAATTCGTCCCTTTGACTTTTTGTGGTGCTTTTGAGCATTTGTGTTTGAACTTTGGTGGGTTTTGTGCATCTTGAAGTGGTGAATTTTGTGCATCTTGAAGACTCATTCCTTGGAGGAGAGCTTAGAGATCCAAATTTAGCTCCATAATTTGGTGAATTTTGAGGTATAAAGTCCATATATTGTCTACTCTTTGCATTAATCTACTCTTTAGCTTGTTTATGTTCATTTTGGTCACTTTTGGTTGGTCTTGATGAGCTAGCCGTTTTAGAAGCTAAACCTTGTAGATCTGGACTTTTTAAGGGCCCCTTAAGCATAAAAATGCAAACTTTATGGTATTTATGGACTCATTCATGTCTTAAGTCATTTGTTAAGCTCTTTTGAGATCTAAGAGCCTCATTAAGCCATCCATGCACACAAAGTTGCCAATTTACGTGATGAATCATCTTTTGGGACTAGATATGAGAATATGGAGTAGTGGCTGAATGTATTAAGTGCTTATTTGTTAAGATTGGCCAACTGGTGAGTACGTTGGGCGTACCAAGCTGGTACGTTGCGCGTACTTGCCCATGGACGTGTATGCTAAGCGTATGAGCTGAGTACGCCCCGTGTACTCAATAAATGGGCTTCGGACTCTTGGGCTCTCGGTTTTGGGCCATGTTTGGACTTAGGTGATTAGGGCCTTGTTGGCCCATCATATTTTATTTGGGCTGATGTTTTATTTTGGGTTCACTTGGATGAAGGCCCACAAAGGGACTTGGGCCTAATTTGGAAAACTGGGCCATAACTGGGCTGTGGGGTGACCATTTTTGGAATTGGGCCTTCTAGTGTAGTTAGTTTGGGCCTTGGTCTTGGAACAAGCTAGGTACAGGGTAAAATGGTATTTTTCCCTAATTTAGACCGATGTTTATGGATTGGAATCCAATTATTAATTGGATGTTATTGGTATTGATAGCGCAGGGATTTTTCGGACCAGCAGCCAGAGATTTATTAGTGTGATTCAGCATTTTGAGGTGAGTTTCCTCACTGGGTATAGCGAGTCTAAGGCACCAATGTCAGCTCATGATATGTTATGTTAGGATGCTAGATGTCTATGTAACTCTTGTATTGGTATGTGCTTGTATTCTTATGGGGCAGGGCCTGATGGTTATTATATATGCTATTATATGGTTAGGCTTATATGATTTGTATGTTGGGCGGGGCCCGTTATGCGAGTTAAGGAGAGGCCCGTTATACTCAGTGGTGGGCCCGTTATACGAGTTAACGAGAGGCCCGTTACACTCAGTGGGTGGGGCCTGTTATGCGAGTTAGAGCGGGGACCATTATATGTTTGACATGTGTGGTATGTGGTATTTGGGGGAAATTCACTAAGCTTCATTCTTACGGTTTTTAGTTTATGTTAGGTATGTTCGGTGCAAAAGGGAAGAGCTCATGGTTATTGTAGTGCACACCCGATATTATTCCGCATATTTTTGACTACTCTGATGTTTTGATGACATAGATGATACATTTGATTTACCATGGTTGTGATGATGTTTTGGATAACAACTTTATTAATTTAAAAATCAAAATTTTGGTCTATATTTTGGGACATTACAAGTTGGTATCAAAGCCTTAGTTTGAGGGATTCAGACATACTCTCGGGTGTGTCTGAACTCAAATTGAGGATTTGGTGAGATTTTTTTTCAAAAAGGAAATGTTTATAAAAAGATATTTTTTTTGAAACGGCAAATAATTATATATTTTTCTCCTCTTCTTGGGATTGAAGCCAAGACCTTTATATGTCTATCGTATGAGCTTGTAGACTTGAATGCTAGTACTGATCAGTTAGTGATAGGATGGCTTTATTAGGTTATGCTTGGTTCTGATTACTCGATGCTCGAATGTTGCTTGCTTCGTGCTTCTTAGGAGTTCTCACTAACTTCAGCTAATTAGTAAGAAAATATGTTAAGTTACATATTATTGAGACTAAATAATTTTATAAGGTTAGGTTTTAACTTTATTGCGCAGCTCTTGTTTGAGTCCAACCGTTGTAGTGTGAGACATCTCATTCGAAGAATTATCTAGTTTTGGTGATACGTAATTGAATTTGTGAGCTAGTTAGAAAAAGTTAGTGGGAATTCCATCTGCAACTGATGGAGGAGAGTGGTGTGGAGTTTTCCCAATGAAAACCTAGGAAGGGATTTAGTGTTGGGTGCCTTATCTTGATGAGGGTTAACTGTTTCGATATAAAGTGACTTGGCGGATTCAAGGCAATTCTTGAGGAAAGTATGGATAGATGTGGAAGGTAGTATAGGCCCGTACTACTAGAAGCAGAGGATCCATAATCGACTCAAGGAGAGTTGTGATGAAACCAGGAATCTTGTATAACTTTGTGACCCCTCAGTATATTTTGATGTGTATTCTAATGGTTTATATGGCCTATTTTCAGTATGGTGACTTTGCGAGGCAGACTGGTTGGCAGTTCTGGTGCTGGCGAGGGCTCGACCTCAGTTTTTGGAGTCGGGCAGTTGGATGATCAGATGAGGGAGTTCATTGAACTTCAGGGAGTTCCAGGAATGTAGAGCTCCAGAATATCACGGGGAGAAGGACCCGATAGCGAGCAGGAGGTGGTTAGCGGATGTTGTTAATGCCTTCCGCACCAGCAGTTGTCCCGAGGGGCAAAAGTCATACTTGCTTCCTGTCTTCTGAAGGACAAGGCACGAGATTCGTGGGAGGAGGTTGGACGTGCATTTGGTGATACAATGACATAAGATGATTTTACGACGAGATTCAGGGCTGAGTTTGTACTGGTGATCGAGGTGCAACAGTTGGTGCGAGAGTTTTAGGATCTCCGCCAGACTACCGAGACAGTGGCTGAGATCACCACGATGTTTCATGAGAGGGCGTTGTTGGTTCCGAAGTATGTGGTGGATGAGGAGATAAAGAAGGCGGGGTATCATGAGATGTTGAGGAGTGATATTTGGCAGTTTGTGAGCCGATCCAGCTGCAGGACGCTGGAGGATATGATAGCGAGGGCTAGGGAGAGAGATTGATCTGGAGATGGAGAAGAAGAGGAAGCCAGATTATGTGCCGAGTGTAGAGGGTTTAGGCAAGAGGCCCAAGTTTGTTGATACGAGAGGGAAGGTCCAGCATGGACGGGGCTGTTATGGCAAGTGTAGCAGGACGCACGATGGGGCGTGCAGGGTGGGTGGTTCTGGGTGCTTCAAGCGCGGTCGGACAAATCATGTCAGCAGGGATTGTACTACTACCATCACCACCACCGCGGTATCTTATCTGATTTACTTTCATTGAAATCATAGGGGCCACAAGAAGGCCCAATTTCTGAGTTTGGCTGCAGGAGGGCTGGTGTCAGCACCCGCTCCTGTGACTCTTCGAATCACTGACGACCGTTTGGGCAAGGCGGATGCACCTTTCGTGAAGAGCATAGCTTTCTAGTTGACAGCCGAGGAGGCTCGTGCATCTCCTGAGGTGGTGACGGGTATGTATATTCTGTTGGATAAGGTGTCTAAGTCCATAACTATTTCTGGTATGTACTTGACCCGACCCGGCATG
This sequence comes from Lactuca virosa, assembly GCF_052849685.1. Classification (NCBI taxonomy): domain Eukaryota; kingdom Viridiplantae; phylum Streptophyta; class Magnoliopsida; order Asterales; family Asteraceae; genus Lactuca; species Lactuca virosa. The sequence goes on along the minus strand of NC_136428.1, from coordinate 65,182,064 downwards.
GTCCATTTGGGTTGCACGACACCATGCAATTGGATAAACTAAAATGAGAGAAATAACACTTATGGTTTATTAATATATTATAAGTTCTAATATATTAATAATATTATTTAATTAGTTTGATCAAGAATTAATTTAGAATTAATTAAGTGATCAAAAGATAACTAATTAAATATATGGGTAGATTATGTAAATCTTACATATCTTATATAGTGGGCTAAGAGGCTCCGTGGATTATCAAGTTGGGTTCCACCCATAGGATGCTCGATGGATGCTCCATGGGAGTTACAAACCCATGGGTCATGGAAATGAAGAGTCATGACACATTAGGGTTTACATGGTGTAACCCTAGATGTGTCAACACTATATAAGAAACCCATTCTCCACCAAAATAGGCTACACACTAAGAAACAAGAGGGCTAGAGCCGATTTTGCAAGTGTAAGATTCTCTCAAAGTTTACTCCTTTGCATTTGGTGTTGTGTGAAGCATTTGAGGCATCACACTTGGGGTGCTAGGCTCACAAGGTTTCAAGGATCATAATCAACAACAAGGTAAGTTATTCTATCTTTCATTCAAGTTAAAAATGTTCCCCATGTATGCTAGATAGGAATATAACCTTGGAATTCAACTTTGCATGATTATTAGACAAACATAGATCCAAGGTTATTAGGGTTGCATGTACACTTAGGAAGTGTTAGAATGCTCAAAACCCATCAGTGGTATCAGAGCCTAGGTTCGTTTGTTGTTTTTTTTTTGTGTGCAAACAGCTTGAAAAAAAACCGTTTTTCTGTTTTCTGCTCGTATGAAAGTTTGCACATTTGTTGCTGGAAATGGACTAGAAACATTACCCTAAACTGTTTTGATGTTTTAAAGCTTGTTTTAGATGGTGTAATGTTTATGCTAATCCATTTACAATGGCAATTATTAAAATTACAAGTTTTTTTAAGTGTAATTTTTGATTCTTGAAAGTGTTCATATTCATGCTCTTGAACTTATGAAGATTAGATGATCATAGGAATTGTTTGTAACCTTCATGGTAGTTTAATTCATGATCATAATGTGTTTTAATGGAGTCCATAACTTGTCCTCAAGTTATGGAAAACCAAAAGTCTCACTTTTATTAAAGCCATTAAAAGAACACAAGAGTTATAAAAATGAAGAGTCTTGATTTTTATTACTCAATTAATTCATAAGTTATAAGAAATGAAAAGTTTTGGAAGTTCACAAAACTTGCCCTCAAGTTTTGGAACATGTAAAGTCTTGATTAAAACTTTAGTTCCAACCCTTAGAATTTTAAAAGTTAAAATTCAACCCTTATACTTTATACTATTATAAGTTACTAATATATATATATATATATATATATATATATATATATATATATATATATATATATACATATATATATATATATATATATATATATATATATATATATATATATATATATATATGTATAACGTCAAGTCGTCTTACCGCTAGTACGCCTCATTCACGAAGCCGGTCTATAAGGGGGGTATAAGGTTGTTGCCTATACAATGGCAACTTAATGGGTGTCCACTCTCACCCACCGCTTCCTTGATCGGTGGAGGGTCGTTAGCCGAACGGGTAAGACAACGACTTATAAATTCTCATTAAAAGTATGATGAATATTATAAAGTAACTAAATGCTTTTATTAAATTCCCAATCTTAGTTACTTTAGGAAAATGTGAATAAGGTGCTAATCCATGAAATTACACTTTACACTTTGTTTAAGTCGTTGGTGGAGCGTGTGTGGTTAACCGGCACACTAACTTGGACTTAACAAGGTAGGTAAAGGGTGACTTAAGGTTTACCATAGCATCGGTGGAGCGTGTGTGGTTTACTGGCACATCGATTGAGTGATAAACCTTAAGGGTACCAAGTGATTTGCATGGTTACTTCACACCTCGTTTTGTGATCCTCGGTATCCCAGTCACAAAACTTGGAGGGCACACTCGAGATTGAAACATGCCTTTGAAAAGTTCATTGAATCTCAAAAGAATCTAGGAATTTCTAAGAATCAAAAACCTAATATCTATATTTCGTTTTTCATGGTGGAAATTGGTGAATCGTCATTCACCTACCTTTCAAATATGTTATAGCTTGGATTACGGCATACCTCTTCTAAGTTATAATATATTGTGATTGGATTGTAGCCTTAATATTACATTTGGGTGTTTTATTAAGGACTCTCTTAATATCTAAACTAATCTTCTTCTCTTCTTTCAGATGTCTTCAAACAATGCTGCTTCTGGCTCTAATCCTAATGGCTCCTTTACCCTTATGAACTTGTGTGGGAAAGTCACTTTTGATGGATCCAACTTCAATGAATGGATCAGAAACATCAGGATGATTACCCGCTACGAGGACAAAGAATATGTCCTTGACAAGGAGCTTAAGGAGATTGATGAGACCACTGCAACTCCCCAGGAGATCGCTGACTTCCGGGCACATGAAAGGGATGCTACAAAAGTGGCATGCATCATGTTGGCCACCATGACAGCGGAACTCCAAAAGTCCTATGAGGACTTCTACCCTTTTGAAATGCACCAAGATCTGATGGAAAGATACCATCAAAGTGCACGACAAGAGAGGTATGAAATCATATGATCTATCATAACAACCATGATGAAGGACGGGGAATCCGTCACGAGCCACATGCAGAAAATGCAAAGGTATGTCGATCGGTTGCTGAAGCTTAATGTGAACTTCCCTGAGGAGCTTGTAATAGATATCATTTTGCACTCCTTACCATCGTGCTATGATCAATTTCGCATGACATATCACATGAATAAGGAAGAGGTCACACTCAACAAACTTCAGGGACTCCTTAAGACCGCAGGAACAGGTCTTAAGGGTAAGTCGGTTGTTAACACTCCTACTCCAAACTCCGCCCCGATTTTGGCAATCGGGAAAGGTAGAGGGAAGAAGAGAAAGAGCTCTTCGAAGGGTACCAAGGCTAGGACCCTTGATGGCTCTTCTTCAAGTGGAACCAAGAAAGGTTTTGTCACTCCTTCTTCTGACCCTAAAGAGGCTGAATGCTTCTATTGCCATGAAAAGTCACATTGGAAGCGGAACTGCCCAAAGTACCAGCAAGATGTGAAGGATGGGAAAGTTAAACTCAACCATGCAGGTATTTACACTATCTTATCTAATAACTCACCCCATTCTAACTCTTGGGTCCTTGATACCGGTTGTGGTATTCATATCTGTTCTGATTTGCAGGGACTAAGAAGAAGTGAGAATGTGGAGCATGGAAGAATATACTTAATCATGGGGAATAGGAAAGCTTTACCTGTCACCAAGATTGGAGTTTATACTTTATCGCTAAGTAGTGGGTTTAGTTTAGATTTGAATAAATGTTGTTATTCGCCAGAAATGGCAAGAAATATTATTTCCTTTCATGCATTGTATAAACAAGGTTTCACCTTTTCATTTGATAATGAAGTTGGTTCGATTAATGCTTTCTTTAATAATGTTCTTTATTTTAAAGCATTACCTTGTGATGGTGTGTATGAAACTGTATCTGTGGTTGATAACTTAGGAAATAATGTATTATGTATTGATTCTGTTAATGATAATAAGTTGGATAAAGCATCATTATGGCATTGTCGTCTTGGACATATAAGCAAGAAACGCATAGGCCAACTCCAAAAGGATGGAGTATTGGAGTCATTTGACCTAAAGTCAGATGATAGTTGCGAATCATGCTTACTTGGAAAAATGACAAAGTCACCCTTCACAGGTTCTTGTGAGAGGGGTGAAGGTTTGTTGGATCTTATACACACGGATGTGTGTGGGCCCTTCAAACATGCCACAAGGGATGCTAATCGTTATTATTTGACTTTTACTGATGATTATAGTAGATATGGATATGTCTACTTAATCAAGCATAAGTCAGAGACTTTTGAGAGGTTTAAAGAGTTTAAACAGGAAGTCGAGAATCAATTGGGCAGGAACATTAAGATGCTTCGATCAGATCGAGGTGGTGAGTATCTTAGTTCAGAGTTCCTCGACTATCTTAGGGAATGTGGGATTGTCTCACAATTGACACCTCCCAGGACACCGCAGTTGAATGGTGTAGCTGAGAGGCGTAATCGAACCTTGTTGGATATGGTTCGTTCCATGATGAGTCGAGCTTCGCTACCAATCTCATTTTGGGGGTATGCCTTAGAGACTGCCGCCCATATCCTTAATCTAGTTCCCACAAAGAAAGTTGCCAAAACTCCTCATGAGATGTGGACTGGTAAAGTACCCAAACTAGCCCACATTAAGATTTAGGGTTGCGAGGCTTTCGTGAGACGCGAGACTCATGATAAGCTCGAACCTCGAAGTGAGAGGTGTATTTTCATTGGCTACCCACAGAAATCCTTTGGTTACCTCTTCTACAGACCTAGTGAGAATGTGGTCTTTGTAGCTAGGAGGGCTTTCTTTCAAGAGAGAGAGTTCATAAGCCAAGGAGACAGTGGGAGGCAAGTTGACCTTGAAGAAATTCAAGAGTCAAGTGGTGAAGGAACTTCAAACCCTAGCACTCAACTTGAGGAGGAAACTTCTGTTGAGCCAATTGACAAGTCTGTACCTCTGAGGCGTTCCACAAGGGTTAGGAATGCACCTGAGCATTACTATGGATTCCATATTACTGCGGAAGGTGATACACTTATCAGTGATGAGACACTGATAGGTCTGGATGAACCTAATAGTTACGCGGAAGCCATGGCAGGCCCTGAGTCAGCCAAGTGGAAAGAGGCAATGGACAGCGAGATACAGTCCATGTATGACAATCAAGTTTGGAACTTGGTTGAGAATGTACCAGGTCGTAAGACTGTAGGGTGCAAATGGATCTTCAAGAAGAAGACCGACATGGATGGTAATGTACACACTTATAAGGAACGACTGGTTGCAAAGGGTTTCTCACAAACTCTGGGAGTTGATTATGATGAGACCTTTTCTCCAGTGGCCAAGATTAAGTCTATTAGGGTTCTGTTAGCCATAGCCGCATTTCATGACTATGAAATATGGCAAATGGATGTCAAAACCGCTTTCCTTAATGGAAAGTTGGCTGAGGATGTTTACATGAGTCAGCCAGAGGGTTTTGTCAACACAGAGTACCCTAATAGAGTGTGTAAGCTTGAGAAATCCATTTATGGGTTAAAGCAAGCACCTCGCAGATGGAATCTTTGCTTTGATGAGAAAGTCAAGGAATTTGGCTTGTCTAGGAGTGAAGATGAATCTTGTGTATATGTCAAGGCTAGTGGGAGTATAGTTAGCTTTTTGGTATTGTATGTGGATGACATACTACTCATAGGAAATGACATCCCAACTCTGCAGGAAGTTAAGTCCTGGCTTGGGAAGTGTTTCTCTATGAAGGACCTAGGAGAAGCTGCCTATATTCTAGGGATAAGGATCTTGAGAGACCGGAGTAAAAGACTAATTGGACTTAGTCAGAGTACTTACTTGGATAAGGTGTTGAAGAAATTCGGCATGCAGGACTCCAAGAAAGGAGAGTTACCCATCCAGAGTAATGCCAGATTGAGTAAGTCACAAAGCCCTAGTACTGAGGCTGAGATAGTAGAAATGAGTCGAATACCTTATGCTTCGGCTGTAGGATCGATCATGTATGCTATGACGTGTACTCGACCTGATGTAGCCTTTGCTTTGAGCATGGTTAGCAGGTATCAGGGGAACCCTGGCAAGGAATACTGGACTGCGGTAAAGAATATCCTCAAGTACCTACGGAGGACTAAGGACTGGGTCCTTACCCTTGGCGGGAGTGAAGACTTGAGAGTTGTAGGGTATAGTGATGCTAGCTTTCAGACTGATAGGGATAATTTCCGCTCTCAGTCAGGCTGGGTCTTTACCTTAAATGGAGGAGCAGTTTCTTGGAAGAGTTCCAAGCAAGAGACAGTGGCTGATTCAACTTGCGAATCAGAGTATATAGCAGCTAGCGAGGCAGCAAAGGAGGCGATATGGCTGAAGAACTTCATTGGATACCTTGGAGTTGTACCAGCTATTAAAGAGCCAATGGAAATTTTCTGTGATAGTGAAAGTGCAGTTGCCTTAGCCAAGGAACCAAGGGATCACGGGAGATCCAGACACATCGACAGAAAATACCATTTCATCAGACATCGAATAGAAGAAGGACTCCTCGTGGCAAAGAGGGTATCATCGGATGAGAATCCAGCAGATCCCCTCACGAAGGGACTGACTCGGGTTAAGCATCTCCAGCATGCTCGGAGCATAGGGCTGAAGGATGATATTAGATTTAGTAGTTAGATAACCTTGAAATTTGTAAAGTGTAATTGACATTAGATGATGAATAAAAGGTGTTTTATTTATGAGTAAAGTGTTGCTATCTCTTGTCGATCGTTTACTATATTTCTTTTGCATGTTTTGACTTCCAGAATAATTATGTTTGGTATATCATATTATTCGAACCTCCACAGTCGGTCATATGTCGGAAGTAGGTATGAATCAAGACTGTCATGATTGGTTGCAGAGGTCTAAGTTGTTGGACATGGCTACAACACTCATGAGTGCTCATAAGTTCTGAGCATTGGACTCAACCCACGCTCACTGGAATCACTTCGTGGAATTTATCTCGAGTGATCGTGAGACGGTAATATCATATAAGTCTTCAAACCTAGAGATATGATTTGTTACTTATGAGTTGGACGCGCATTTGGTGATACGATGACATAAGATGATTTTACGACGAGATTCAGGGCTGAGTTTGTACTGGTGATCGAGGTGCAACAGTTGGTGCGAGAGTTTTAGGATCTCCGCCAGACTACCGAGACAGTGGCTGAGATCACCGCGATGTTTCATGAGAGGGTGTTGTTGGTTCCGAAGTATGTGGTGGATGAGGAGATAAATAAGGCGGGGTATCATGAGATGTTGAGGAGTGATATTCGGCAGTTTGTGAGCCGATCCAGCTGCAGGACGCTGGAGGATATGATAGCGAGGGCTAGGGAGAGAGATTGATCTGGAGATGGAGAAGAAGAGGAAGCCAGATTATGTGCCGAGTGTAGAGGGTTTAGGCAAGAGGCCCAAGTTTGTTGATACGAGAGGGAAGGTCCAGCATGGACGGGGCTGTTATGGCAAGTTTAGCAGGACGCACGATGGGGCGTGCAGGGTGGGTGGTTCTGGGTGCTTCAAGCGCGGTCGGACAAATCATGTCAGCAGGGATTGTACTACTACCATCACCACCACCGCGGTATCTTATCTGATTTACTTTCATTGAAATCATAGGGGCCACAAGAAGGCCCAATTTCTGAGTTTGGCTGTAGGAGGGCTGGTGTCAGCACCCGCTCCTGTGACTCTTCGAATCACTAACGACCGTTTGGGCAAGGCGGATGCACCTGTCGTGAAGAGCATAGCTTTCTAGTTGATAGCCGAGGAGGCTCGTGCATCTCCTGAGGTGGTGACGCGTATGTATATTCTGTTGGATAAGGTGTCTAAGTCCATAACTATTTCTGGTATGTACTTGACCCGACCCGGCATGGTCCATTTGGGTTGCACGGCACCATGCAATTGGATAAACTAAAATGAGAGAAATAACACTTATGGTTTATTAATATATTATAAGTTCTAATATATTAATAATATTATTTAATTAGTTTGATCAAGAATTAATTTAGAATTAATTAAGTGATCAAAAGATAACTAATTAAATATATGGGTAGATTATGTAAATCTTCCATATCTTATATAGTGGGCTAAGAGGCTCCGTGGATTATCAAGTTGGGTTCCACCCATAGGATGCTCGATGGATGCTCGATGGGAGTTACAAACCCATGGGTCATGGAAATGAAGAGTCATGACACATTAGGGTTTACATGGTGTAACCCTAGATGTGTCAACACTATATAAGAAACCCATTCTCCACCAAAATAGGCTACACACTAAGAAACAAGAGGTCTAGAGCCGATTTTGCAAGTGTAAGATTCTCTCAAAGTTTACTCCTTTGCATTTGGTTTTGTGTGAAGCATTTGAGGCATCACACTTGGGGTGCTAGGCTCACAAGGTTTCAAGGATCATAATCAACAACAAGGTAAGTTATTCTATCTTTCATTCAAGTTAAAAATGTTCCCCATGTATGCTAGATAGGAATATAACCTTGGAATTCAACTTTGCATGATTATTAGACAAACATAGATCCAAGGTTATTAGGGTTGCATGTACACTTAGGAAGTGTTAGAATGCTCAAAACCCATCATATTCTCCTTATCTCTTTAATTATATTGATTTGTCTGCTTATATTTATGAGTTTTATTTTAGGATCGTTACTCGTGAACGGTATTTCTGCACTAGTATTGTTTGATTCTGGGGGCTACCCGATCCATTGTGTCGCTTGCGCTTAACAAGAGGTTTGCTGGAGCTCCGGGGGAGCTGGATTGTCCTTTAGATGTCGAGATGACAGACGATCAATCTGTCTGGGTAGTGAGGGTTCGTCGGGATTGTACTCTCCCATTGTTCGATGAGCAGTATCTGGTCGATTTGGTTCATATTCCTTTGTGTTAGAACATGGTTATCATGGGGATGGACTGGTTGAGCCCTAATGGGACAGTTATGGATTATGAGCAGCAACTAGTTCGGATTCGAACCATAAGTGGAGGAGAGATAGTGGTTCACGAAGAAATTGTTGGATTAATGTCTAAGTCCATAACTATAATTGGTAAGACTTGACCCGACCCGGGATGGTCCATTTGGGTTGCATGGCATCATGCATTTGGATAGACTATAATGAGAGAAATAACACTTAAGGTTGGTTAATATATTATAAGTTCTAATATATTAATAAGGTTATTTAATTAGTATTGATCAAGAATTAATTTGGAATTAATTAAGTGATCAAAAGGAGACTAATTAAATATATGGGTTGATTGTGTAAATCATTCGTTCTTATATATGTGGGCTTGTGATCCAAGATTTCTTATGTTGGACTAAGTCCATGGGGTGACCCATGGATACTCCATGGAGGTTAAAATCCATGGAGCATAAGGAATGGGTAAAGTTATGAGTTACATGGTGTAACCCTAATAGCCACCATATAAAAGAATCCCATGGCTCAAGAAATCGTGCACTAATGTGTGAATATGAGGGCTAGACGATTTCAAGGAGTGTTCCATTTCTCTCAAGTCATTCCATGTGCATTTGGTGTTGTATGAACCATTTGAGGTGTCACACTTGGGGCACTAGGCACTCAAGCTTCATGGAGACAAGCTACATCAAACAAAGGTATGTATTCTATCCATTTAATTACCCAAGTATCAAGTATTGTATGCTAGATAGGGTAATACCTTGGAAAGTTCATAATTGCATGTATAATAGAGAAAACATAGATCCAAGGTATTTAGGGTTGCATGTACACTTAGGAGTGTTAGAATGCTTAAAACCCATCAGAAATAGCACAGCGTGGGCCGATTTTGTGTTCAGCTATGATGGTCAGACGGTATATTCAGTAGGGATGTTCCGGATTTGTCGCCTATGTTAAAGAATCCTGTGATAAGGGTAAGGCGACAGTGGATGACATGCCTATTGTGCGAGAGTATCCGGATTTGTTTCCATAAGATTTCCATGGGGTGCCTTTGGAGAGGCAGGTTGAGTTCATGATTGATTTGATTCCAGGATTTGTCTGCACATCTACAGGATCTATTAGACAGGGGATTCATTCAATCGAGCAGTTCTCCATGGGGAGCACATATTTTATTTGTGAAGAAGAAGGATAGGTCTCATCGTATGTGCATTGACTACCGGGAGCTAAAAAAGGTAACAATGAAGAACCGTTATCCATTCCCGAGGATTTATGATCTATTTGACCAGCTTTAGGGTTATCATCAGACGAGGGTTAGATATGAGGATGTGCAGAAGACAGCTTTTCGGATTCGTTATGGTCATTATGAGATCGTGGTGATGCCTTTTGGGCTCACCAATACTCCAACCGTGTTCATGTATCTCATGAACCACGTGTGCAGGCCGATTTTGGATTGGTCGGTGATTGTATTTATCGATGATATCTTGGTCTATTCCAAGACCCAGGAGCAGCACGAGGAGCACTTGAGGGAAGTGCTGGAGACTTTGAGGAGGGAGAGACTTTTCGCAAAGTTCTCCAAGTGTGAGTTCTGGTTGCTGTTGGATATAGTGTCTAAGTCCATAACTATATTTGGTATGTACTTGACCCGACCCGGCATGGTCCATTTGGGTTGCACTTCACCCGAAAAATTTATGGATAATCATTTGAGAATAGTATAAGTTATGATTTATTAATATATTATAAGTCCTAATATATTAATATAAAATCATATTATTTAATTAGTATTGATCTATAATTAATCTAGAATTAATTTAGAGATCAAAAGTATGACTAATTAAATATGGGCTCTTGTATTTATATAGTGTGGGCTAATGCTTATTTGGAATGGGCTAGGCTTGCATGGAAAGTCCATGGATACTCCATGGAGCTTTAACCCATGGATCTCATGGAAATGAAAAGACATGGGTATTAGGGTTTACATGAATGTAACCCTAATCCACCACACTATATAAAGGAGGCTTTGGTTCTTGAAATCACACGAGTTGTGGTGAGTAAAGTAAGAGGGACGATTTCAAGAAAGGTGATTACTATTCTCTCAAAATTCCAAGTTTGTGGTGATTTGTGATTTCCATTTGAGGCATCCACACTATTGGTGCTAGGCTCTAAAACTCCAAGCAATCAACTACAACTACAAGGTAAGTAATTCTACTAGCTTTATTTGATTCAAGTTCCCCATGCCATGCTAGATAGGATAAGAACCTTGGAAAAATAATTATTTGCATGTATCTTAGTCAAACATAGATCCAAGGTTTCTAGGGTTGCATGTACACCATAGGAGTGTTAGAATGCTGAAAACCCATCAGTGGTATCAGAGCCTGGTTCGTTTATTTGATACTTGATGCAAAAAAAAAAAAAAAAAAAAAAAAAAAAAAAAAAAAACTTGAAAATCGAAGTTTTGTTCAAAAGCTCGTATCAAAATTTCAAGTTTTGTATATGTACTTACGATTCTTGAAATTTTTGATATGAACATTCATAAACATATGAGTTTAGAAGATCATAGAAATTATGTGCTAATAATTGATTAGATTAATTCTTGATCTTTATGTGTTTTAATGGAGTCCATAACTAGTTCTTATGTTATGGATAACCAAAAGTCACATTTATAAATAACCATTAAAAGAACACATAGGTTACAAAAAATGAAGAGTCTTCATTTTTAATAACCATTAACTCAGAAGTTATGAGAAATGAAAAGTTTTGAAAGTTTACAAAACTTGCCCTCAAGTTTTGGAACATGTAAAGTCATATTAAAAACTTTAGTTCCAACCCCTAGAATTTTAAAAGTTAAAATTCAACCCTCATACTTTATAATATTATAAGTTTAATAATATTTATATATGTATAAGATCAAGTCGTCTTACCGCTAGTACACCTCATTCACGAAGCCGGTCTATAAGGGGGGTATAAGGTTGTTGCCTATAAAATGGCAACTTAATGGATGTCCACTCTCACCCACCGCTTCCTTGATCGGTGGAGGGTCGTTAGCCGAACGGGTAGGACAAGGACTTATAAATTCTCATTAAAAGTATAATGATAATACTAAAGTAACTAAACTTTATTGAATTCCCAATCTTAGTTATTTTAGGAAAATGTGAATAAGGTGCTAATCCATGAAATTACACTTTACACTTTGTTTAAGTCGTTAGTGGAGCGTGTGTGGTTAACCGGCACACTAACTTAAACTTAACAAGGTAGGTAAAGGGTGACTTAATGTTTATCATAGTATCGATGGAGCGTGTGTGGTTAACCGGCACATCGATTGAGGGGTAATACATTAAGGGTACCAAGTAATTTGCATGGTTACTTCACACCTTGTTTTGTGATCCTCGGCATCCCAGTCACAAAACTTGAAGGGCACACTCGAGATTGAAACATGCCATTGAAGAAAGTTCAATGAATCTCAAAGAATCTAGGAGTTTCTAAACCAATTAAAACCTAATTAAATATTTCGTTTTTCATGGTGGAAATTGGTGAATCGTCATTCACCTACCTTCAAATATCTTATAGCTTAGATTACGACATCCCTCTTCTAAGTTATAAAATATTGTGTTGGGTCCTAGCCTTAATATTACATTTGGGTGTTTTGTTAAGGACTATCTCTATATCTAATCTAATATATTCCCTCTTCTTTTCAGATGTCTTCCAATAACAATGCTTCTGGCTCAAACCCTACTAGCTCCTTCTTTCTCATGAATCTTTGTGGGAGAGTCATCTTTGATGGGTCCAACTTTACAGATTGGATCAGAAACATCAGGATGGTCACTCGGTATGAGAACAAAGAATATGTTCTCGACAAGGAGCTGAAGGTACCCGAGCCAACTGCTACTCCTGAAGAGCTTGCTGAATATGAGGTACATGAAAGAGATGCTACAAAAGTGGCATGCATCATGATGGCCACCATGATAGCCGAGCTCCAAAAGTCCTATGCGGACTATTATCCTTTTGAGATGCACCAGGACTTGATGGACCGCTACCATCAAAGTGCTCGTCAAGAGCGATATGAAATAATCTCCTCCATGATAACAACCCGAATGAAGGATGGTGAACCCATCACGGGCCACATGCAGAAAATGCAAAGGTATGTGGACCGTTTACTGAAGCTGAATGTGAACTTCCCTGAGGAGTTAGCAATAGACATCATTTTGCACTCCTTGCCATCGTGTTATGATCAATTCCGCATGACATATCACATGAACAAGGAAGAAGTCACCCTCAGCAAACTTCAAGGACTCTTGAAGACCGCCGAAATTGGTCTAAAGGGTAAGTCGGTTGTTACTACTCCTACTCCTACTCCAACTGCGGCCAATGTCTTGGCAATCGGGCATGGCAAAGGGAAGAAGAGAAAGTACCCTTCTAAGGGTACCAAGGGTAAGACCCTTGAAGGCTCCTCTTCAAGCAAAACCAAGAAAGGTTTTGTCACTCCTTCTGCTAACCCTAATGAGGCTGAATGCCTCTATTGCCATGAAAAGTCGCACTGGAAGCGAAACTGCCCAAAGTACCAGCAAGATTTGAAGGATGGGAAAGTAAAACCCAACCATGCAGGTATATACACTATATTGTCTAATAACTCACCTCATTCTAAGTCTTGGGTCCTTGATACAGGTTGTGGTATTCACATATGTTGTGATTTGTAGGGACTAAAAAGAAGTGAGAATGTGGAGCAGGGAAAGATAAACTTGATCATGGGAAACATGAAAGCTTCACCTGTCACCAAGATAGGAGGTTATTCCTTAGTGCTAAATAGTGGGTTTACATTAGATTTGAATAAATGTTATTATTTGCCAGAAATGGAAAGAAATGTTATTTCCTTTCATGCATTGTATAAACAAGGTTTTACCTTTTATTTTGATAATAATAATGGTAGTATTGATGCTTTCTTTAATAATGTTCTTTATTTTAAAGCATTACCTTGTGATGGCGTGTATGAAACTGTATCTGTTGTAGATAATCTAGGAAATAATGTATTGTGTATTAACTCTTCCACTAGCTTAGATAAAGCATCCTTATGGCATTGTCGTCTTGGACATGTAAGCAAGAAACGCATAGGCCAACTCCAAAAGGATGGAGTCTTGGAGTCATTTGACCTAAAGTCAGATGATAGTTGTGAATCTTGTTTGCTTGGTAAAATGACAAAGTCACCTTTTACTGGCACTTGTGCTAGGGGTGAAGGTTTGTTGGACCTCATACATACGGATGTGTGTGGACCCTTCAGAATCGCCACAAGAGATGCTAATCGGTTCTATGTGACTTTTACTGATGATTTTAGTAGATATGGATATGTCTACCTAATCAAGCATAAGTCAGAAACCTTTGAGAAATTCAAAGAGTTTAAGCAAGAAGTGGAGAATCACTTGGGCAGGAACATTAAGATGCTTCGATCCGATCGTGGTGGTGAGTATCTTAGTACTGAGTTCCTTGACTATCTTAAGGAATGTGGGATTGTCTCACAATTGACACCTCCTAGGACACCACAGTTGAATGGTGTAGCTGAGAGGCGCAATCGGACCTTGTTGGACATGGTTCATTCCTTGATGAGTCGAGCTTCGCTACCAATCTCATTTTGGGGGTATGCCTTAGAGACTGCCGCCCATATCCTTAATCTAGTCCCTACAAAGAAGGTTGCTAAAACACCTCACGAGGTGTTGACTGGAAAAGTTCCCAATCTAGACCACATCAAGATTTGGGGTTGCGAGGCTTTCGTGAGACGCGAGATTCACGATAAGCTCGAACCCCGAAGCGAAAGGTGTATTTTCATCGGCTACCCACATAAATCATTTGGTTACATCTTCTACAGACCCAGTGATAATGTGGTCTTTGTAGCAAGAAGAGGATTCTTTCGAGAGAGAGAATTCATGAGCCAAGGAGACAATGGGAGGCAAATTGACCTTGAGGAAATTCAAGAGTCAAGTGGTGAAGGAACCTCAAACCCTAGCCCTCAACCTGAGGAGAAAACTCCTGTTGAGCCGACTGAAGAATCTATACCTCTGAGGCGTTCCACCAGAGTTAGGAATGCACCTGAGCATTATTATGGTTTTCATATTACTGCAGAAGGTGAGACACTTATCAGTCATAACACACTGGTAAATCTGGATGAGCCTAACAGCTACACGGAAGGCATGGCAGGCCCTGAGGCTGCTAAATGGAAAGAGGCTATGGATAGCGAGATACAGTCCATGTATGACAATCAAGTTTGGAACTTGGTTGACAATGTACCTGATCGTAAGATAGTTGGGTGCAAATGGATCTTCAAGAAGAAGACCGACATGGATGGTAATGTACACACTTATAAGGCACGACTGGTTGCAAAGGGTTATTCTCAAACTCCGGGAGTTGATTATGATGAGACCTTTTCACCAGTGGCCAAGATTAAGTCTATTAGGGTTCTGTTAGCCATTGCTGCATTTCATGATTATGAAATATGGCAAATGGATGTCAAAACCGCTTTCCTTAATGGAAAGTTGGTTGAAGATGTTTACATGGTTCAGCCAGAGGGTTTTGTCAGTACAGAGTACCCCAGTAGAGTGTGTAAGCTCGAGAAATCCATTTATGGATTAAAATAGGCACCTCGCAGATGGAATCTTTGGTTTGATGAGAAAATCAAAGAATTTGGCTTTTTAAGGAGTGAAGATGAATCTTGTGTCTATATCAAGGCTAGTGGGAGTATAGTCAGCTTTTTGGTATTGTATGTGGATGACATACTACTCATAGGAAATGACATCCCAGCCCTGCAGGAAGTAAAGTCCTGGCTTGGGAAGTGTTTCTCTGTGTAGGACCTTGGAGAAGCTGCCTATATCCTAAGGAGAAGGATTTTGAGAAACAGGAGTAAAAGACTAATTGGACTTAGTCAAAGAACCTATGTGGACAAAGTGTTGAAAAGGTTCAACATGCATAACTCCAAGAAAGGAGAGTTACCCATCCAGAGTAACGCCAGATTGAGTAAGACACAAAGCCCTAGTACTGAGGCTGAGATAGCTGAAATGAGTCGAATACCTTATGCTTCAGCTGTAGGATCGATCATGTATGTTATGATGTGTACTCGACCTGATGTAGCCTTTGCTTTGAGCATGGTTAGCAGGTATCAGGGGAAACCTGGCAAGGCACACTGGACTGCGGTAAAGAATATCATCAAGTACCTATGGAGGACTAAGGACTGGGTCCTTACCCTCGGTGGCAGTGAGGACTTGAGAGTTGTAGGGTACAGTGATGCCAGCTTTCAGACTGACAAGGATAATTTCCGCTCTCAGTCGGGCTGGGTCTTTACTCTAAACGGAGGGGCAATTACTTGGAAAAAGTTCCAAGCAGGAGACAGTGGCTGATTCCACTTGTGAATCAGAGTATATAGCAGCAAGCGAGGCAGCAAAGGAGGCTATATGGCTAAAGAACTTCATCGGAGACCTTGGAGTTGTACCAGCTATAAAGGAGCCAATGGCTATTTTTTGTGACAACAATAGTGCGGTTGCCTTAGCCAAGGAACCAAGAGATCATGGGATATCCAGACACATTGACAGAAAATATCACTTCATGAGACATCGAATACAAGAAGGAATCCTCGTGGCAAAGAGTGTATCATCGGATGAGAACCCAGCAGATCCCCTCACGAAGGGACTGACTCGGGCTAAGCATCTCCAGCATGCTCGGAGCATAGGGCTGAAGGATGATATTAGTTTTAGTAGTTAGATAATCTTGAAATTTGTAAAATGTAATTGACATTTGATGATAAATAAAAGATGTTATTTATGAGTAAAGTGTTGCTATCTCTTGTCAATCGTTTACTATTATTTCTTTTTGCATGTTTTGACTTCCAGAATAATTATGTTATGGTTTATATCATATTATTCAAACTCTCCACAGTCGGTCATATGTTGGAAGTAGATATGAATCAAGACTGTCATGGGTTGGCTTGTAGAGGTCTAAGATGTTAGACAAAGCGGGGCTACAGCACTCATGAGTGCTCATAAGTTCTGAGTATTGGATTCAACCCACGCTCACTTGTATCACTTCATGGAATTTATCTCGAGTGATCGTGAGACGGTAATATCATATAAGTCTTCAAACCTAGAGATATGATTTTTTGCCTATGAGTTGGTTATGCATTGATTGCACGAAAACGCATTGGTAACTCGATGTTATAAACCGTGCTTTTGTGTGTAATTCAACAAGTAGTAGAGCAAACATATGAGTCGAAGTTTATCTGTTCCTTCTAGGATTAGAAGCGATATCTAGGCCCCTCGATGATTTTGTTTTGACCTGTGTACCGGGCCCGGTCAGAACTAAATTGATGTGTTCAGTTAAGTTCTATGTCAAACAAATCGGAAATCGGGAAACAAATGTTGGACAATAAGCAAGACCATGTTCCATGTATTTTTCCGGCTGATATCTAGAACAGAGGATTATATGATCACTTATCTAAAATGGCGCTTCATAGTTCAACAGAATTTAAAGAGCTACGATTGCTGATCGGTTCCTGAAGTCATACTTGCAACTGTAGTTATTAGACTTATCCAAGTGGGAGACTGTTGGATATAGTGTCTAAGTCCATAACTATATTTGGTATGTACTTGACCCGACCCGGCATGGTCCATTTGGGTTGCACTTCACCCGAAAAATTTATGGATAATCGTTTGAGAATAGTATAAGTTATGATTTATTAATATATTATAAGTCCTAATATATTAATATAAAATCATATTATTTAATTAGTATTGATCTATAATTAATCTAGAATTAATTTAGAGATCAAAAGTATGACTAATTAAATATGGGCTCTTGTATTTATATAGTGTGGGCTAATGCTTATTTGGAATGGGCTAGGCTTGCATGGAAAGTCCATGGATACTCCATGGAGATTTAACCCATGGATCTCATGGAAATGAAAAGACATGGGTATTAGGGTTTACATGAATGTAACCCTAATCCACCACACTATATAAAGGAGGCTTTGGTTCTTGAAATCACACGAGTTGTGGTGAGTAAAGTAAGAGGGCCGATTTCAAGAAAGGTGATTACTATTCTCTCAAAATTCCAAGTTTGTGGTGATTTGTGATTTCCATTTGAGGCATCCACACTATTGGTGCTAGGCTCTAAAACTCCAAGCAATCAACTACAACTACAAGGTACGTAATTCTACTAGCTTTATTTGATTCAAGTTCCCCATGCCATGCTAGATAGGATAAGAACCTTGGAAAAATAATTATTTGCATGTATCTTAGTAAAAAATAGATCCAAGGTTTCTAGGGTTGCATGTGCACCATAGGAGTGTTAGAATGCTGAAAACCCATCAGTTGCGCGCGGTGCAGTTTCTGGGGAACCTTGTCAACCAGAATGGTATTCTAGTCGATCCGAACAAAGTCGCGGTCATGATGCGGTCGGAGGTTCCAAGGTCTCCATCTGAGATTCGGGGTTTCCTTGGTCTAGTTGGTTATTATCAGATGTTTATCCAGGATTTCTCCAAGATAGTTGTTCCTTTGACTCGGTTGACAAAGAAGACAGTTACATTTCGCTGGGGGCCTGAGCAGCAGGCAACTTTTGAGACCTTGAGACATCAGTTGTGTGAGGCACCGATTTGGGAGCAATGTTGATGCAGAAGGGTCGTGTGATCGCTTACGCTTCGAGGCAGCTGAAGCTTCATGATGTGAATTATCCGACACATGATTTGGAGCTGTGGGATGTGGTTTTCTCCCTCGATATTTGGCGGCATTACCTCTATGGGGTCCGTTGTACTATTTACATGGATGACAAGATCCTGAGGTACTTGATGGATCAGCCAAATCTGAATATGAGGCAGCACCGATGGTTGGATATGGTGAAGGATTATGATTGTGAGATCCTTTATCACCGGGGGAAGGCCAATGTGGTGGCTAATGCTCTTATCCGCAAGGCGGTTGCGGCTCCGATTAAGGATATATGTTTGAGGATGACCGTGATGACTCCACTTTTGGAGCGGATTAGTGAGGCTCAGGTCGAGGCTATGAAGGAAGAGCACCGGAAGAGTAAGCCTATTGTGGGTTAGGTGGCTTCCTTTGATAATGATATCCACGGGTTGTTGACTCTTCATCGGCGGGTTTCATTTCCGTATTGGGGTGGTGTGCATCAGGTTCTGATGGAGGAGGCGCACCAGTTTTGGTTCTCCATTCATCTAGGAGAGAGGAAGATGTATAGGGATCTTCTTCCTGATTATTGGTGCCCCTGCATGAAGAGGGATATGGCTTGGTATGTGGAGTGATGCTTGACTTGAAGGAAAGTCAAGGCTGAGAATCAGCGACCTCACGGCAAGATGCAGTCGTTGGAGATTCCCGTATGGAAAAGGGAGGATATTACCATGGATTTCATCACGAAGTAACCCCGGACTGCGCGCAGAGTGGATTCGATTTGGGTCGTCGTGGTTCGTTTGACCAAGAGCGTGTTGGATTAATGTCTAAGCCCGTAACTATATTTGGTAAGTATTTGACCCGGTTGTGCATGATCCTTTTGGGTTGCCTTCACTAGAGCAACTTGACAGGGTGATTTATGAAGAGAGAGGTTATTATGGTTTATTAATATATTATATGAATAATATATTAAAGGAGAAATCATATAGTTTAATTAATATTAGACAATAATTAATTAAGAATTAATTATGTGGCTAAAAGATATTAATTAAATAACGGGGACTTAAACTGTCAAATGTGTAATAGTTGGATATTGGGCTGAAAAGCCTTATGGACTAGGCATGGACGAAATTAGGGATGTGTCCATCCTAATTTCGGCCATAAGGGCCTTATTCAAGAAGCTTCCTTGGATTGCTTAAGGCCTAAGCTGTCCACTAGGGTTTTGACTGAAACCCTAGCAACATAAGTATAAATAGAACCCCTAGGGCATCATATTTCGGCCACTTGAAACCCTAGAGAGTTCCATATCCGAAATTGTGCCTCTCCCCTCTCTCCAATATCATCCTCTTGCTTGTGTGGTGTTTTTAAGCCATTAGAGGAGTGACATTTGTGACTCTAAGCTCCAAGACAAGAAGATTCAAGCCATTGTTGAAGAGGAAATCATCTAGATCTGTTTTCATATGTTATTTTCGAAATATACATGCTAGATCTAGGGTTCTAAGTCTTGGATGAATTGCATGTAGAATAGAGAAGCCTAGATCCAATCTTTAGGGTTTGCATGAGCACATAGGATGTTGTTTTTGGCTCAAACCCGTCAGAGAGTGCATTTTATTCCAATTGAGGAGAGTATTTCTGCAGAGAAATTGGCTAAGGTTTATATCAGGGAGGTTGTGGCACGTCATGGGGTGCCGGTTTCGGTCGTTCATGACAGAGATGTCTGATTTACTTCCAGATTTTGGAATAGGTTTCATGACGAGTTGGGTACTCATCTCCATTTCAGCACAACATTCCATCCGCAGACCGATGGTCAGAGTGAGCGGACGATTTAGACATTAGAGGATATGCTTCAGTCGTGTGTTTTGGACTTTGGTGGGAGTTAGGATACAAATCTAGTTAGCGAAATTTTCTTATAACAACAATTATCATGCCATCATTGATTGACCTACTTTTAAGATGCTCTATGGGGGGAAATGCATGACCCCGATTTGTTGGGGCGAGGCCGGTCAGCATGTTATGGGGAGTACCGAGGTGGTACTCAAGACTACCGAGTTGATCCGGTAGGTTCGGAGTAGACTCCAGATAGGTCAGAGTCGGCAGAAGAGTTATGTCGACAGACACCGATCATATCTAGAGTTCCAGGTGGGGGATATGGTTCTCTTGAAGGTTTCACCTTGGAAAGGTGTCATCTGATTCAGGAAGAAGGGCAAGCTAGGCCCCAGGTATATCGGTCCTTTCAGGGTTTTAGTTCGGGTGGGCCGGGTTGCATATCGTTTGGATCTTCAATATGAGCTCATTCAGATTCACAACACGTTTGATGTCTCTCAGCTGTGAAAGTGCTTAGTGGATGATTTCGCAGTGGTACCGTTGGAGAATATTCAGGTGGACGACCACCTGAATTATATTAAGAGACAAGTGGTGATTCTTGATCAGAAGACAAAAACCTTAAGGAATAAGGTTGTTGGATTGGTGAAGGTGCAATGGCAGCATCACAAGGGTTCGGAGTGGACTTGGGAGACAGAAGATGAGATGAGGGAGCACCATCCAGAGTTGTTTGGAGCAGCGGACTTCGAGGTCGAAGTCTGATTAAAGTGGGCGAAAATTTTAACACTTGAATTGGGTATCTTCATATTTAACCCTTCTTATTCAAAGCATTGCAATTTTGGTCCTTGTGGCTAGTACGCGGGGTATATCATAGAGTACGCTTGGCGTACTAGCTGAAATATGATCGCGAGTATCGACCCCTACGCTGGGCGTACATAGTTACGTTGGGTGTACGTTGGCCAGGGGAAAACCCTAAGTTTTAGGGTTTGTGCCCTATTTAAGCTTCATTAACCCACCTCTTGGACATTTTAGACCAACCTCCACCCTTTGAAAACCCTAATTCGTCCCTTTGCCTTTATGTGGTGCTTTTGAGCTTTTGTTTTGAACTTGGGTGGGTTTTGTGCATCTTGAACTGGTAGAAGACGATGTTTGAGGACTCATTCCTTGGAGGAGAGCTTAGAGATCCAGATTTAGCTACATCATTGGATGACTTTTGAGGTATAAAGACCGTATCTTGTCTCCTCTTTGCACTGGTCTACTATTTAGCTTGTTTATGGTCATTGTGGTCCCTTTTGGTTGGTCTTGAGGAGCTAAAGTCGTTTTAGAAGCTAAACCTTGTAGATCTGGACGTTTTAAGGCTCCCTTAAGCATAAAAATGCAAACTTTATGGTATTTATGGACTCATGCGTGTGTCGTACTTCCGTGGAACATAATACTGACTCGAGGATATAATTATGTGCAAGGAATGTCATTTAAGCGGGTTTTTCACACACACAAACACACACACACACACACACACACACACACATATATATATATATATATATATATATATATATATATATATATATATCTATATATATATATATATATATATATATATATATATATATATCTATATATATATATATATATATATATATATATATATATATATATATATATATATATATATATATGTGATATCCCCAATTTCACGGCCAGAAAAGACCGGTTTAATTTATGATTTTAAAATAATTTCAGAGTAATCATTTGATTAAAAGTGTTGCGGAATTTGTTCCCAGAAAATCATAATAAATATGTTATCAAATCATTTCCGAAGAAATGTATTTTATTCACTTAAACCATTGGGATGTCATTGTCAATACAAAAACATAAGCATAAACAAAACTTACATTCATTTACACTAGTGATCTACTTCTCTTTTAATCGCTCAGTGTAAAGCAACTTCGTATCGATACCTGTGATACAATTAAACTGAGTGGGTCAGGCTTGGGAGCCTGGTGAGCATATAGGGTTTTCAACCCACAATAAATAATAAACTTATTAAGTTCTCAATCAACAATAAATTTATTAATTCCATCAACCAAAATAACCCTAATTACCCATTCCCATTATCCTCACTTTACGTCCCTAAAACAACTATCATAAGGGACCTAGCCTAAGGATTATCACTAGGGGCGACAACATTGCTTTGGGAGTTCCTCAGCAAGTTATGTCAAATAAAACAAACATCGGGGTAAAAACATTGCTTTCCCTCAGCAAGTTATGTCAAACAAGACATCCTAACATAAAACAACCAACAAGGTGACAACATTGCTTTCCTTCAGCAATTTATGTCAAATAGGCACGAAGTCACATCGTCGCCATGTGCTAGTCCATAGCTCTTATTCATCGACTGTATTTCCCACGGGAGTTCCCCCCCCCCCCCCCCCGCAATACATGTCAATGGGTTTTCCATACAGCTGATGAACATACTTAACGGGTTTCCCCAGCCTTACATGCCCTAAAGGCACTCATGAGAGGAATAGAGTACAGCGAATGAACACTTAAGTCCATTAACACCTACAGGTTACGAGCCTGCTAGTGTTCCACAGACCGTCAAAACAGTCCATGGTTGTCATCCATACTCTGCTGAATGACGGGGGTTTTAGAGTACAACAAATGAACACTCAAGTCCATTAACACCTACAGGTTGCGAGCCTGCTAGTGTTCCGCAAACCGTCTAGAACAGTCCATGGTTGTCATCCCTACTCTGCTGAATGACGGGGGTCAACGTTGGGTAAGGGCTTTTCTCATATTGCACCACTCACCCCAACATCTGGGTAAAAGATTTTCCCATATTTCACCACTCACTTTCAACTCATGATCTATATCACTGATCATCTCATCTATCCAACTCACTTTTCATCACACACCCACTATTTAACTCATGATCTATATCACTAACTCATAAAGCTCGTCCGATCACTTCATAAAAGAACAAAGACTCCAAATATCTTCTAAATAATAGTATACGGAAAGTACTGATAAAGTACTCCCATACGCTCCCGTACCCCGACACGTAATAGTGTCAAAAGGAAGAACTAATGGATGAACACATAGTTCAAAAATACCTAATGAACATATAGTTCAAACATACGTACCGATTACAAGTCTACTAACGTTCCACTGGGCTATCCAAAATAGTCTGTGGCCGTTGTCTATACTCTGCTAGATGACTAGATCATCTTAAACATCGATACCTCTCATCACTTTTATTTCATCACACATCATCTAATTAATCTACCCATGTTTTACCCAACATATTTGTAGATAAAATATATATATATATATATATATATATATATATATATATATATATATATATATACACAGTTTAAAACTTGTATAAAACATCAATTCAACAGTCACCTCAAATAAACAATTAATATATTTATACATAGCACGTATTTTAAGGTAAATACTTCATATCTATGTGTAAGGTGAAAGTGACTATACACTCACCTGATTTAATGAAAATCGGGCAACAATTCGTTTCCTAAAACGATCGTTTCTAATAAAACTGGGAGTTTTATTGAGAAACCGGGCTCTGCGATGGTCGGGCTACGAAACCGAAAAGATAAATTTTTCAGGCCTTCGGGCACTCCGGGACGTGTTCCGGGCGTTGGAAATAATCTCGGGGCATCGGGGGAGGTCAAAATGCTTAAAATATTGAAAAAGGGGTGAAAAATGCCCATTTTCCAAAAGTAGCCGGAAGATCTCGCAAGCCCTCTATTTATAGGGTGAGATCCGAAGTCGGCCGAGAGAAAGGAGTCAGCACCGAGGACACAAGGCAGCAGGAGGCTCGGACACGTGGTCAGATCCGGAGGCGGACACGTCTCGCATACGAGGGCTCGCCACCGAGGCACACGCGTCAGATCCTTATTGGATCGCTTCGGTCTCGTCAGCAGATCGGAACAAGAGCGACACGCGGCTTGCTTCGGTTGGGCCTCCCTTCGGTCGAATCAGAATCCGACACGCAGCTACCATTCATGCGAGGTAAGGCGACACGTGGCTTCGCATGACTCACCAATTCCGGACACGTGGCACTCTTTCAGCGAAGGTGACGTGGCAAAAACGTGACTATGCGAATTTTCTCGGTTTTCACGCCAAAACTTCTAAAATCCATAACTTTCGCATACGAGCTCCGTTTTTGACGTTCTTTATATGCACGCGTAGGTAAAATTACGCTCTACAACTTTCGTTTAGAATTCGTCGGCTAATTTTGAATTTAATTTTTATATTATTATTTTTAACAGACCAGGACAACAAATCCGTTAAAAATTCATAACTTCTTCATCCGACGTCCGTTTTCGTCAGACTTTTTTACCGTTGTGCTACTAATGACGAGACCTTCGATTATCGTTTAGGTCGTGTCGGCTAAAAATCTCTCAATCTAAAATTCGAGTTTTTAGTTGTCTACTGCTAAGCTGAAACTTCGAAAAATCATAACTTCCTCATACGAAGTCAGATTTGGGCGTTCTTTTTATACCTACTCTCGGTTTAACGAACACTACGAGTTTTGTTTAGATCACTAAGGCTAAAAGGTAGTTTATCAAAAACTCACTTTTTACGACATTCGGCACCGTGCCGGTTTATCGTGAAACTTCGACATGTCATAACTTCTTCGTTATAACTCAGATTTCGGTATTCTTTATATATCTGTAATCCTTGTCACGCCCACTACAAGTTTCTTAATAGATATTGGCTTTATCTAATATTTAATTTTGATGCTCATTTTTATTCTTAATTAATTAAACCCTAATAATTAAGCATAAAACATATAATTCACATAATATTCACATAATTCCTTTTCATTTCTTCTAAATGAGTTACAAAGGTTAACCTAGACCATTATGTCAATATTAATGCCTAGCCTAGAAACACGGGCGTTACAACTCTCTCCCCCTTAGAATGATTCCGTCCTCGGAATCACACATCAGCAAACAAATACGGGTAGCGACTCCTCATGTCACTCTCCGTTTCCCAGGTGAGATTGGGCCCATTCGTATGTTTCCAACGCACAAGCACTAAATCGACCATTTTTATATCACAACTTCCTAGTCTTACGGTCAACGATTGCCTCAGGTTCTTTAATCAACCTCTTGTTTTCATCCAACCTTAATTTAGAAATGGGAATTATGTCGGGCACATCTCCCGTAAATTTTCTTAAATAACACACACGAAAGGTGTTATGAATACCCTCTAGTTCTTCCGGTAATTCTAGCTTGTAAGCTTGATTCCCGATTCTCAGAAGAACTTTAAATGGTCCAATAAACCTTAGACTCAACTTTCCCTTTCTACCAAATCTTATAAGTCCCTTTCACGGCGAGACTTTAAGTAAAACCGAATCTCCAACTTCAAATGATATTGGTTGTCTTTTCTTGTTAGCATAGCTCTTTTGAGCAGCTAACCTCCTTTCCCTAATCACTTTCAACTTTTCAGCAGTCTGATGGACTATTTCAAGTCCCATAAACTGCTTTTCCCCGGCTTCCAGCAAACATGATGGTGTTCGACACTTTTCTCCATACAAAGCATGATAAGGTGCCATCTTGATGCTTGAGTGGAAACTATTACTGTAGGAAAATTCTACTAGAGGTAAGTGTTTACCCCAGTTACCTTGGAATTCCAGGGTACATGCTCTCAGCATATCCTCCAATGTTTGAATTATTCGTTCGCTCTTACCATCGGTTTGTGGATGGTAAGCTGTTTTCAAACACAACTTGGTACCCAATTCCGCTTATAGCCTCCTCCAAAACCTTGAGGTAAAACAGCTTGTCACGATTGGATACAATCATTAACGAAACACCGTGAAGCCTTACAATTTCCTTCACGTAAGAATTCGCAAGTTTATCCATAGACCATTTCTCGTTGGCTGCTATGAAATGCGTACTCTTAGTGAAGCGATCAACGACCACCCAAATCATGTCGTGACCGTTCCTTGTTCTGGGCAGTTTAGTCACAAAATCCATGTGATATATTCCCATTTACCCATGGGTACAGGCAAAGGTTCTAAACTCCCATACGGTTTCTGATGTTGTGCCTTAACCCTAGCACATGTTACACACTCGGCCACATACTTTAGCAACATCGAGCTTCATCGTCGGCTACCAGTAATAGGGTTTTAGATCCCTATACATTTTCGTACTGCCGCGATGAATCGAGTACATGGTCTTGTGAGCTTCTTCCATCAGAAGACCTCTTACTCCTCCCATCCTAGGTACCCAAATCCTACCTTTGAATACCTTCAGTCTTTGACCGTTTGTATCAAACACCAACGTTTTATCCCAAACGTTCCTCCTTTCGGTCGTTTTTCTCTAAAGCTTCCTCCTGAGCTTTCTTTTATACTTCCCATTTGTAGAGACAACTTCAATTCTCAACGCTCTTGGCCTCTTCCTTTCAAGATTCACCTTCCGACTGAGAGCATTAGCAACAATACTTGCTTTACCAGGGTGGTAAAGTATCTCACAGTCGTAGTCCTTGAGTAACTCTAGCTAGCGTCGTTGCCTCAATGCATACGCTATCACTTCATCCCTTTGGGTCAGAATACAACCTAACCCAACTTCTTTAACAACGAACACAATACTTCTATTGATCGCTTTGATCAGCCTTTACTTCAATTCGGCTTAAGTCAACTGCTACATCGAACTTGGTTCTCTGAACCACATAACAAACTTATCGTAGTCGGACTCAATTTGATATGACCACTAGGGTCGGAATAACAATCATCTTCTTAGTCATTACCGAAACGATGGTAACGACAGACTAGAATAAGACGGAATCAATTACGAGTTCCTTGATAACCTTGTGACTTTCCCTGATCCAAGTGTGAGTCCTGTGCTTCCAGTAGTATAGATCTCTACTACTATTCACACCTACTCATACTCGTCCCAAGTACTGTCTCGCAGTCCCCAAGTCCTAAAATCACAAAACAATTTAACACATACGAATGTGTCCAATTAATCATAAAATTTTCCTAGACTCTACTAGGACTTCTTTCATGCGTATCTTCAGTCATCAATTCTACTTCAACTTGGTTGGTGATGGAAATTCCAAATGATGGGACAACTTCAGGAATTACACCAATCGTTCCATCATCCTGCCAATTGAAGGTGTACTTCAGACGTACCATACTCCTCTAAACGTTTCATTATTTTATCAAACATATTCTAAGACAAGATACCACTCTTACGATATCTTCTGATAGGTATCATTCACTATCATAAGCTTTTCATTTCCTCCATCTACTCAATTCTCTACGAGTCTTCACCATAACGTTTTGTACACCCAAGCAGACGTTCGGTGTACCAGGCGAGAATTTAAGATAGGAAAGCTTTATCTACGATAAACGTATAAATCTCCTTATCACTTCGAAACGTTTACATGTTAGTTCTAATCTCGTAATCATACACTTAGAATCCTACACACATAAGGTTTCCAGATCCGGTCGGCAACAGACCATAGATCCGAACAAATAATAGCATATAAGGCATCCTTATAGCTATAACATAAAATATTTAGCACATAAAACATTTTAGTCATCTTTCCTAAAATAAACTAGTGCTCGTGTCAATTTAGGTGTACTACCTAAAATATAATAGACACACTCAACTCACAATCATCGCTTAGCATTCTAAGTTTAAGTCTAGAAATCCTACAATTTCTTAGTTCGCTTAAACTAATGCTCTGATACCAACTGTGACATCCCCAATTCACGGCCAGAAAAGACCGGTTTAATTTATGATTTTAAAATAATTTCAGAGTAATCATTTGATTAAAAGTGTTGCGGAATTTGTTCCCAGAAAAACATAATAAATATGTTATCAAATCATTTCCGAAGAAATGTATTTTATTCACTTAAACCATTGGGATGTCATTGTCAATACAAAAACATAAGCATAAACAAAACTTACATTCATTTACACTAGTGATCTACTTCTCTTTTAATCTCTCAATGTAAAGCAACTTCGTATCGATACCTATGATACAATTAAACTGAGTGGGTCAGGCTTGGGAGCCTGGTGAGCATATAGGGTTTTCAACCCACAATAAATAATAAACTTATTAAGTTCTCAATCAACAATAAATTTATTAATTCCATCAACCAAAATAACCCTAATTACCCATTCCCATTATCCTCACTTTACGTCCCTAAAACAACTCTCATAAGGGACCTAGCCTAAGGATTATCACTAGGGGCGACAACATTGCTTTGGGAGTTCCTCAGTAAGTTATGTCAAATAAAACAAACATCGGGGTAACAACATTCCTTTCCCTCAGCAAGTTATGTCAAACAAGACATCCTAACATAAAACAACCAACAAGGTGACAACATTGCTTTCCTTCAGCAATTTATGTCAAATAGGCACGAAGTCACATCATCGCCATGTGCTAGTCCATAGCTCTTATTCATCGACGGTATTTCCCACGGGAGTTTCCCCCCCGCAATACATGTCAATGGGTTTTCCATATACTAAGTCCATAGCTCTTATTTATCGACGGTATTTCCCACGAGAGTTCCCCCCGCAATATATGTCAATGGGTTTTCCATACAGCTGATGAACATACTTAAGGGGTTTCCCCAGCCTTACATGCCCTAAAGGCACTCATGAGAGGAATAGAGTACAGCGAATGAACACCTAAGTCCATTAACACCTACATGTTACGAGCCTGCTAGTGTTCCACAGATCGTCAAAACAGTCCATGGTTGTCATCCATACTATGCTGAATGACGGGGGTTTTAGAGTACAGCGAATGAACACTCAAGTCCATTAACACCTACAGGTTGCGAGCCTGCTAGTGTTCCGCAGACCGTCTAGAACAGTCCATGGTTGTCATCCCTACTCTGCTGAATGACGGGGGTCAACGTTGGGTAAGGGCTTTTCTCATATTGCACCACTCACGCCAACATCTGGGTAAAAGCTTTTCCCATATTTCACTACTCACTTTCAACTCATGATCTATATCACTGATCATCTCATCTATCCAACTCACTTTTCCTCACACACCCACTATTTAACTCATGATCTATATCACTAACTCATGAAGCTCGTCCGATCACTTCATAAAAGAACAAAGACTCCAAAGCTCTTCCAAATAATAGTATAGGGAAAATACTGATAAAGTACTCCCGTACGCTCCCGTACCCCGACACGTAATAGTGTCAAAAGGAAGAACTAATGGATGAACACATAGTTCAAAAATACCTAATGAACATATAGTTCAAACATACGTACCGATTACAAGTCTACTAACGTTCCACTGGGCTATCTAAAATAGTCTATGGCCGTTTTCTATACTCTGCTAGATGACTAGATCATCTTAAACATCGATACCTCTCATCACTTTTATTTCATCACACATCATCTAATTAATCTACCCATGTTTTACCCAACATATTTGTAGATAAATATATATATATATATATATATATATATATATATATATATATACACAGTTTAAAACTTGTATAAAACATCAATTCAACAGTCACCTCAAATAAACAATTAATATATTTACACATAGCACGTATTTTAAGGTAAATACTTCATATCTATGTGTAAGGTGAAAGTGACTATACACTCACCTGATTTAATGAAAATCGGGCAGCAATTCGTTTCCTAAAACGATCGTTTCTAATAAAACCGGGAGTTTTATTGAGAAACCGGGCTCTGCGAGGGTCGGGCTTCGAAACCGAAAAGATAAATTTTCCGGGCCTTCGGGCACTCCGGGACGTGTTCTGGGCGTTGGAATGATCTCAGGGCATCGGGGGAGGTCAAAATGCTTAAAATATTGAAAAAGGGGTGAAAAATGCCCATTTTCCAAAAGTAGCCGGAAGATCTCGCAAGCCCTCTATTTATAGGGTGAGATCCGAAGTCGGCCGAGAGAAAGGAGTCAGCACCGAGGACACGAGGCAGCAGGAGGCTCGGACACGTGGTCAGATCCGGAGGCGGACACGTCTCGCATGCGAGGGCTCGCCACCGAGGCACACGCGTCGGATCCTTATTGGATCGCTTCGGTCTCGTCAGCAGATCGGAACAAGAGCGACACGCGGCTTGCTTCGGTTGGGCCTCCCTTCGGTCGAATCAGAATCCGACATGCAGCTACTGCTCATGCGAGGGAAGGCGGCACGTGGCTTCGCATGACTCACCAATTTCGGACACGTGGCACTCTTTCAGCGAAGGTGACGTGGCAAAAACGTGACTATGCGAATTTTCTCGGTTTTCGCGCCAAAACTTCTAAAATCCATAACTTTCGCATACGAGCTCTGTTTTTGACGTTCTTTATATGCACGCGTAGGTAAAATTACGCTCTACAACGTTCGTTTAGACTTCGTCGGCTAATTTTGACTTTAATTTTTATATTATTATTTTTAACAGACCGGGACAGGAAATCCGTTAAAAATTCATAACTTCTTCATCCGACGTCCGTTTTCGTCAGACTTTTTACCGTTGTGCTACTAATGACGAGACCTTCGATTCTCGATTAGGTCATGTCGGCTAAAAATCTCTTGATCTATAATTTGAGTTTTTAGCTGTCTACTGCTAAGCTGAAACTTCGAAAAATCATAACTTCCTTATACGAAGTCAGATTTGGGCGTTCTTTTTATACCTACTCTCGGTTTAACGAACACTACGAGTTTCGTTTAGATCACTAAGGCTAAAAAGTAGTTTATCAAAAACTCACTTTTTACGACATTCGGCACCGTGCTGGTTTATCGTGAAATTTCGACAGGTCATAACTTCTTCGTTATAACTCGGATTTCGGTATTCTTTATATATCCCAAATCCTTGTCACGCCCACTACAAGTTTCTTAATAGATATTGGCTTTATCTAATATTTAATTTTGACGCTCATTTTTATTCTTAATTAATTAAACCCTAATAATTAAGCATAAAACACATAATTCACATAATATTCACATAATTCCTTTTCATTTCTTCTAAATGAGTTACAAAGGTTAACCTAGACCATTATGTCAATATTAATGTCTAGCCTAGAAACACGGGCTTTACAATATATATATATATATATATATATATATATATATATATATATATATATATATATATATATATATATATATACGTACACACAGTAAATTACACGGAATCGTCCTTCTTGTAGGTGCCAAAAAGCATTTTCGGTCCCTATTTTCAAAAATTAACTCGGATCGTCCCTCTTTTGGTTAAAAGTTGTACGCTTCATCCCTCATTAAATTAAATTTACAAGTTTCATCTCTTACGAGACATAAAATGACTATTATGCCCTTTTGGTATGTCTTTTCCAATTAAACTTATATATATTGTTATTAATATAAAAATAAAAGAAAAAATAAGCCTCATAACATCCTTAACCCCAACCTCCCCCACTCCACCCACGTATTCTCTTTTACAGATCTCTCTTCTTCTCTAACAAACCCTCACTTGAATCAGATCATCTGATACTCGAAGCTCTTCAAGTGAAGATGCTCTCGGACATATATTGTTCTAAAAAACATATTAGAGCTGAAATCCAACACTTTTAGCCTCTTGTTGAACGAAATAGCGATGGAAGAATGAAATGGCGACTAGAAGATTATTGGAAGATAGATCAAGAACTTAAACCATATCAGGATTCAACATAAGGGTTTCTTGAATTTGACCAGAAAATTATCAGGAATTGAGCCTGTGACTCCAAAATTTGAGAGTATAATATGTTCTAACCCAAATGAGAGTTGAAATATGGAAGTTGAGTTGATGAATAGATGTTTATTTTATTATAGATTCAATAGAGGTAACATATCTAAAGTTAAAAGTTGCTTTGAAACCGCTTCATACCTGACCCCAATCTCATTCCTCATCAAAAGCTTCCCCGTTCTTTGGATTTGTCACGTGGGTCGTGGATTTTGTCACCGTTCTTTGAATCACATCGCAGAGGAGGACCTTAGATGGAGACAATTGGGGTTTGATCTGATCTCCCTCTTCTCCGATCTTGCGTGACGGTCACAAGTATTTAGGTTGCATCAAGTGTCTGCATGATGGACTTGTGACCTAGTCTGATGACCTTGTATTATGGAGGACAAAAGGAAAAGAGGAAAGGGAAGAGGACGTTTTCGACGGTTTGATAGTGTCGTTCGATGTGTGTTGGATTCGTTGGAGTACTCGAGTCGACGGTGATACAGGTGGAGAGGAAACGCACTGAAGAAGAAATGCAGAGGAATAGAAGACTTGCTTAGGCTTAAGGCCTATTTATTTTATTAAAAGCAGAAAATAATTATTTTTCATTAAACAATTCAAAAAATAATTAATAAATAACAAATAAATAGAAAATAAATCAAAAAACAAACAAATAAGGGAAAAATTATCTTTTTACGTCTAGAGGGATGAATCATACAACTTTTAACCAAACCAGGGACGGTCACAGACCATTTTTGAAAATAGGTATTGAACGTGCCTTTTGACACCTACATGAGGGACGATTCATGTAACTTACTCATATATATATATATATATATATATATATATATATATATATATATATATATATATATTACAATCAATAACTTCATAAAAGAATTCACATATAAAAGCAATAAAGCACACATAACCACAAAACAACTACTCAGTATGAATAAAATTTAAACATAATCCACGTCATATTTATTGTCAGTCTCATCTTAAATCTGAACAATTTTGTTTCGTTATAAACAATAACACGAGACATCCTAACAATGTTTGGAGAATTTTTCAAATGTTTATAAGGCAAGTTCTCATCAAATTGGTCATTTATGACATATTCAATTGTAACTTCCCATAAATAAGACCAAAAAATTTCATTTTTAGTTTAAATAAAATGGTATTTCAAAACATTTTCATACAACCAAGATAGACCAAAGTATGTTACTACATCATATCATATCAGAGTAAGTCACAAAATGCGGAATAAGGTGGTGTGTGCTCTGCAATCATGTCGGGCTCTTCCCCTTCGAACCTGAAGTATTTAAAACATAAATTAAAACCCGTAAGAATAAAGCTTAGTGAGTTCCCCAAAACACTCCATACGATACATAATAAACACATATTGGCCCCCTACACTTCATCCGACCCTGCCTGGCATCGGGTCCCACCTGGCCTCAGGCCCCGCCCGTCATCGAGCCCTGCTCGTTTTACAGATGTGTCAATCACTAGGACCTGCCTGACATTGGGCCCCACCTGATACACATATAAGCATATTAACATACAATCATACTAACACATGCGATAATCTCAAAGACAATAACATACAATATAGTCATTGGGCCTCGCTCGGTATCGAGCCCTGTTCGTCATACATAGCAATACATACACATGCAAGAGTCATACATACATCTAGCATCCTAACATAATAAACCGCGGGCCAACATTGGTGCCTTCGACCCGCTAACACAATGAGAAAACTTACCTCAAACTGTTGAACCTCACAGATAAATCTCTCGCTGCTGGCCCGCTAAAGTTCTCGTGCTATCAATCACAAAATAACATCCAATTAATAATTGGATCCCAAATCACACTAAGAGTCCAAACTAGGTAAAAGACCTCTTTACCCTTTAACTAACTTGGCCCAAGCCAACTATCCAAAAGGCCCAAACTCCAAAATGATCACCCAATTCTCAAACATGACCCAATCTTTCAAATTGGGCCCAAATCCCTTCATGGGCCTTCAACCAAATAAGTCCAATAAAATAGCATCAGCCCAAAAATAAAATCCTGATCGCCCAACAAATCCCTAGACTCCTAAGGTCCAACATGGGCCCAATATCAAAAACCCCGAAACTCCAAAGCCCACTGCTGAGTATGTGGGGCGTACTCAGCTCGTATGCTTAGCATACACGCTCTGGGGCTTGTACGGGCAGCGTACCAGCTTGTACGCCCAACGTACTCACCACTTGCATTTTTATGGCCAAAGGGAGCAAAACAACCCTACATCTAACATCAATCACTTCCGGAGTGAATCAAGAATCTCAACAATCACTCCAAGGACTCAAAAAGAAAAAAAATAGCACATAACTAGATCTAGCATCATATATTATGAAGATGGGAGCTTTTTACCTTAAAACGTTAGCAAATGATAAACTAATGTCGGATCCTCAAGCTCCAAGCACAACTCCAAATGGCCCACTTCTTATTCTCCTTCACAAAGCACCAAAAAACACACTTCATGGCTCACAAATCTCAAGAACTCATTAGGTTTCGATTTCTGGACAAGGGGGGATGGAGGATGTCTAAACATGACCAAATGAGGCTATCATAAGGCTTAAATAGGGTAAACTACCCTAGAAAGTAGGGTTTCATTAACCACACATACACTATGCGTACTCAATGTACGCCCAACCTACATGAACCAAAGGTGCGTTCATCTTCGGGATAGTATGCTAGGTGTACCACCCTGTACGTGATGGGTTTTATACAAACAATCCTATGTGTGCATGCAACCCTAGTTTTGCATCTATGTTTTCTCTATTAGACATACAACAAATGAACACAAAAGAAAAACCTAGCACGCATCTAATATTTAGAAAATCACAAATCAAAGATTAGAATACATACCTTTGTTGCTATATAGTAATAACAACTAGTTTCTTGAACTTCCTTTGATCTTGAGAACAAGTACCACAAATGTAATACCTCTAATGGCTCACAAACACACTAGATTGAAAGGATGAATATGAGAAAGAGGCGAGAGGGTAGCTTGCTCCAAAAATCAGCACTTCTAGGGTTTCTCCAAGAGGTGGACGAAATCTAGAGCCTAGGGCGCTTATTTATACTTGAGGCTAGCTAGGGTTTCAAGGTGGAAACCCTAATTCCCTAGCTTACGGCCTAAGCAAGTCCATAGACCTCTTTACGTTAGGCCTTGGACGAAAATACGTAGAGCCTTCTAGGGATTTTCGGCCCATCACTAATAAGGGTGATCCAATGGTCCAAAGCCTCAACTATCAAATAATTACAAAACAGCCCCTGCACTTTCAATCAGTTCCTTTAATCCCAAAATTTATTCAAAATTAATTTCTGATTAAATACTAATTAATAATATGATTCCTAATTAATATATTATTTTTATAATATATTAATAATCATATATATGCCCCAATTTATTATTCTTAATAATAAATCAGCCTCTCTCCTCAACAGTCATCCTGTCTAGTCACCAGCGTGAAGACAACCCAAAAGGACCATGCTACAATCAGGTCAAGTACATCCCAATTATAGTTATGGGCTTAGACACCTAATCCAACAGTCTCCCAATTTGATAAGTCTAATAACTATAATTGCCAATGCAACTTAAAATCCGATTAGCAATCGTAGCTCTCAAATATCTGTTGTCGAACTTTGACGCGTCCTTTAGATAAGGGATCATACAGTCCTCTATTTTTCGTGATATCATGTGGAAAAAGACATGGAATAGAGTCATACTCATTGTCCAGCTGTTTGTTTCCCGATTTCTTATTTGTTTGACATAGAACTTAATTGAACACATCAATTCAGTCCTGACCGGGCCCGACACATAAGTCAACACAAAATCATCGAGGGGCCCAATATATCGCTTTTAATCCTCTTAGGATAAATGGAACAAATAAAATTAGACTTATATGCTTGTACTAATTACTTGTTAAATTATACACAACAATACGTTTTATAACATCAAGTTACTGATGCGTTTACGTACCATCAATGTACAACCAACTCGTACGCAACAACTCATATATCTTGGTTTGAAGACTATACGATATTATCGTCTGACAATCACTCGTAATGAATTCCATGAAGTGACTCATATGAGCGTGGTTTAATCCAATACTCAAATCTTATTTCAAAAGCACTCATGAATGTTGCAGCAAGCTTTTGTTATGTCTAACACCTTAGACAATCTACAAACCAATTCATGACAGTCTAACCTCATAACTTACTTCCAAAGTATGACTGAGTGTTGATAATTCAAATAATTTTATTATTCAGGAAGTAAAACATGCAAAGATGAAACACAAAATAAACAATTGACAAAGGATAGTAAACTTTACTCATAAATAAAACTCTTATTACTTAATCATAAAATGTCAATTACATTTAATTATTACAAGTTTCTAACTATCTATCTAATCACAAAACAAATATCATCTCTCAGGCCAATGCTCCTAGCATGCTGAAAATGCTTAACCCTACTCAGTCCCTTCATAAGGGGATCTGTTGGGTTCTCTTCTGGCGATACCCTCTTCACTACGAGGAGTCCCTCTTCTACCCGGTGTCTTATGAAGTGATATTTTCTGTCAATGTGTATGGATCTGCCATGATCCCTTGGTTCCTTGGTTAAGGCGACCGCACCCTCGTTATCATAGAAAATCTCCATAGGCTCCTTTATAGCTGGTACAAGTCCAAGGTCTCCAATGAAGTTCTTTAGCCATATTGCCTCCTTCGATGCTTCGCTTGCTGCTATGTACTCTGATGCGCACGTTGAATTAGTTACAGTCTCCTACTTGGAACTTTTCCATGTTACTGCTCCTCCATTCAGAGTAAATACCCAGCCCGAATGAGAGCGAAAATTATCTATGTCGGTCTAAAAGCTGGCGTTACTATACCCTGTCACTCTCAAGTCATTACTCCCGCCGAGAGTAAGGACCCAGTCCTTAGTCCTTCGTAGGTAATTAAGAATGTTCTTTACTCCTATCCAGTGAGCTCTACCAAGATTCCCTTGATATCGACTAACCATGCTCAAAGCAAAAGCCACATAGGGCGAGTACATATCATAGCATACATGATCGAGCCAACGGCGGAAGCATATGGCACTTGACCCATCTCTGTTTTCTCGGAATCGGTACTCGGACTCTGAGTCTTACTAAGTTTGGTATTGCTCTCGATAGGCAATTCTCCTTTCTTGGAATTATCCATGTTGAAATGTTTAAACACCTTGTCCAAGTAGGTACTTTGACTAAGTCCTATCAGTCTTTTACTCCTATTTCTCAAAATCCTTATCCCCAAAATGTAAGCAGCTTCTCCGAGGTCCTTCATAGCGAAACACTTCCCAAGCTAGGACTTAACTTCTTGCAAGGTTGGAACGTCGTTTCCTATGAGTAGTATGTCATCCACATACAACACAAGAAATCTAACTATACTCCCACTAGCTTTGACATATACGCAAGACTCATCTTCGCTTCTTGAAAAACCAAACTCTTTAACTTTCTCATCGAAACAAATATTCCATCTGCATGATGCTTGCTTTAATCCATAGATAGATTTCTCATGCTTACACACTCTATTAGGATACTTCGCATCTACAAAACCCTCTGGCTAAATCATGCAAACATCTTCAACCAACTTCCCATTAAGGAAAGCGGTTTTGACATCCATCTGCCATATTTCATAATCATAAAACGCAGCTATGGCTAGCATAAACCTTATAGATTTGATATTGGCTACTGGTGAGAAGGTCTCGTCATAGTCAACTCCAGGAGTTTGAGTAAATCCCTTCGCAACCAATCGCACCTTATACGTGTGTACTTTCCCATCCATGTCGGTCTTCTTCTGGAAGATCGATTTGCACCCGACCGTCTTACGACTTGGTACATGGTCAACCAAGTTCCAAACTTGATTGTCATACATGGACTGAATCTCGCCATCCATCGCCTCTTTCCAATTTAAAGACTATTGGCCCGTCATGGCTTCCTTGTAGTTTTTAGGTTCATCCAAAATTACTAGTGTACTATCACTGATAAACGTATCACCTTCAATTGTTATATGGAAACCATACAACACAGGTGGAACACTAACTCTACTGGAACGTCTTAGTGGTAAGGACTCGTCAACTGGTTCAATAGAAGTCTCATCCTCAGGTTGAACGCTTGTGTTAGAGGTTCATTCATCGTTTAACTCTTGAAGCTCTTCAAGGTCATTTTGCCTCCCACTATCCTCTTGGCATATGAGTTCTCTTTCATGAAAGACACCCCTTCTTGCTATGAAGACCACGTTGTCACTAGTTCTATAGAACAAATATCCAAAGGATTTCTTTGGATAGCCGATGAAAATACAACGCTCACTACGAGGTTCGAGCTTGTCGTGAGTCTCTTGTCTTACGAAAGCCTCACAACCCCAAACCTTGATATGTGACAACGAGGGAACCTTTCCTGCCCACATCTCGTGAGGTGTTTTGGCAACCTTCTTAGTTGGGACTAGATTAAGGATATGGGCGGATGTATCTAAGGCATACCCCCAGAATGAGATAGGTAACAAAGCTCGACTCATCATGGAACGAACCATGTCTAACAAGGTTCGATTGCTCCTCTCATCTACACCATTAAGTTGTGGTGTCCTAGGTGGCATCAATTGTGAAAAAATTTCACATTCCTTAAGATACTTGAGGAACTCGATACTAAGATACTCACCACCTCTATCAGATCTTAGCATCTTTATCTTCCTGTCCAATTGATTCTCTACTTCTTGTTTAAACTCTTTGAACTTTTCAAAGGTTTCTGACTTATGCTTGATTAAGTAGATATACCCATATATGCTATAATCATCAGTAAAATTCATGTAGAAGCGATCACATCCTTTGTGGTGGATTTGAAGGGTCCACATACATCTGTATGTATGAGATCCAACAAACCCTCACCTCTTTCACAAGAACCAGTGAAAGGTGACTTGGTGATCTTTCCAAGCAAACAAGATTCACACGTGTCTTCTGACCTAAGGTCAAAAGACTCCAACACTCCATCCTTTTGGAGTTGGGTCATGCGCTTCTTGTTGACATGTCTAAGACGACAATGCCACAAGCATGCTTTGTCTAGACCATTAGACAAATCAATATGCAACAAATTATCTCCTAAATTATCAAAAACCATCACAATTTCATATACACCATTACAAGGCAATGCTTCAAAATAAAGGGTACCATTATAGAAAGCATTAATAGAACCAATTTCATTATTAAATGAAAATGTAACACCTTTTCTGTACAAACCATGAAAGGAAATAATATTCCTCGTCATCCCTGACGAGTAGCAACAATTATTCAAATCTAATCCTAACCCATTACTAAGCACTAAAGAATAAACACCGATCTTGGTCACAGGCGACGATCTCCAATTTCCCATTATCAGGTTCATCTTCCCATACTCCACATCCCTAATTCTTCTTAGACCCTGCAAATCAGAACAAATGTGAAAACCACATCCTGTATCAAGGACCCAAGAACTAGCATGTGATGAGTTGTTAGATTGAATAGTGTAAATATCTGTGAAGGTGGGCTTTATCTTCCCATCCTTAATGTCCTGCAAGTATTTAGGGCGGCTTCGTTTCCAATGCCCTTTTCATGAGAATGGAAGCACTCTGCTTCCTTTGGATTGGATGAGGGAGTAGCAGAACCACCTTTGGACCCACTTGAAGAGGATCCATCATGATACTTTCCCTTGTGATTCTTTGAGGGAGCTTTCATGTTCTTCACTTTCCCATGTCCAATTACCAGGACTGGGACGGCAGCAGCAAGAGTGGGTACAACAGATTTTCCTTATAAACTACTTTCTGCAGTTCTCAATAGGCCTTCAAGCTTGCTTAGAATGACTTACTCCTTGATCATATGATAAGTCATCTTGAACTGATCATAACAAGGAGGAAAAGAGTGTAGGATAATGTCAATAGCCAACTCTTCATCAAAGCTGACATTCAACTTCAGCAAGCGGTCCACATACCTTTGCATCCTTTGCAAGTGGGTCGTGATGGACTCTCCATCCTTCATTTTTGTTATTATCATGGAGGCAACAATTTCGTACCTTTCTTGTCGAGCACTTTGATGGTACCTTTCCATCAAGTCTTGGTGCATCTCGTAAGGCCAGAAGTCCTCGTAGGACTTCTGAAGCTCAGAAGTCATAGTGGCTAGCATGATGCACGATACCTTTGTTGTGTCCTTCTCATGAGCCCTATACTCAGCCAGTTGCTCAGGAGTAGCAGTTTCTTCATCAATCTCCTTCAGCTCTTTACTGAGGACATATTCCTTTTCCTCGTATCGAATGGCCATGCGAATGTTTCGAATCCAGTCGTTGAAATTCGACCGATCGAAAATGACCCTCCCACATAAGTTCATGAGGGAGAAAGAGCCAGAAGATTTGGAGTTTGAAGCGTTGTTTGAGGTAGACATCTGAAAAAGAAGAACAAGTTTTATTAGATAGAAATTCCTTAATAGAACACCTAAATGAAATATTAAGGCTAGGACCCAAACACAATAATTCACAATTCAGAAAAGGGATGCCGTAATCTAACTGCAAATTATTTGAAGGGAGGTAAATGACGATTTACCAATTTCACCACTAAAAAAATGAAATTTAAAAGAATTAAGTTTTATGAAATTCCTAGTTCTTTGAGATTCATTGAACCTTTCAATGGCATGTTTAATCTCGATTATTCCCTTCAAGTTTGTGACTGGGATACCGAGGATCACAAACAAGGTGTGAATAACCATGCAAATGTGCATGGTACTCTCGATGTCATGTATCACCTAATCAATGTGTCGGTTAGCCACACACGCTCCATTGATCTATGATAATTATCGAGCTACCCTTCGCCACCCTTGTGAATCCATATTAGTGTGTCGGTTAGCCACACACGCTCCACTAACGACTTGGCAAGGTGCAAAGTGCAATTTCGTGGAATAGCACCATTTTCACATTTTTCCTAAAGTAACTAAGATTGAGAATTTACGAAAACATTTAGTTACTTTCATAATTATCGTTATACTTATTAATGAAAATTAATGTCCTATCCTACCGGTTTGGCTAACGACCCTCTACTAGTCAAGGAAGTGGTGGGTGAGAGTGGACACCCATTCAATCACCATTTTATAGGCAATTTCCTTATACCCCCTTATAGACTAGCTTCGTGAATGAGGCCTACTAACGGTAAGACTGATTTATCTTATACATATATATGAGTATTAATCTTTTAATATTATAATAGTATAATGGTGTATTTTAAACATTTCAAAATACTAGGGTTTTTAATTCAATTTAAAAATTTTCGAAAATTAATGCCTTTGAATTTTAAAATCCTAAATATTAAAAACCTTGATTTAATAATTATCCAAAATTAAACAATTAAGTTTAATTATTAAATCTCTTAGGATTATCCATTAAATTAAATAAATAATTTAACCTAATCCCTTTATCCCCTACATTTCGAAAATTTGGGAAGGGATATTTCAAAATCTTTAATTATCCACTTAAACAATTAATAAGATAATTACCAAAGATAACATTATCCTAATCCCTAAAATTTTGATATCTTATCTTGGGGAGGAAGGAATTTTCGAAAACCCTAGGGTTAACCAACCTTAAAATCGAAAATATGGGGCCAAAGGAAAAGGGTTCAAAAACCCTAGACAAATTTCGAAAACTAGGGTTTTAAAACCTTAATTTCGAAAATCCAAGCCTTAGGGTTTATTTGCCATAATACCTAATTTGTCAAATTCATACTTTTGTATCAAATCTAATTGAAAACAACAACCTAAGGCTCTAATACCACTGATGAGTTTTATACAAACAATCTTATGTGTGCACGCAACCCTACTTTTGGATCTATCTTTTCTCTATTAGATATACAACAAATGAACACAAAAGAAAAATCTAGCATGTATCTAATATTTCAAAAATCACAAATCAAATATTAGAATACATACCTTTGTTGCTATATAGCAATAACAACTAGTTTCTTGAACTTCCTTTGATCTTGAGAACAAGTACCACAAATGTAATACCTCTAATGGCTCACAAACACACTAGATTGAAAAGATGAATATGAGAAAGAGGCGAGAGGGTAGCTTGCTCCAAAAATCAGCACTTCTAGGGTTTCTCCAAGATGTGGACGAAATCTAGAGCCTAGGGGGCTTATTTATACTTGAGGCTAGCTAGGGTTTCAGGATGGAAACCCTAATTCCTTAGCTTAGGGCGTAAGCAAGTCCATGGACCTCCTTGCCTTAGGCCTTGGACGAAGATACTTAGTGCCTTCTAGGGATTTTTAGCCCATACCTAATAAGGGTTATCCAATGGCCCAACACCTCAACTATCAAATAATTACAAAATAGCCCCTGCACTTTCAATCAGTTCCTTTAATCCGAAAATTAATTCCAAATTAATTTCTGATTAAATACTAAATAATAATATGATTCCTAATTAATATATTATTCTTATAATATATTAATAATCATATTTATGCCCCAATTAATATTCTTAATAATAAATCAGCCTCTCTCCTCAACAGTCATCCTGTCTAGTCACCAGTGTGAAGGCAACCCAAAAGGACCAAGCTACTATCGGGTCAAGTACATCCCAATTATAGTTATGGGCTTAGACACCTAGTCCAACAGTACGCCCCGTGTACTAGCCTAACGACTAAACTTGCAAATTTTTTAGATAAATAGGATATATATGAAACAAACCAAATTCGAGTGTTACAATTCTCCCCTACTTGAATCAGACTTCCTCCTCGAAGTCCGCTGCTCCAAATAACTCCAGGTAACGCTCCCTCATCTCATCTTCCTGCTCCCACGTCCATTTTGAACCCTTGTGATGTCGCCACTTGACTTTCACCAACTCAACAACCATGTTCCTCAAGGTTTTTGTCTTTCGGTCAAGAATCGCTACCCGTCTCTCAATATAATTCAGGAGGTCATCCACCTGAATATCCTCCAATGGAACCACTACGGAATCATCCACTAAACACTTCCGCAGCTGAGAGACATGGAATGTGATATTAATCTGACTGAGCTCATCTGAAAGATCCAAGCGATATGCAACCCGGCCCACCCGGGCCAAAACCATGAAAGGACCATTATATCTGGGGCCCAACTTGCCCCTATTCCTGAATCGGATGACACCTTTCCAAGGTAACACCTTCAGGAAAACCATATCCCCCACTTGGAACTCTAGATCTGATTGGCGTCTTTCAGCATAACTTTTCAACTGACTATGAGTTGTCTGGAGCCTACTCCAAACCTGCTGAATCAACTCAATGGTCTTGAGTACCACCTCATTACTCCTTATAACCCGTTGAACGAACTCATCCCAATAAATCAGGGTCCTGTATTTCCTCTCGTAGAGCATCTCAAAAGGAGGTCGATCGATGCTGGCGTGATAGCTGTTGTTATACGAATATTCCGCCAACAGAAGATATGTATCCCAACTTCCACCAAAGTCCAAAACTCATGCCCGAAGCATATCCTATAAGGTTTGAATAGTCCGCTAGCTCTGACCACCGGTCTGCGGATGGAATGTTGTGTTGAAATTAAGACGAGTACCCAACTTATCATGGAACCTCTTCCATCACTTGGAATTAAACCGGGCATCTTTGTCTGAAACCACTGAAACCGACACCCCATGATGTGCCACAACCTCCCTGATATATACCTCAACTAATTTTTATGCAGAAATACTCTCTTGAATCGGGATGAAATACGCGCTCTTGGTCAATCGATCCATGATGATCGAAAATGAATCCAACCCGCGCACAGTTCGAGGTAACTTCATGATGAAATCCATGGTAATATCCTCCCATTTCCATACGAGAATCTCCAACGGCTGCATCTTGCTGTGAGGTCACTAATGCTCGACCTTGAATTTCCTGCAAGTCAAGAGTCGCTCCACATACCAAGCCACATCCTGCTTCGTGTAGGGCCACCAATAATCAGGACGAAGATCTCTATACATCTTCGACGCCCTGGGATGAATGAAGAACCTAGACTTATGCACCTCCTCCATCAAAACATGACGTACACCGCCCCACTATGGAACCCAAACCCGCCGATGAAGAGTCAACAACCCACGACTATCATAATCGAAGGAAGCCACCTGACCCACAATACGATCATTCTTCTGATGCTCTTCCTTCACAGCCTCAATCTGAGCCTCCCGAAATCCGCTCCAATAGCAGAGTAATCATGGTCATCCTCAAACATATATCCCTAATCGGAGCCACGACCGCCTTGCGGCTGATGTCTCACCCCCAAACCAGAACGACGGAAACGTTCGGGGCGGAGGACTTAAGGTAAGTATCACAACACATGTAACATAGTAATCAAAGTACAAACAACCATTGCATTAATAAGTATAAGTTTTACATAAGTGTTTAAACATTACATATTTAAATACTAAAGTAGGTACAACAGATGACAAGAGTCGCGGTACGGTACTAGGTAGTCTTCTCAAAAGCTTCTGGAGTGTACCTGTCTACTGGATTCCTGAGAATACAAGTTATTTGGAAAGATTAGATCAACAATTAAGCTGGTGAGTTCATAAGTATTTTAGTTCTGTTAAGTATACCCTAATGTTCTTTAAATAAGTTCACTGGTTTCTCCAGGAAATCCTATATTTCCTGAGGTGCTAGATTGATAACCTCAATAGTTTCCCTCTGTAATTACTTAGTTTATACTGATTATACATAACACAATATCGAATGGACAGTCAATTGCGTGTATCTGCCCTAAGCCCACAACCAAACAAGGAACAGGAAGTAAGGCGGAAGTCACACATTTCACTGTCAATCGGATATTACTTATGTATAACTATGATGTAATAACTAAGGAATTATAGAATTAACCACTAAAGGTCTTTTATGTTATACTAGTTTACCGAGATTGAGTGACTAAGTTCCATTGGATAAGTGGTTTAATCCCATAAACCGTTCTCTTTGTATTACTGTTTTATATTTGTATTCCTTTATGAAAACTTGAAACTGAGAGTGTGCCTGGCTCCACCAGGTGTTAATGAAAACAGTATTAAACCATTGTATTTTGTATTCTATAAACTGGTACTTTGAAGGTGTACT
The DNA here is from genome assembly GCF_052849685.1 of Lactuca virosa. NCBI lineage: Eukaryota > Viridiplantae > Streptophyta > Magnoliopsida > Asterales > Asteraceae > Lactuca > Lactuca virosa. The sequence goes on along the minus strand of NC_136428.1, from coordinate 65,137,186 downwards.
TTCGTTTATTTGTTTATACACTAACGTATTGTTAATACCTTTTTAATGAGTAGTTTTTATTATAACCATACTATGACGGATGGCCTGAAACAAACGCTTTGTGGGCGTTTAAACTGGTGATAACAATTGTCACTCATCTAACTGTAGCTAGCAGCCTGAGTGCGGGGTTGTCAATCCCGATATAGATCTACACACACTTGTTTCGATCCCCGGCTGGAGATTCTGGTTATAATGTTAGGACTTTCCTATGTTGTCTAAAATGAATTAAACAACCTGAATATAGAGTCTCATAAAAAGCATATTAAACGTTACATGTATATTAGTTTTGAAAACCCAATCATTCTGAAATAATGATTGACAGTATATTCTTAGTTTTCCAAACATGTATTTGATAAGTGTAAACCCTTGATTTGTTTTGAATCAAAACCCTGGTTTCTTGTAAAACAGTGTATTCTAGTATACTTGAATTATGAATTATTACATCGTGTGTGCTAACTCGGGTACTCTGTATAGTACCTTTGCTAATGCAAACCCGACAGAATATATTATTACCTCGTGTTTGCTAACTCGGGTACTCTGTATAGTACCTTTGCTAATGCAAACCCGGCGTTACCACGTGTTTGCTAACCCTGGTACTCTGTATAGTACCTTTGTTAATGCAAACTAGGTATGATGTATCTTTACTTCTTTAATATGTTGTTTTTATATTAAAGGTATTATACATATCTTGGTATAGTTAAATGTATTTTGATAATTTCCTTCGAAAGTATACAATCATGAATCATACTTGTATATTTAGTTTTGAATCATAAATTATACCTATTATAATTTATATGTTCTATCTGATTAGCATGAATTTTCATGTAATATCACCTTTGCTCAGCCTGATACAAAGGTAATGATACTAAAAGGAGTAACCTTTTAGACTCATATATGTATAATATATATATATATATATATATAATTAAGAAGGAAACGACCTTCGGACAAATAACACAACCTTAATTCCACATCCAAATAAGGAAAAGGATATAAGATAATAAATTAGTCCTAAGCCCTTCAAGTCTTATTTATATATTTATACATATATAAACATGACTTTGGCATTTATATTTTGAAATAGTTTATAAAACATTTTTCAAAGAATTTAACATGGCTTTACGTTATTTTGGAAGTATTTGGTAATTCTTAAAAGCATACGGAAACTTTCAGTGTGATTATTATCACACACAGTTATTAACACAATTTAATATTGTGTTAAACTTGTATTCCCCCCCCCCCTAAAAAGCATTTAAAAACCATTGAAAAGGTAAATTATAGGGGTATGAACCCACTTTGATAGGCGGTGATTCGGGCAGCGTTTTGTTTCCCGGAAATAGTTTGTTTGACGAAAAACCGGCTCAAAACGGGCAGAGTTTCGACAGGAGAGAGGATGAATTCTCGAGAATTTCGGGGCTCCGGGGCTTGCTTCGGGCTTTAGACATGATACCGGGGCCTTCGGGGTTGTATATGAGTTTGCAGAAGTGGAAAATGTGAAAGAGAATGAAAATTAGGGTGAAAAGTGTAAACTAGTTCGGAACCCTCGCATGCTTTATATAGTCCGAAGGTTCGGACCCGAGCCTATGCGAGGCTGCCACGCATCGGACAGATGGCGAAGGGAGGGGGCTTCTTCGGACCGGAGGCTCGCTGCTGGCTGGCTCGGATTGGACCGGACTTCGGTCCAATAGAAGAAGGACACGTGCGAAGGCAACATCCGAGGTGTGTCTCCGGGGTGTCTCATGCGAGGCTGTCCGAGAAGGATTGGACCGCGGCGTTGGTTGAATCAGGAGGTGCCACGCATGGCTTCGGTCCACTCAGCAGCTGCCACGTGCGAGATGACGTGTCACTTGCGAAATTGCCCGGTTTTCCTATTTTTCTTTATTTTTGTACCAAAACTTGCGAAAATCATAACTTTCGCATACGAGCTCCGTTTTTGGCGTTCTTTATATGCACGCGTAAGTAAAATCATACTCTACAACTTTCGTTTAGACTTCGTTGGCTAATTGTGAAATGATTTTTAATATTATTATTTTAAACAGACCGGGACGGGAATCCGTTAAAAATTCATAACTTCTTCATCCGACGTCCGTTTTCGTCTATCTTTTTACCGTTGTGCTACTTTTGACGAGACCTTCGATTCTCGTTTAAGTTGCGTCGGCTAAATATCGATCGATTTATATTTCGAATTTTTAGTTGGCTACTGCTAAACCGAAACTTCGAAAAATCATAACTTACTCATACGAAGTCGGATTTTCACGTTCTTTTTATGAACGTTCTCAGTTTAACATATTCTACAAGTTTCATTTAGATTGTTAAGGCTAAAAATTCTTTTATCGAAAATTCGCTTTTTACACTGAATAGTGTTTTGCCGGTTTTACCGCGGATTTTCGATTGGTCATAACTTCTTCGTTATAACTCGGATTTCAGTGTTCTTTATGTTTTTGGAAACCTTGTTACAAACTCTACCACTTGGTTCATCCCAATTACAATTATTGATCAATTAATTTTTGACCAAAATTTGACTGGTGTCACATTATCCCCCCGTTAGAAGGAATTTCGTCCCGAAATTAAGTCTAAAGTGATACTCATGGACTAGGTCTAATCTTTCCTATCCCAAGTGAATTCAGGTTCCTGGTTTGTAATCCAGCGAACCTTCACTAACGGGATGAGACTTAGCGTGGTTCTTCAGATGTCCCTATCCATGGTTTTTATTGTTTCTTCTATAGAGTGTAGACTTTTATTTAACTTGATTTCATCGAGTGAAATAACAAGTGTTTTATCGGATAGACACCTCTTTAGATTTGATATGTGAAAGATGGGATGAATGTTATTAAGTTTTTGTGGTAGTTTAAGTTTAAAAGTAGAAGACCGATTCTGGTAAGAATCTCAAATGGTCTTATGTACCTTGAATTTTGTATTCCACGCTTTCACAAGCGCATCTTGTTCTTCCAGGGTGAGACCTTCATATGAAAAGGTCATCAATCCTGGAATTCCAAGGGTTTTCTTTTATCGAAGCCGTAGCTTCTCTTGATTAACTCTGGAAGCTTTATGACGTTTCCCGATTCGTATTTTGTTTTTGGTAGTTTCTCGGATAATTTCCAGATCAGCGAGGGTGATGTGTGGAAATTGGATCTCTAGCTAGTTGCGTATTACCTACCTTAGTCCAGTGCAGATAGAATCTGTACTTATGACTACCGAAGGTTTCGAATGGAGCAACTTAAATGCTAGCGTGTTAAAGGACTCGACTAATTGGTAAATGGATATCCCATTCTTTACCATAGCCGATCCCATAGAATCATGACTACTCTGGTTCCTAGAGGTTTTTGAGTGACGGCCTGAACTAGGAGATGATTCTATTATCTCAGTGGAGATAACAGATATTGGCATACCGTACACTCACACGTTCTAGTTATCTTCTCTACTTGCCACATTTTCAGGTTTCAAGGCTTCCTGTTGAGCCTCCTTACTCTATGTGGAGAGATTTGAAAGGGTTATCATAGTCCATGATTGGTACTATGACTTGGGTACTCCTTCCGACTTAGGGTGTTAGCTACTATATTGGCTTTGTCGAGATAATAACGAATTTCAAATTCGTAGTCATTTAGTAGCTCAACCCATCGTTGTGGTCTCATGTTGAGTTCAACCTGGTAGAATATTGTTGGATTAATGTGTAAGTCCATAACTATATTTGGTATGTACTTGACCCGACCCGGCATGGTCCATTTGGGTTGCACTTCACCGGCACAATTTATATGGATAGTCTTTTGAGAATAGTATATTTATGATTTATATTAATATATTATAAGTTCTAATATGTTAATATGGAATCATATTATTTAATTAGTATTGATCAAGAATTAATTTAGAATTAATTAAGTGATCAAAAAGAACTAATTAAATATGGACTCTTATATATATGGAATGGGCCAAGTTCATTTAGGTTGGGCTAAGCTTTCATGGATGGTCCATGGAGCTTTTAACCCATGGATCCTATGTAAATGAAAGGTCATGGGTATTAGGGTTTACATGGATGTAACCCTAATCCTCCATAATATATAAAGGGGTCCTTGGCTCACAAAATTGGCACAAGTGTGTGAAAATAAGAGTGAGCCGATTTTAGTGTGCATACATATTCTCTCAAGTTCTTCCAAGGTGTTTTGGTGATTTGTGATTCCATTTGAGGCTTCCACACTATTGGGGCTAAGCTCTTAAAGCTTGAAGACGTCAAGCTACATCAAAAGGTATGTCATCTAACTAGAACTTTGTCGTATAGGTGCTTCATAATATGCTAGTTAGGATGAAACCTTAGAATAGTTAATATTTACATGTATAATAGAGAAAACATAGATCCAAGGTTTATAGGGTTGAATGTACACCATAGGAGTGTTAGAATGCTCAAAACCCAACAAATATATGATGCAGACTTTTGCTCCGAAGTTCATGATCAGACTCATACTTGGATCATCCACCATAACCTCGTGTATACAAGTCGTATATAATTTAGATTTCACAAGACGTTCGGATGGGTGACTCTGCCCCAGGTCCACAACCAAACAAGGAACAGGATATAGAGCGGAAGCACACATCCTTAATCTTGTTAAGTCTAACTTATATACCACCCTCGTGTATACACTTAGCAGCGATAGATTAACTTAATGAGTTCTTAGTCTCTATTCTTAAACTTGACCTGCGGTACAATGATTTTCCTATGAGATCTATTGAGGTACTTCGGTAGTTACTGACTTCTAAGACTACTTCGGTGCTTTTCGTTTGAAGTTTCCTGTCTACTGAGTAGGCTAGAATGGCGCCGTACTCTTCGCATGGGTACTTCTGAAGTTTTGAAACGAGAGACAACCTAAGGGTTTTGTGTTATGGATTGAAAGAATTTCATCTTACGGTTGATTAAGGAAAAAGTTCTCTTATACAGCATAAGAATTTTTCACATGGCAAGGGCTAGGCCAAACCATGTCGAATGAGCATGTCAGAATTTTCTCGACGAAATAGATATTAAGTCGTTCTGGGACGAATGATTACTAGGGTGATATCCTATGTACCTAAGTTTTCAGCACTTCTGGTTTTATTCTGTTATTATTACTACGAACCCCTTTTTGATTCATAATTGGCGGGTATTACCAATACGAGGGTTCTGTTAATTTGAAATTATGAACTTTCATGAAACGATCCTTACTAGGTCTCTCTATAATCGTTTGGTGTATACAAGTCATGTATAATTTAGATTGGTAAGACCTTTGACTAAGCAACCCTAACCTAAATCAACAACCAAACAAGGAACAGGAAATGAGGTGGGATTACTCACTCTAGGTCTACAAATCTTAATTATAAATGACCCTTATGTATACACTAAGTCATCATAGCTTACCTGTTAGGGTTTCAAATTTTTATATAAGTGTTATGATTTAATTTGAACGGAAGAGTAATCATAATTATAGATAATTATCGGGGTTTTGAAGCGTACCAAAATATAGCAGGGTTCTTTGATGCCTTCCCATGTATTGGGATCAAAATCCTCCTGCTCCCCCGTCGTTCTTCTCTGTTGGACAATCCCTCTTGTAATGTCCTATTTCACCACAAAGGTGACATATGGGAATGGTTCCAACATCAGTAGTTGAAGTGATGAACTCAACCGGAGTTCTACAGATGCGGGCGGTATGCCCCTTCATGTTGCATCTATTGCAATGCAGCTCTCGGCAAACTCCAAGATGATGGTAGTTGCACTTGCTGCAGTGTGGGAGGTTTCCTAAGTACGGCTTGGTTGGTGCTAGAATAACAGGGCTGATGGGGGTATTGACTGCCCCAGTTCGATGCCCTCTGTTAGGTTCTTGAGTTGAACAACTCCCTTTCATGTTCTCAAACTTTCGTTTAAGGTTATTACGCTTAAGTTTCGAGGTGTTCTTACAAGTAGGTGCTCGTTGTTGTACTTGGCCATCACCACGATCGGGGTTACCGATAACATTACTACTAACATTTGCATTATTAGCATTAAGGTGTGCCATGATAGCCGTTACAGCTGCTGTGACCGCAGCTTGAAACGTAGCCGTATTTATCTGAAGGATTGGTGTTTCGCTGGTGGGTTGGTTACATTTCTTTGGAGGCATGATTCTGTTACATGATAATAAATGAGCTCGTGAGCGACTATCGTGTCTCTAGATGTATTCTAACCATTTGTATCTATGTATTAATCTTTCGTTTTGTTATATTGTTCTTAATGATTCGATCTGCATCCCTATGATGCATTCCTGGTGAGGAATAGGAATAAGTTTCTAGAATGGTTATAAACCGAGTATTATCCAAACTAAGTTACCTTTGTTTGGTGGATATCGTTTTCCCAATCTTCGAAAATATTCGAAAATAATTCATAATAGTGTCTACATAAAATAGACTTATGAATTTGAGAAGTAATCACTATCAATTAAGATTCCGTGATCTGATTTATTGTTATTAGCCTTGACAGGAAAAGAGGATAAGCTCAAAACCTAATGTGAGTAATGAAATTACTAACTCACTAGGTTGAACCGATTTACTAGTTATTACTTAGATGAAAAGGTGCTCGAACACTTCACATGAATCATGCGTGGTTTTCCTTTGTTCTATTCTGGGTGGTAATGATTTGCTCTCTCCTGGTATCTATAGGGTGTCCTTCTCCTCTGTAGTTATATTGAATTCCCGGGCTGTCTTACTTCCGATTCTGACACTGATCCCCATTACTTTGTAATGAAGATTTTGAATCTTGGAAGTTCATGTGAATCTCTCATTGGTGTCCTTAATAAGGTAAGGGCACTAAATGATTTCTATAGTTTGTTTACTTCTCCTATGTTTCTTCTTGGGATTCTCCTAATGAAGTTCTGTTGGATCCTCCTTGACTCTTCTCTTGATTGCTGGAGTAATTATGTTTATCTAACGGGTTTATACGAGAATGGGAATGTCTAAAGAATCTATGAGAAAATTTGAATTTTTACGAAGGTGATTCTTTCTGGTCCTTCTATAATCACATGGTGTGTACCGATTATATATAATCCAGATCAAATAGACCTTTGAATAAGTAATCCTACTCTAAAACCACATCCAAACAAGGAAAAGGAAGTAGAGTGAAAATCACATATTCTAAGTCCATAAAATCTCGGCTATATATAACCTTAACGTATCCATTTAGTATTTATAGTCCTATCAGAAAAGATCTTTTAACATTTCCCCAAAGGTATGAAACATACCTCCATGTTATTTTAGTTATGAGTTTGATTCTTGGACTTCTAGATACAAGAACTTAACAAGTTCTCAGTTTTCTAAAATACTCCCATAGTATTTTAGTCTTTATGTTTGGTTCTAGAATTCTTCTGGTACTTGGGTAAGTTTTAGACCTGTTGCAACACTACAATCACTCCCCAAACACATGTTGGTCATATCTCGGATGAATATAGTTGATCATGTTATATTGATCCCAGCTATGATTACGTTACTGTCTAGGTTTAACTGTAATGTCCAACATCTAAATACTTTAGTTTTGTTCTTCTTGTGATACTCATTCTGGTATATATACTCTGCATGTACTTATACTTTTATAAAAATATTAATATATTTTTAAAGTATAACTCTTGGTCAGAGTGTTTTTATCCCAATGGGTTTATAGTTGTATATCTTTTATGACTGATATACTGAGTTCACTATAAACACTGCTCTGATACCAATATGTCGCACCCCCAAACCAGAACGGCGGAAACGTTCGGGGCGGAGGACTTAAGGTAAGTATCACAACACATGTAACATAGTAATCAAAGTACAAACAACCATTGCATTAATAAGTATAAGTTTTACATAAGTGTTTAAACATTACATATTCAAACACTAAAGTAGGTACAACAGATGACAAGAGTCGCGGTACGGTACTAGGTAGTCTTCTCAAAAGCTTCTGGAGTGTACCTGTCTACTAGATTCCTGAGAATACAAGTTATTTGGAAAGAGTAGATCAGCATTTAAGCAGGTGAGTTCATAAGTATTTTAGTTCTATTAAGTATACCCTAATGTTCTTTGAATAAGTTCACTGGTTTCTCCAGGAAATCCTATATTTCCTGAGGTGCTAGATTGATAACCTCAATAGTTTCCCTCTGTAATTACTTAGTTTATACTGATTATACATAACACAATATCGAATGGACAGTCAATTGCGTGTATCTGCCCTAAGCCCACAACCAAACAAGGAACAGGAAGTAAGGCGGAAGTCACACATTTCACTGTCAATCGGATATTACTTATGTATAACTATGATGTAATAACTAAGGAATTATAGAATTAACCACTAAAGGTCTTTTATGTTATACTAGTTTACCGAGATTGAGTGACTAAGTTCCATTGGATAAGTGGTTTAATCCCATAAACCGTTCTCTTTGTATTACTGTTTTATATTTGTATTCCTTTATGAAAACTTGAAACTGAGAGTGTGCCTGGCTCCACCAGGTGTTAATGAAAACTGTATTAAACCATTGTATTTTGTATTCTATAAACTGGTACTTTGAAGGTGTACTTTCGTTTATTTGTTTATACACTAACGTATTGTTAATACCTTTTTAATGAGTAGTTTTTATTATAACCATACTATGACGGATGGCCTGAAACAAACGCTTTGTGGGCGTTTAAACTGGTGATAACAATTGTCACTCATCTAACTGTAGCTAGCAGCCTGAGTGCGGGGTTGTCAATCCCGATATAGATCTAGACACACTTGTTTTGATCCCCGGCTGGAGATTCTGGTTATAATGTCAGGACTTTCCTATGTTGTCTAAAATGAATTAAACAACCTGAATATAGAGTCTCATAAAAAGCATATTAAACGTTACATGTATATTAGTTTTGAAAACCCAATCATTCTGAAATAATGATTGACAGTATATTCTTAATTTTCCAAACATGTATTTGATAAGTGTAAACCCTTGATTTGTTTTGAATCAAAACCCTGGTTTCTTGTAAAACAGTGTATTCTAGTATACTTGAATTATGAATTATTACCTCGTGTTTGCTAACTCGGGTACTCTGTATAGTACCTTTGCTAATGCAAACCCTGCAGAATGTATTATTACCTCGTGTTTGCTAACTCGGGTACTCTGTATAGTACCTTTGCTAATGCAAACCCGGCGTTACCACGTGTTTGCTAACCCTGGTACTCTGTATAGTACCTTTGTTAATGCAAACTAGGTATGATGTATCTTTACTTCTTTAATATGTTGTTTTTATATTAAAGGTATTATACATATCTTGGTATAGTTAAATGTATTTTGATAATTTCCTTGGAAAGTATACAGTCATGAATCATACTTGTATATTTAGTTTTGAATCATAAATTATACCTATTATAATTTATATATTCTATCTGATTAGCATGAATTTTCATGTAATATCACCTTTGCTCAGCCTGATACAAAGGTAATGATACTAAAAGGAGTTTCATTTTAGACTCATATATGTATAATATATATATATAATTAAGAAGGAAACGACCTTCGGACAAATAACACAACATTAATTCCACATCCAAATAAGGAAAGGGATATATAAGATAATTCATTAGTCCTAAGCCCTTCAAGTCTTATTTATATATTTATACATATATAAACATGACTTTGGCATTTATATTTTGAAATAGTTTATAAAACATTTTTCAAAGAATTTAACATGGCTTTACGTTATTTTGGAAGTATTTAGTAATTCTTAAAACCATACGGAAACTTTCTGTGTGATTATTATCACACACAGTTATTAACACAATTTAATATTGTGTTAAACTTGTATTCCCCCCCCCCTAAAAAGCATTTAAAAACCATTGAAAAGGTAAATTATAGGGGTATGAACTCACTTTGATAGGCGGTGATTCGGGCAGCGTTTCGTTTTCCGGAAATAGTTTGTTTGACGAAAAACCGGCTCAAAACGGGCAGAGTTTCGACAGGAGAGAGGATGAATTCTTGAGAATTCCGGGGATCCGGGGCTTGCTTCGGGCTTTAGACGTGATACCGAGGCCTTCGGGGTTGTATATGAGTTTGTGGAAGTGGAAAATGTGAAAGAGAATGAAAATTAGGGTGAAAAGTGTAAACTAGTTCGGAACCCTCGCATGCTTTATATATTCCGAAGGTTCGGACCCGAGCCTATGCGAGGCTGCCACGCATCGGACAGATGGCGAAGGGAGGGGGCTTCTTCGGACCGGAGGCTCGCTGCTGGCTGGCTCGGATTGGACCGGACTTCGGTCCAATAGAAGAAGGACACGTGCGAAGGCAGCATCCGAGGTGTGTCTCCGGGGTGTCTCATGCGAGGCTGTCCGAGTAGGATTAGACCGCGGCGTTGGTCGAATCAGGAGGTGCCACACATGGCTTCGGTCCACTCAGCAGCTGCCACGTGCGAGGTGACGTGTCACTTGCGAAATTGCCTGGTTTTCCTATTTTTCTTTATTTTTGTGCCAAAACTTGCGAAAATCATAAGTTTCGCATACAAGCTCCGTTTTTGGCGTTCTTTATATGCACGCGTAGGTAAAATCATACTCTACGACTTTCATTTAGACTTCGTCGGCTAATTTTGAATTTATTTTTAATATTATTATTTTAAATAGACTGGGACGGGAATCCGTTAAAAATTCATAACTTCTTCATCCGACGTCCGTTTTCGTCTGTCTTTTTACCGTTGTGCTACTTTTGACGAGACCTTCGATTCTCGTTTAAGTTGCGTCGTCTAAATATCGATCGATTTATATTTCAAATTTTTAGCTGTCTACTGCTAAACCGAAACTTCAAAAAATCATAACTTCCTCATACGAAGTCGGATTTTCACGTTCTTTTTATGAACGTTCTCGGTTTAACATATTCTACAAGTTTCATTTAGATTGTTAAGGCTAAAAACCCTTTTATCGAAAATTCTCTTTTTACACTGAACAGTGTTTTGCCGGTTTTACCGCGCTTTTCGATTGGTCATAACTTCTTCGTTATAACTCGGATTTCAGTGTTCTTTATGTTTTTGGAAACCTTGTTACAAACTCTACCACTTGGTTCATCCCAATTACGATTATTGATCAATTAATTTTTGACCAAAATTTGACTGGTGTCACAGCTGAGAGCATAGGCCACCACATTGGCCTTCCCCGGGTGATAAAGGATCTCACAGTCATAATCTTTCACCACATCCAACCATCGGTGCTGCCTCATATTAAGATTTGGATTATCCATCAGGTACCGCAGGATCTTGTGATCCATGTAAATGGTACAACAGACCCCATAAAGGTAAAGCCTCCAAATTTTGAGGGCGAAAACCACAACCCCCAGCTCCAGATCATGCATCAGATAATTCGCCTCATGAGGCTTCAGCTGCCTTGAAGCGTAAGCGATCATGCAACCCCTCTGCATCAACACTGCCCCCAAACCCATGATCGATGCATCACAATAAAAAAAAATCCTAAACACCCGCCGGTAGTATCAGAATCAGTGCCTCACACAACTGCTGTCTCAAGGTCTCAAAAGTTGCCTACTGCTCAGGCCCCCAGCGAAATGTAACCGTCTTCTTTGTCAACCGAGTCAAAGGAACAGCTATCTTGGAGAAATACTGGACAAACCTCCGATAATAACCTGTTAGACCAAGGAAACTCCAAATCTCGGATGGAAACCTTAGAACCTCCCACCGCATCACGGCCTCGACCTTGTCCGGATCGACCAGAACACCATTCTGGTTGATAAGGTGCCCCAGAAACTGCACCTCGCGCAAATAGAACTCACACTTGGAGAACTTTGCAAAAAGTCTCTCCCTCCTCAAAGTCTCTAGTACTTCCCTCAAGTGCTCCTCGTGATGCTCCTGGGTCTTGCAATAGACCAATATATCACCAATGAATACAATCACATACCGATCCAGCATCAGCCTGCACACGCAGTTCATGAGATCCATGAATGCGGCTGGAGCATTGGTGAGATCAAAAGGCATCACCACGAACTCGTAATGACCATAACGAGTCCGGAAATTTGTCTTCTACACATCCTCATCTCTAAACCTTATCTGATTACAACCCAAACGCAAATCAATCTTGACAAACCAAGATGCACCCTGAAGCAGGTCAAATAGATAATCAATCCTCGGGAGTGGATAACAGTTCTTCACTGTTACCTTATTCAGCTCCCCGTAATCAATGCACATACAATGAGACCCATCCATCTTATTCACAAACAAGATCGGTGCTCCCCATGGTGAACTGCTCGGTCGAATGAATACCTTGTCTAATAACACCTGCAACTGTGTAGACAATTCCTGCATCTTGGGAGGAGCCAACCGATACAATGATTTGGCAATCAGAGTCGCACCTAGAACTAGATCAATCATGAACTTAACCTGCCTCTCCGGAGGGGACATAGGAAAATCCTCTGGAAACACATCAGGATATTCCCGCACAATCGACACATCATCCACAGTCGCTTTACCCTTATCTCGGATATCCATAACATAGGCGACAAATCGGGAACAACAGTGCTGAATATAACGTTTGGCCCTCGCTGCTGAACACAATATCGGCCTACGTTGAGCTCTCTCTCTTTCTCTCTCCCTGAACGACTAACTCTCCCCCACTTGGGGTTCAAATCTGAACTAACTACTGCTCACAATCGATCACCGCCTCCATTGGGGCTTAGTGTTGGAACCTGAAAGTGAACCTTTAGCAATCCTAAGTCTGAATTCCGAAGTCCTTGTGTTCCGAAGTAGATGGTCCGGAGTCAATGGTGAAGAGTGGTCCGGAATCTGTCCAGACCAGAAGAGAAGAAGATACGAAGCTGAAGTCATTCCAGAATGATTTTCATGCCTGGAATGGATGCTGATCCAGAAGAAACATTATTTTGTCCTTGTGCATTTATTAAGTTTGTCTTTTTATTGATGTAACATTTCATAGGACTTAGTCTTTTTTTGTATTAGACCAAAATGTCAGAAACATTTCTATTGTCCAGTCCTATGTAAGTATTCTAGTTAATTCACTGTATCCTTAACTCCTATTTATAGGAGCATTCAATACAAGTCAACAACGGATCTTTTCACTCAACTTTTGGCATCTTACTGAGTTACTTCAAACTTCTTTCAAACATTCTTGTTCTTCATTTATTAGCTTTACCTTGATCATTTATTCTCATTTCTCATTTAATGAGTTGATGATTTGTTGAATATATTATATAAGACTTGACTGGTCTTTCCAGGCTTGACTTGAACATTTATTAGCAAGCAGACAATGATCTAAAGCATTAACTCAAGGTTTGAGTTTTCAAACCTTGTCCCTGCGCATTAGATCTATCTTGTTCTCTCAATTGGTATCAGAGTTTGAGTGGTTGTCCTTTGAATCCATAAGATCAGATTATAGTTGGTTTGAAGCTACCTTGGTACTTCAACCATTTCTGTGTTAAGGATAAAAGTTCTTCTATATACCACTTTTGCTTGAAGATATTTAAACTTCAATGGCTTCTTCTAATTCTCAACAAATGGTTTCAATGCAAATCACAAATAGTGTGGGTTGCCCTACACATGCCCCACTGCTAGTTGTAGAAGAATATGATAACTGGAAAGTTAGAATGGAAAGATTTTTAATTGCCAAAGAGAAAGGTGAAGAGATTTGGAGATCTGTCATAGAAGGTCCTCATGTTCCTATAAGAACAATTGTGAGAGATGCTGCTGCTCAACTTATGGGTCAAGATGATGCTCGTCCAGCTCCTCTAACTGCAGATGATATTGAGAAGTTGCATGTTGATCGAATTCCTTTCTCAGAAATGGTGTTTGGTGTTCCTCATTCACTCTTTGAGCACATCAAATTGTGTAAATCAGCAAAAGAGATATGGGACACTCTTCAGGACCGGATCGAAGGTTCATAGAATATGAAAGACAAACGTCTCACCTCAGTTGTCAATGACTTCGAAACCTTCACTACCACTCCTGGTGAATCGGTGGCCTCAGCCTCCAATCGTTACCGAATTATGGTCAATAACATGACTGCTCATGGGATTGTCCGAACTCCTTTGGAGTACAATCTCAAATTCATAAACAGTCTTGGTAAAGGATGGGGAAATGTGAAATTGTGTCATCAAAGTAATGGTTCCTTTAAAAAGTTAAAGCTCAATCAACTTTTTGATGAACTTCAAGGACACGAGTCTAATGTTGCTCAGACCATAAGGGAACTCTCCGGAGGTCCTCTTGCCCTTGTCAGTTCTTACGAACCAACCACTCAGAACTTGTCCACTCCGGACCCTCTCAAATCCATTGTTCCATTTGCCCAACCTTCTGCACCCATCTTACACTCACAAAACTTTCCTATTGATGACCCTGAAGCCATGGACTTAGAACTCCGTTTCCAACAAGAATTTTCTCTACTCTCCATGAAATACAACCGTCCTCTCAATTCCTCTTAAAAGCCATAACAAAACCGATTACATGCTCCTCACAAGACCAACCCTGAAACATTTTCTACTCCAGAATCACAACCAACTCCGAAGAATCCTTCTGCATACCAACCAAACATCGCTAAGCCAAACCCTACTTCGGAACCTTTTCAGAATCGTAAATCTGACAAACCAAAAATTGTGTGTCACAAGTGTGGACATGCAAATCACTTTGCAAAAGATTGCTTGGCTGAAGCTCCACAAAAACCAAAGATCAATGACTCTGCATACTACTCCCGAAAAGCTCAAGAAATGGCTAACAGTGAGAAGGCTTTTGTTACAACTACATCAAGAGATGTTGAAGGATATTAGTCATACGGAGATGATGATGACGTGGTAACTGGAAGAAACATGTGCTTGATGGTGAGGAAATCCAATGAATGTGATGAAGGCTATTGGTCCTCCGGTTCTGAAGATGAAGATGATGATGCTGAACCACACTACTGCTATATGGCCACCAATGATCCACCAGGTCAAAGCATCATTGAGCAAGTAAAATCTATGATTACTGACAATAATTTTGATCTATCTCTTTGTGAACCTTATCTAATCCAGATTCAAACAGATATGAGCACCATCTATAAAGCCTATGAGTCTGCCATAGATGCGAGTGAGAATGAGTGTGAGTTAAATCATCTTAGGTTACGTTTCGAGGATAAAAAATTGAAAATAGAGTCTTTAGAGCATGAACTTGTAATGTCGAACGATGAATGTATCATTTTGAAAGACAAATGTGAAATCACTTATTCCGAACGAAATGTTTTGATTTCTGATAACAAAACGTCTCAATGCTAAGATAGATGTGTTGCATAATTCTTTTGACATGCTTGAAGCGGACATTCGGATGACTCATAATTTTTGTCATCCATGGTCTAAAGCACCTGGTCTCGGAAGCGAGTTTCCGAAACCAATTGCTAGTCCCTTGAAGGAACTGCAAAATTTGACATTCATGGGAGAGGTTCCGAACATCAAACATTCGGACACTCCTGTTTCTCCCTTGTCACCACTTCCTGAGACCACAGACCATTTTGAGTCCCTAATTCCTGAGTTTAAACCAATTGTTGTCAAGTGTCCTGATTCCACGCCATTTCCGCCTCTGATAAACGTGGACCTGAATCGGACCACGGAATTCCATCACAGTGTCTCAAATTGCGTAGATTACGTTCCTAGGAGTAATCATCCTAACAACTGTGTTGTGGAAGAAATTCTTCCGATGACAACTGAAACTGCTGATTCTAAGGTTGTATGGGCATCATTAAATGATAAAGTTGAAATCTCAAGTTGTGTCTCCTCTGATTCTTGTGAATCGGACTCTTTAGTAGTTTCAAAAACAAGTTTAGTTCCCATTGATCCCAAGTTTAGTAATCCATCTGCAGGGCAAACCTCAAAATCCTCATCTCACCCCAAGAGAAAACCAGTGTTAAATAGGAAGGATATAGTAAATCCTAAAGTGGAAGCTAAAAATGCTCATAAAAAGGAAGTTAAGATTAGACAAAACTCCAGGTTCCTTGAGAACTCCAAAAAGAGTGTATCTCGGAATCCTCGACCATCAATCAATGTCAAAACTCCTTCACACCCACTAAGATTCTCAAAAGACCTTCTGATCCTGTTAGCCCTATAGAACCCAAGAAAGTAGTAGGCACCACTCTGCCTAAATCTCGTGCGAATACCATGACTGTCCAAAAAACCTCTCCTAGGACCATTTCATCTATTTTCATTGCAAAAACTGATGGCACAATTTTTATACCAAATCTTTCCAAAACAAATGTGATCAAGCAAATCAAAAACTGCTGAGAAAACAAATTCTTCAAAATCTTCAAAAACGAATCTTGTGTGGAAAGTCAAATCTCACATTGATAAATCAACTGTTCCGGAGGTTACAACTTCCTCCAACACTCTGAAAGTCAAAGGTCCGAAGAAGAGTGTTCGGAATCCCCAAGTCATTGAATATGACTACTGGATAGATGAGAATACGTTAGCCTTTTATCTGTTTCCTATAAACACAAAGTATACCCTTAAGGAACACAACGTTGTTCCGAAGTCACAATCTAAGTCCAAAGCCCGTGCCTATGTCCTAAGATCTAACTCGGAACCTAAAAACTCCATTGCTCACTAATTTTTGCAGGTACTATGTGCTTCAGAGCAAGAAACAATATGGTATATTGATAGTGCTTGCTCCATTCACATGACGGGGCATAAAGACTTTCTGTGGGATCTCAAACTTACTCCAAATGCTGGTTATGTGACATATGGAAACCAGTCCAACTCTCAAATTCGTGGCCACGGAATTCTCACCAATGGAAATTTCTCTATCTCAAATGTTGCATATGTAGCTGATCTGAAACATAATTTGATAAGTGTTGCTCAGCTCACTGATTCAAATCGACGTGTGGAATTTTGCAAGAAGCATAGCTACATAATGACTGAAGATCGAAAAGAATGTTTAATCAAGTGTAACCGCAACAAGAACATGTACCCACTCGACATCAACATGATTGTTGGCAAACCACAACTCTGCCTTCTCTCTAAAGCCGTTTCTGACGTCAGTTGGTTATGGCACCGAAGGCTTGCTCACCTGAACTTTAGGTACATGAATGATCTCGTATCTGGCGAAATGGTGAGTGGTTTACCTCTTCTCAAATTCGAAAATGATCATTTGTGTGCTTCCTTTGAGTGTGGTAAGCAATCAAAGAAGGGTCATCTTGTTATCATCGAAAAATCCATTTCGGAACCATTGGAGCTTCTACACATTGATCTTTGTGGACCATCCAGTGTAGAAAGTCTTCATCATAAGAAATATATTCTTGTGATTGTTGATGATTTTACAAGGTTCACTTGGGTCTTCTTCCTAAGGCTGAAATCCGAAATAGCCTCAGACCTCATCAATTTTATCAAAGGAATAGAAGTTCTTACCAAACTCCCAGTTAGGAGAATCCGAAGTGACAATGGATCGGAATTCACTAATTCTACCATTGAAAAATTTCTCACTGAAAAAGGAATCGACCACAACTTCTAAGCTCCTTATACTCCACAACAAAACAGAGTAGTGGAAAGACGCAATAGAACTCTCGTTGAAGCTACTCGATCCATGTTGAACTTCGTAAATCTACCACTCTACCTTTGGGCTGAAGCCGTATCTACTGCCTGTTTCACTCAAAATCGGAGTATCATCAATCGATGCCTCAACATGACTCCGTACGAAGCAATGAACGGTCGGGAGCCAACAATCTTGTTTCTACATGTTTTCGGATGCCGATGCTTCATCAAGAATAACCGTGATCAGCTTACCAAGTTCCAACCTAAAGCTGATGAAGCCATCTTCCTTTGGTACTCCTCAAAATCAAAAGCTTACAGAGTTCTTAACCGGAGAAATCGTGTTCTGGAAGAAAGCTTTGACGTTACTTTCGATGACAACTTCGTTTGGAATTCTGGCCCAACTCATATTACAACTCACATCATGGAGTCCGATGCTCCTCCGCCAGGATGTCCGAACCCCCAAACAATTCTTAAAGTTGACTTTGAAACTCTCTTTGTTCCTTCTGAAACTTCCATTGATTCGGAATCTAGAACCAGACCAACTCTCAATCCAATCTCTCATTCAGAAGCTCCTGTCTCGCAAAACATCTCCGGTCCGATCCCAATCATCCCTCCATTTGATTCCGAACCATTACAACCTTCTCAGGTTGAGGGGGAGAATGCTCAACCCTCTCTTGAGTCAAATGTGGATGGTTTCCAAGATTCAGCTGCCAATTTCAACGACTCCAATCTTGTCAATGCTGATGAAAACGAAAACTTCTTTGAGTTTCCTTCTGATGATGATGTCCACCTCTCCGGTTCAGAAGTGCAGGGGGAGCATCAACCACACATTCAAACCATTCAGGGGAGAAAATCAATTCCACTATTGATATCGGTTCGACGGCTGCACAAGAACTCCCAAGGTTACATGTTTTGACAAAGGATCATCCTCCAAACAAAGTAATCGGAAACCCCAATGCTGGTGTACAGACTCGTTCTGCTACAAGTATCCAAAATGAATGCCATTTCTCAACATTTATATCCATGGCTGAACCCAAATCCGTCAAGGAAGCATTAGAGCATGCTGAATGGATTACAGCCATGCAAGAAGAACTAGCAGAATTTGACCGAAATGAAGTTTGGACTCTCGTGCCTCCTCCTGAGAATCATCCCATTGTCGGTACGAGATGGGTATTTCGCAACAAGCTTGATGACGCAGGAATTATCATTTGAAATAAAGCTAGATTGGTGGCAAAAGGATTTACACAGATTGAAGGGCTCGTCTATGATGAGACCTTTGCTCCTGTTGCTCGTCTTGAAGCCATCAGAATATTTCTAGCGTATGCTGCTCACAAAGGGTTCAAAGTTTACCAAATGGATGTTAAGAGTGCATTTCTTAACGGTGAACTTGACACGGAAGTATACCTTCAACAGAGCCCCGGATTTGTAAATCTCTCCTTTCCGAACCACTGTTACAAACTCCGTAAGCCAGTCTACGGACTCAAGCAGGCTCCTCAGACATGGTACGAGACCCTCACTGATTTTCTCAAACGCTCAGGTTTCCAAAGAGGAATTCTAGATCCTAGCATGTTCCGAAGATCAAATGGAAAGCATCTTATACTGGTACAATTTTATGTGGACGACATCATTTTTGGATCTACGGATTAAACTATGGTTGCTGACTTTGCTAAACTAATGGTCAATCGATTCCAAATGAGCATGAATCGGGAGTTAAGATTCTGTAACGCCCCGATTTTTCTCGATACGTTTAGTTATTTTAATTCAATTATTCTTGTAACCTTGGGTTAATTTATTTAACCAATGTCTGATTTTCTTATGTTATTGGACTCTTTTGATCATCTTGTAAACTCCTTTTATTGAAGTCCATAGGCTATGGGCCTATTCTATCCCACATCGCCAAACATATGTAAACTCAACCATTTTTGTCTATTATATAAGCTTGTTATCCTCATACTTCATTTGATATCTACTTTGAATCCCACATCGATTCAAGTATCAAAATATACTTCAACTTCATGTTTATATAACAAGACTTGAGGTTATCTAAAGATTCGATTAAGGTTTGGGTTTAGAAAACCGAAATTGAATCGGGGAAGCCCAAGTACCCCGGAAAAAGTTTTTGGGTTACCTTAAAAATAAAATTGGGATACCCATTTACTTTGATCCTGGCTCCGCCACTGCCCTCACGCCATCCTTCTCTCTCTCTTTGGGATCAAGAGCAGCCAAAGGGCTGTTGTTTGGAGCTTAATTCTTGTTCATTTCCACCCTTGATTCGTATTGGTATGAACCTCCTTATCCTTTCTTACAACTTGATTCATAACCTTGTTCTAGTTTTATGATTTCATCTTCACCTCTTCTCCTTCTTATTTTATTTGTAGTTGTATGTTATACATCATCTCAAGATCCTATCTTCACCCCATATATGGTGGATGATGGATCTAGGGGATTACATGTGGCAAAAGATCATGGAAACCCTAAAAGGGAGAATGATGATTTTATGTGCTTATGTTTATTTTCATGTTGATTATTATTACATCCTTGAGGCTAAATGAAATCCTAATGATCCCTAACCCTTTTTAGTACCACCATTATCATGGGGACTGAATTGGGATGATGAACACATCTTAAAATGTGTTTCAAAAGGAGAAGGATGGATAAGCCAAAAAGGAATCACGGGTGGCTACGATTCTGTTTTCCATCAGATCTGTAGTCATTTTGTAAAAATCATATCTGGAGCTCTAGAACTCAAACGGACCCCAAACCAGTTCCAAAAGTTCACACATTGAGTTGGCTAACTTTCTTAAGAAGGCCAACCTCACTGATAAGGGCTTTATCTATGTGAAAGAATGGCATCTTTGCTGTTAGGTCTGATCCGGGTCTGTTCTGATATGTCATTTTGTTTTCATCATTTCTAAGGCTTGGAAAAGGATCCAGAGTGATTCCAAGTTTCTATATGTTCCTTATATTATGAATTTAAGATCTGGAGAATATGGGGTGTTATTTCCAATTATAAATTGGTTAGAATTGATCCACACTCCAGGTCAGTGGGCAGTCACCAGCTTTTGCTAGTGCTGTGATTGTCCACAATGTGAATTTTATATCTGGAGTTTGAGAGATACTTTTCATTCAATTCCAACTCTGAGACTTTCACTTGTATGTCCTTTACTTCTCTTAATTTTCTTTTGGACGAATTCTACTCACAAGTTGGGTAGAATTGGCCAACATCACTTGACTGTATTGTTGGAGACAGAAGTGATACACCATTTTGTAAAATTCATATTTAATTCATCTTTTGGAGTTAGAATGAGTTCTTTATAGTTATGGAATCCTGAGCAATCATAGTTTCCTATAAAATTTAGTTAAAGCTATGTTTCTATTTTAGATTTTGGAGTAAATCCGTTTTGAACAGCAGGTCTGTTTTAGAGACCTTGCTGTGATTACTCTTTTCTCAACTCATAGCTTCATTACTTCTCGTTTCTAACCTTTAGTCCTTCTTAGGCGAGGTTTTGAAGTTTGCTCAAGCTTGGTAGCATTATTTGATTGTTAGCCATCCTTAATACTCACTCAAGGTGAGTTCTCTCACACCGTTGTATTGATGATTGTGTTTGCTAGTTAGCTCGTGTGTGATTATTTGAATTTATTATAAAAGCATGCTATATAAGTATTGTTTTAATTCGTACATGTGCACTGTATGTAACTAATTATGGATATGGGGACACCACCAAAGGATACGGATTTACCGGTGCGGTGGGTAGGTAAGATCACCAACGTAATACTCTTCGTGAGGTGCGGTGATTAGGGCCAAATGATACGGGATCTTCCCGGTGCGGTTCAAACCTACAAGTCCTTCTCGTAATATAGACATTGATTCGTTCTTTGTCTTTATCGTTATAATTGGAAAATGGATTAGGGCTAGTAAATATGAATGTTGGTACAATGTCTGTGTTTGAATTCACTAAGCTTTGTGCTTACGTTTTTCCCTTATAACTTTTCAGGTGTTAAGATTAAAGAGGCTAAGGCTTGACATGGAGCATCGGGACATCGCTACTAGTTATTTTGTTGGGACCTTATTATTATTATTACTTCCGCACTTATTTTATATGGTTATTAAGCTGATGGATTATGTTATGACTATTTCAGTTGTTTTAATTTAATTTAAGATGGGTTTTAAAAGTTTAAAATTGTTGCAAAAAAAAAAAAAAAAAAAAAAAAAAATTTGGGTGTCGCGGTGTGGATGTTCTAGACTCAAATTTGAGGGAACTAGGCATTCTTGTGGATGGTATCAGAGCCACAGTTTGAGGGAACTAGGCATTCTTGTGGATGTTCTAGACTCAAATTTGAGGCTCTATAATAGTTTATTCTCTTTTTTTTAAAAGATTTTTCAAATTTTCTGAAGACTAGTAGTGAAAGATGTCGCGGTGTGCCAGTCGGCCAGCCAAGTAAGCCTTATTTCTTATGTTAAATGTTTATGTTAAATTATTGACTATGAATTGGATTCTACTAGTCTTAAAATGCTAGATTACACACTTATTTAATGTTAACATGTGAGAGAGATGTAAAATTAACGGCTAGAGCGAGCTGGAAATTTTGAAACTAGACGCGAATGCGAAATTGGAACTTGTGTGGAAGGTAGTAGAAGGGCCCCTACTATTTGAAACATCGGTGCCGGTTTCGGGTCGGGGCAAGGTTGAAAAATTTTCGGCAAGCTGAGTGTTTTGTCTTCCTAGAAATATCTAGGCTGAATTGTTTCTAAGATTTTCCTTCTTCTGTGGATACCAATGGCTCCGCCTGCTCGACTTAATCAGCTCCAAATGGAGCAAGTTAGGGATATTGTCGTTGAGGAATTCAATAACGCTTTCAACGAACTAATCCCGGGTGTGACCAATGACATAATCAACCAAGTCGGTACTCTTCTGGATGAGCGCCTCGCAGCTATTCCCGGGGGAGCGTTACCGGCTCCGCCCGTTCGGGATTCGACATACTACTTCGAGAAGTTCAGCAAGTGTAGCCCTCCTCTTTGGAACGGTGAATCCGACCCAGTTGCTGCTAAGCACTGGGTGTCAGATGGTGAGGGCGCCTTCATGACTGTTGGGTGTCCGGACCAGTACAAAGTTGTGATCGCCATGAATCAGCTGCAGAAAAGGGGAAAGACATGGTGGAACACCATCACCGCTCTATTAAGCGAAGAAGAAGTGAGGACCATGTCTTGGGCCCAATTTGTGGAGAGGTTCGAGGCACAATAGGTGCCTAAGGTGGAGCAGCAGTGGATGCAGCAAGAGTTCATGGCCTTACAGCAGACTACCGAGTCCGTTAGCGAACTGAACTCCAAGTTCTTGGAGATGCTATCTTTTTGCCCCTTGTTTGCTGGGAACGAGGCCTGGTTGGTCAGCCGGTACATGGCCATCCTACGTACCGAGATTCGGGAATTTGTTAGCATGCAGGAGTTCTCGACCTTATCCGCGATCATGAATGCAGCGAGGAGGAGGGAAATCGAGTTGCAGACCCAGTCCAAGAGGGAGGCCAATGACACCTCTTCCAAGACATCCAGAGATGCCCAGAAAAAGCGAAAGCAGGGTAGTAAGTCAAGGTATGAGTATAGGACGTCTTCAGGGCGAGAAAAATCCATTGATATGCTACAACTGCAAAAAGCCAGGGCATCATTGGAAGAATTGTAGGGATCCCCCTGCGAGTGCAGCACCTCATATTACTTCTGCTGTTCCCGTCTGCTATCACTGCAACGAGACGGGACACAAGAAGCCCGAATGCCCGAAGTTGAAGACTGGTAAAGGAGACGGGGGTACAAATCCTGCAATTGCATCGTCCTCTAAGGGACCCACTATGGTGACACGAGGTCGTGCTCACCAGATGACTGCGGAGGAGTCGGTGATTACAGCGACAGTGGCAG